>NW_027362762.1:647518169-647833169 GCF_046119375.1 Phyllobates terribilis
TTATTCATAGCAAGCAGCAAACAACATCTGAACAGAGAAATAGAACTTGTTACAATCATTTGATCTCTGATGGTAAGAAAATAGTAAAACTAACTTTGATTGTCCTTCTTTATGGGTTTCCAGTCCTTCATTATTCAGTTGTTTTAGCCTTGCCTGGACATCTTCATCTGACCAAAAGAGAATACGTAAATCTGACAAATGAGTAGAATTTCCTGCTCGGTCTATTTTTTTGTTAAAGTGAAATTTGCAAGATGATGCAAGGTTTAAGGTCAACATGCTTGTTAGCTACCAAAGCATCCAAGAAGCGGTAATTACTGTTAATAAATCATTTATAGGAGAAATAATCAGATATTTTGAAAACTGGAATGTCACAACTACGCATGTATAAAACTAAATTTAATTGAAAGCATTTAATTGAATTGCAATATATTTTGGGATTTTGTTTCTTTTCACATTACTAGTTTTAGCACATGCTGATATTCTTTGAATTAAAACTCACCACACGAATGTCCTTCAACATCATCCAAAAGATTGGCTGTGGATGCTGCTGTTCCAAGACTGCAGTTTATGTTAAGGATGAAACTTAAGGGTGAAGGAGGAAAATTATTGTGTAGTTTAGTAAGTTACGATTGAAGTCAAAGAGCAGTCCGTCCTCAAAATCAGATGGTTAGACAAAATGCCCCCCTACTCAGTGCTTTCATTTTTTGCAACACCTCCGATTGCCCATTATTACTGCACACCATGCTGTGCAATCATTGCTTCTGCAGACCATTTATCATTTATTGTCACTTACTTTCTCCATCACACCAGCACCTTGTATCAAAATATCAGACCATCGCCCTTTGAACAACATTTGCCAGTGAAAACTTGCATCATAGCTCTTACATCACAACCTTAACTTGCTACACAATTACTTTTTATTTTCAATTTTTTTTTAATGTGTTAGACCAAATTTCTAAAATGATAACCTTAACATACACATTTTATGATTACGTTCATTCCTCTCAATGCCCTTTTCCAAGGATGTCAGTCATTTCTCTCTTCTCCTCAATGTCCTGTGTCAGTCTGTAAGACAACTAACTAAAGCACGTTTAAAAGCTGGCTGTGCTGCTGCTGCAAAAAAGTCTCTTGCTGTGACGATTCTTTATTGCTATTGGTTATATAGGTTGTTATTGTAGTGGACAATGCCGTGGTTTGTGGAAACAAAATTATTGGTAACAGTAATAACAAATTTCCCTCTCACCATGACAGTACCACCAGAGGGAGTATCGGAAATAAACCATTCGGGGCTGCAAGACCTTATGACCAAAGGAGAAATGAACAGATCTACCACTTCCAAGCGATAGTGATGGAAGAAAGTGCTGAATAGAAGACCAAGTAGCTGGTTTACAAATAGGTTCAATAGAAGCTTCCTTACACTCTGCTGAAGTGATAGATATTGTTCTAGTAGAGTGGGCTTTTACACCAAGTAGTAGAAACACCAGTGGATTGATAGGCCATGGAGATAGTCTGCCTTATCCATATTGCTTTAGTATCTCAGTTAGCTTTGGAACCTCTATTAGACCAGGAAAATTGAATAAATAGATTTGTAAATTTCCTGCAAGGCCTAAATCTTTCAGGGTACTGGTGATACACCGTCTTGAATCTAAGGAATTATATTCTCTTTCCTTCCGACATGCAGTGTTATTACAGAAAGAATGAAGAATTATTTCATGGGATTGTTGAAACTGGAACACTACCTTTAGTAGGAAAGCAGGGTCTAACTTAAGAATTATCCAATCATCCAGGATTTGAATATAAAGAGGTTCGCATGATGAGAATGAAGTGTCCCAAACTCTCTTAGAAGTAGTAATAACTAGAAAACCTGGATGTCTAAAAGAGAGTGGCCCAACAGGCTCAAATTGGGATAGATCCCATTGAAGAACTCTAGCAGGACAGAATGATTTTTTTTTTTAACAAATCTTATTACTCAATGATGACATGTCAACTTGATAGCAAAAAAAGAACTTCGAGCCGATACATGAACCTTCTGAGTATCTGGTTCCTTAGTCCTTCATGAAGAAAAGAAAGCATTTAAGCTATATTAAAATAGCTGAAGTCTATCATTCGGGAGTCTGCTAAACTGAGAAATGTCTACTGAAGTAAATATGAGAGGTCACTAGCTTCTTACCTTTCTGGATGGTGTCAATAACAACATCAAATAATCCCATCTTTTGTAGTATCACCCTTTCAAGTTCTAGGCAGTTAGATGGAGATTTTTCACCCCTGGGTAAAGAATTGCACACTAATGTAGTAGGTTTAACAGTTCAAAAAGAACCCAGGGATCTAATATTGATAGTGAGAACAAGGCATGGCGAGGCCAGAATGGGGTTATCAGTATGCCTATAGCTTTGTACTTGTTGATTTTTTTTCAACACTCTTGGAATACCACCACAAGGGGAAAAGGGTAGGACAGGGCCCAAGACCATTTTTGTGACAGTACGTCTACTTCCTCCGTGTAGTTCAAGGTGTTCAAAGAATAACATCTCTCAAGTTGTCAATTTTTCTTTGCGGACAAGAGGTCTATTTCTGGCATCACCCATAGATTTGAGATCATACCAAAGATCTTGGGATTAAGACACCATTGTGTTTCATAAACTTTATTGCAACTCAGGAAATCCGCTGCGAGATTCTCTTTTCCTTTTATGAGTACTGTTGACAGAGAGACAAGACATGATTTTGCTCCAGGAAATCTGAGTGCAGACATACATCAAAGAAAAACTTTTCAGACCTCCCTGTCAATTTATATAAGCCTTTTTTAACCCTTTATTCATAATCATTAGCTTTTATGTAAGGGAATATTAAAGAGAACATGTCAGCTGGATTTTGCAAAGTAAAGTACATACATGATCATACTGGCGCTGTAAAAATGATTAAAATGATACCTGCAAGGAAGAAATCCATTTTGTGTTTTTTGTTTAATCAGTGTTTGAAGTTCTCTTTAATCATATCTTCGTGCATCAGGGCTGGCCTGTGGGCTGGGTCTTTCCTTGGTGCTCTGGTCCCTTAGTCATCCTCCTGTTTGAATGACAGATCACTGATCCGTCAGTGACCTGCCTCATATTTTAATATCGCGCCAGCACAGTAATTACTGTGGTCTCCAAAAAAAAAACATTATGTCTCCAACAAAATCCTGCTGACAGCTTATCTTTAAATGTCTTTAATGAATATCAAATAAAATATAAGGTTTTAGGGGACAGTGGTTATTTTATGTGAGTTTTTTTATATATTCATTCATTCATACATGATATATGCCCCATGTACGTTATAACTTAGGTAATGTGTCATATAATGACCACCATAAAAACAGAACCCGAAAAAAACATGTCGGAAATGCATTTTTTTTTCACAATTTCACTGCACTTGGATTTTTGTGTCCACTTTCAGGTACACTGCTTGGAAAAATGAATGGTGTCATTCAAAACTGAACCTCTTCCCGCAAAAAAAAACAACAATCCGTCATACGGTAATAAGGACAGAAAAATAAAAAAAAGTTATGGCTTTTGGAAAGTAGTGAAAAAAAAAAAGAAAAATGCGACAATGTAAATTGGCTGTTCAAGAGCCTCTTAAATCCAGTGACAAATATAAACAGGTAAGTAAACAATCCAAAGCATATGCATTTGAAACACTGGATATTGTGCGTTATGTTGCATAGCATTAAGGGATACATTTGGTGTTTGAGCAAATGTTTTCTCCGGGATTTTCTCATCTTTGTTTTCTCAGAAAATGCTCTGGCAATCTCCAACAACTTCTTCCTGGTTGCTGAAAAATAAGTAAACTCATTATTAAGCCGTCTTAAACTTGCCTGTCACCAGGTTTTCATCATCTAATCTGAGAGCAGCATAATGAAAAACAGAGAAACTGATTCCAGCGATGTGTCACTTACTGGGCTGCTTGCTGTAGTTTAGATAAAATCGAAGCCTTATGAGGAGATTATCACTAGAGAACTAGTACGGCTGCTGCCATGTATTGCTCTATATGGAAAATGTAGTAAGATGGGAGCAGAAGATTCTGAAGTGGAAGTGATCACTATGATAACAGAGCTGGTGCCAAGGCACAGGAAGTGAAGCAGAGAGGGATAAAACAACATCAAACTTGGCAAAAAAAGGTATATAGGGTTTTTTAGGGGCATTATTTTCAAACAGGTGGTCCACTACATTGTATAATGCGCCCATCGATTTACACCTTTTAACTAAGTATTTTTATAAATCCCTTCTGCTTCCATATGTGCCTGTGAGTGGCGCTATTGCTGCTCGCTCAGTTCGCATCACGTGACCATAGCTGCAGCCACTCCTGACATCTGCTGATGCCACGTCAACTTCCGGATTTCCTGGATTCACCCAGGTGTGACCCAGTTGTACACACGCCTCCTGATTGACTGGACTGTGGGCGGCGTTTCACCGCATGTCACGGCCCATTATCCAGCGCACTATTGCGGCCAATGAAAGCAGAGGAGGGACATCAGCGGATGTCAGCGAAGAGCGCAGCCGATGTCACTTGATGTGGACTGAGCGAGCAGCGATAGCGCTGCTCACAGGCACATATGGCAGCAGAAGGTATTTATAAAAATACTTACCGGAAGTTAAAAGGTGCAAATCGATGGGAGCATTATACAATATAGTGGACCACCTCTTTAAGAATTTATGATAAAACCCGTTACTGAGTCAGGGAAGTGGACAACCTCTTTAAGACTGGCATTCCTGAAATCAGAATGTGTGTAACATGCTTCATACATTTCCTAATGGGTACACACCTGAAACTTATACATATGAGTAAAAATGGCATCTCTTACTTTTTTCACTGCACAGGAAATATGAAGGCTGGTTATTGGATGCTAATAGCAATAAATATTTTTTTTTTGTCAGATAGGGTTTGTATATAAGCTGTCCAATAATATAAACTCAAATGCAACATTATTGCAATCTACTGCTGAATTCCTTCAGTCACTTTGGGTGACCGGGTAGTAATATAGGCAGATAGAAAGTTAAACTCCACACCGGCACTGCGAGATTCACACTCAGGCAGCTTCAATGAACAATAATGGCAATGGAAATCCGCGGTAATCCACGTATTACTCCCAGATTGGATGCCCAGCAGACAAACACCGATGCTCAGCTTTCAGGTAGAAAATCATCCATAATGTTCAGAGGAAAGCTTTGGCCAATGTGTGTGGTGTCTACCCAGTGCAGTATGCATAACTTTCAATAAAAACAGCATAATTCTTCAGAATGGAGTGCCGCTAATTTCTTCTGAACATTACACTATTCACAAAAAGTTAGGGATATTTGGCTTTTGGGTAAAACTTCAGGATGATCCTAAAATGCACTCTAGCCTTTTCTAACTTAATGTGACCATCTTTAAACTTTTGAATGCACACGTCCAACTGTTCAATGTTTCAGTACTTTTTGCACAACTTGCTGTTCTCTAACAAGGAGCTTAATGGCAAAATTCACAACAGGTGATTGATGCATGAATCGCCCAATAGATTTTGGGGTTCAATTAGAATTGGCATTTAAACAGTCCTCCACATCATTTTGACATCATAAGATGACACCTAACAATTGATGAACACCTCGCCATTGTAAGGCTTGTAGCAGGATGTTCTCAGATGGAAGTGACCACTGAGTTTACAGTGTCAGAGTCATCAGCAGGTTGCAACAATGATATAGAGAGACTGGAAGAGTCACAGAGAGAGAAGTGGACGCCCTTTGGTCACATCCCACACTGATGACCGCTTCATTGTGAACAATGCTCTTCTTAACCGGATGATGAATGCCACGCAACTCCAGGCACATTTAAGGGAGGAGAGAGGCACCCAAGTGTCACATCAGACCATATGAAACAGTGTACATCAGTGTGGTTTTCATGCTAGATGACCTGCAAGGGTACCTGATCACACCACCAGGCACAGGCATCATCGTTTTGCAAGGGATAGGGAGAATCTACGCTGGACGGGGGACCAGTGGGCCTCAGTGCTGTTCACCGATGAAAGTTGATTCACACTGAGCAGAAATAATGGCAGCCAGCAACGTTGGAGACATCAAGGAGAGCGCTATGCATCAGCCACTGTTGTCACAAGAAGAGCCTTTGGTGGTGATGTTGTTACAGTGTGGGCAGGTGAGTCTATTAGATAGACTGCCCTACACTTTGTGAATGGCACGGTGACAAGCCCCTACTATTTTAATAACATCATTGTGCCTCTACATGAACAACAGAGGCCTAATTTCATCTTCATGGACAACAGTGCTCCAGCTTATCGACGTTGCATCATTAGAGAACCGCTGTTGGAGACTGGATTACCTCAAATGGAGTGGCCTGCACTTTTTGAATCCCATAGAAAACCTATGGGATCAGCTGAGTCGCCAGAATTATGTTTTTTTGTTGTTTTTTTTTACAAATTTCTGTAATTTTTTTCATCACTTAAATAAGTATCTGCATAATTGTACTGACCCGGAGAATCATATTGCCAGGTCAGTGTTACCATACTGTGAACATTGTAAATTAAAAGAAAAAAAACAATGGTGGAAAAGCACTTTTTTAAAAATCTTAGTGCTTGTGGAATTTTTTTCCTCACTTGATAAAATGAAGAATGTCATTCAAAAGTACAACTTGTTCAGAAAAAAAAACAAGCCCTCACAATGTTATGTGGACGGAAAAATAAAAACGTTATGGCTCTTGGAAGAAGGGAAGGAAAAAACGACATCGGAAAATCGCCCAGTCAGGAAGGGGATAATAATAGGAACTTCTTTGAAGGGAAACGGTCGCCAGATATTACAATACAAACTGTGTAAGTTACTAAACAGATCTTAGACCTAATGAGGCTTGTTTAATTACTTTAGATCAAAATGTTTGTATAGTCCTTTATCGAAGATTAACTCAATTTCCGCAAGCAACTCAACTCTCCAATCTCCAAATCTGTCCTTTGATTTGTCAGTATCCTTAGTCTTTGTAAGCTCTTACTTGATTTTATGGTACCTATCGGCTTCAGTGACCATCAGTGTTCCCCAGGTAAATTTGTCAAAATGTATCCAGCAATAATATATTCAAAATTGCTGTAAAAACCTGTTATCTAAAATTGTTGGGAGCAAGTATAGCCCTCTGGATACTTTCCTATATTAAATAGTGCAGATAAGACAAATACTTTTCCAGCTTTTATAACATCAGGGTTGATAATGAAAAGTTTGACCTAACTATTCCCCATACAAGAAAGCAGTTTTCTTTCATTCTTCTTGAAATATTTCTGATTTATTATTGAAGAGGAAACCCAACACAAGAGATGACACACTCCTGCAATCTGCGGAGTGTTTGCCAGTTCTCTTTCCTTTACATTCTGCAGAGACTTCCCAGTGTAGCATATCATTTGTCTCTCAGTGATGAAATGTTGTGGCATACTGAGACAATTCTTTGTACGGTCTATAGTAAATAATACAGAGCGATTTGCTAGTTTCATTTCAAACAGCTTCAGATATTCATCTCTTCTAGCTCCTAGGTAACACTTTATCTGGTGACTGCTATAAACAAATAATTCCAGACTGATGACAACATTGAAAACTTTCTCTTCTGAGCTTTGATCGGAAGCCATACACCTTACATTGCAATGTACTAAAACAAACTGGTTAGTACTTCATCGGGGAATTGTTTTAACTCACATTCTTACAAGCTTCCTACTGGTTTTACACAAAATGGTTTATATCAATAAGAAATAATGTAAGAATATGTCATGTAAAGCACACGGCAGGTTTGGGAAAGAAACCCCTGTGAATTGTACAATATTAGTTACTATAAAAGTATGCCTGCCTAGTGCCAGTTTAATTATTTTTAGCCTAAGGGAACATCAGTCAAATGACAATTCAGTGACAAATCAACAGAAACAATGTAATTGTCATACTAAAGCACCATTAATACACACACAGTGGGGAAAATATTTGATACACTGATGATTTTACCAGTTTTCCCACCTACAAAGAATGAAGATGTCTGTAATTTTTATTGTAGGTACACTTTAACTGTGAGAGACAGAATCTAAAAAGAAAAATCCAGAAAATCACATTATATGATTTTTACATAATTAGTTTGCATTTTATTGCATTAAATAAGTATTTGATACAATAGAAAAACAGCACTTAATATTTGGTACAGAAACCTTTGTTTGCAATTACAGAGGTCAGACGTTTCCTGTAGTTCTTGACCAAGTTTGCGCACACTGCAGCAGGGATTTTGACCCACTCCTCCATACAGATATTTTCCAGATCTTTCAGGTTTCGGGGCTGTCGCTGGGCAACATTGAGTTTCAGTTCCCTCCAAAGATTTTCTATTGTGTTCAGGTCTGTAGACTGGCCATGCCACTCCAGGACCTTGAAATGCTTCTTACAGAGCCACTCCTTAGTTGCTCTGGATGTGTGTTTCAGATCATTTTCATGCTGGAAGCCACGACCCATCTTCAATGCTCTGACTGAGGGAAGGAGGTTATTGGCCAAAATCTCATGATACATGACCCCATCCACCCTCCCTTCAATACGGTGCAGTTATACTGTCCCCTTTGCAGAAAAGCACCTCCAAAGTATGATGTTTCCCCCACCATGATTCACAGTTGGGACGGTGTTCTTGGGGTTATAATCATCCTTCTTCTTCCTCCAAACACAGTGAGTGAAGTTAATACCATTATTGATTTTGGTCTCACCTGACCACATGATCTTCTCCCATGCCTCCTCTGGATCATCCAGATAATCATGAGCGAACTTCAAACGGGCCTGCACACGAGCTGGCGTGAGCAGGGGGACCTTGCGCGCCCTGCAGGATTTTAATCCATGACGGCGTACTGTGTTACTAATGGTAATGTTTGAGACTGTGTTCCCAGCTCTCTTCACGTTATTGACCAGGTCCTCCCGTGTAGTTCTGGGCTGATTCCTGACCTTTCTCAGAATCATCCTTACCCCACGGAGCGAGATCTTGCATGGAGCCCCAGACCAAGGAAGATTGACAGTCATCTTGTGTTTCTTCCATTTTCTAATAATTGTGCCAACACTTGCTGCCTTCTCACCAAGCTGCTTGTCTATTGTCCTGTAGCCCATCCCAGCCTTGTGCAGGTCTTTTGTCGCTGGTGTCCTTAGACAGCTCTTTGGGCTTGGTCATGTTGGAGAGGTTGGAGTGTGATTGATTATGTGGACAGGTGTCTTTTAAACAGGTAACAAGTTCAACCAGGTGCAATTAATACAGGCAATGAGTGCAGAGTAGGAGGGCTTCTTAGGCTATGTGTACAATGTGTGCTTTTGGTGCGTTTTCGCAGCGTTTTTTTCAGTGTGGAAATGGGCCAAAAATGCTAGGTGATCCATGTGCCAGCTGATGCAATGACAATCCTGAAGTGCTGTGCACATGATCAGGAATTTACCTGTCAGGATTGTCATTGCGTTTAAATCTGCAGCATGTCAATTCTTTGTGCGTTTATGCAGTGTTTTTCAGCCATTGACTTTGAGTTAGTCAAATCCGCAGCAAAAACGCAGGTATAAAAATATTTGCGTATTTGCTGCAGATGTTTGCTGCGTATTTGACTGACTCAATTCAAGTCAATGAGTCAAAAAGGTGGCAAAAAGGCACAAAGAATTGCCCACGGGAGACTACTCCTCCCATCATCCCACGGCTGCTCCCGCTGACAATAGCGGGAGCAGGCGCGGCTGAGGGGAGGAGTAGTCTCCCCAGCCAGCATCTGTTCGCTGTGTAAAAAAAAAAAAGTTAAAATAAAAAAAAACACCTTATATTCACCTGTCCACCGCCACCCCGAGTGTCCCATGGCGGTCCGATCACCAGGCAGCCGGCTATACACTGACAGGAGTGTCAGTGTATACAGTGCTGCCTTCTACAACAGTGATATCAGTGATTACTGATGTGGCTGCAGTAGAAGTGACCCAGATCATCATGGGACACTGTGGAATACGTCATGACGGCGGACAGGTGAGGGATATGGTTGTTTTTTATTTTTGATTTTTTTTTTTACAGGAGACGAATGCTTTGGGGATTGGGTGTTAGGTGAGTATATGGTGTTTTTTATTTTGTAATAAATTTTTAAAACTGTGTGGAATTTTATTCAAATAAAAGACTTTATACTGGCCGTGTGTTTATTTCAAAACCTTTACTACGGGGTTAGTAATTGGGCTGTCTCTCCAAAGTGGGAAGAGCGGAGGCTAAGCACCAGATTTGGCGCATCTTATGGATGCGCCAGTTCTGTGGCCGCTGAGGGCTGATATTAGCTTCAGAGGGGGCTAGGAGCCATGGCCCCTTCCCTGGCTATTAATATCAGTCCGCAGCTGTCTATTTAGCTTTTGCTGGTTAGATTTTATAGGGGGACCCTACGTCAATTTTTTTCTGGGGTAATCCCTGTAATCTAGCCAGTGAAGGCTAAGCAAAAAGCTGTGGGCTGTTATTAATAGCCAGGGAACATTTGTGGCTAATGGCCCCTTCCCCAGCTAGTAATATCAGCCTCCAGTGATTGGCTTTCCCTCTGCTGGTAATGAAAATGATGCGGGAGCCAACACCATTTTTTTTTCATTTTAGGCTATGTGCCCACGATCCGGACGTAGCAGCGCTTTGGACGCAGCATATTTTTGCTGCGTTCTATCGAACGCAGGTAAATCAGCATGTGTTCACTGAACCATGCGGATTTAAAGCATTCAATACATTCTAGTGGGCAAATTTCTGCTGTGGAGACTAGCAACTCCAAAAGGGAATTTAACATGCTGTGGTCCTGAAAGATGTGCCGCATGTCAGTGTCCGCGGGTGATCCGCAGCCCCAGATGCACGCATAGTGGACACGGGATTTCTAGAAATACCATCCACTATGCTGTAACATCTGGCCGCTGCGGGTTTGACGCTGCATAAACACGCAGCTTCAAACTCGCAGCGGCTCCTGATCGTGGACAAGTACACAAACTCACCTGCAGCATGTCAATTTCTGTAGCTGCAGATTTTGACCGATTGAAATTTCATTACATGAGGTGGATCCACATGTATTGACAACAAAAGTGCAGCATTAGAACACAGCGTTTTGGATGCAGCTAAAATACGAGGCGTCCAAAGCGCTGCTAGTTGCTGATCGTGTGGACATAGCAGCTAACCAAACAGCTGTGAGCTGTTATTAATAGCCAGGGAACATGTTTGCCTAATGGCACCTTCCGAGGCTAAAAATAGCAGCTCTCAGCTACCCCAGAAATTACATGAATGGGAATACTAATGGGATTAAGGTTTATGGTATTAGCTGACATCAAGCCCTTTGTTTAGTGATGAAGAGGTGTCAATCAGACATTTTCATTACTAAACCTAAGTAAAGTAAAGTAAAAAGAGTTAAATAAACACACACACTGAGAATAAAACACTTTATTTGAAATATAACAGACACAGTCTTTAATCATTTAAATTAACCAATATACTCACCCCAGGTCTCACGGTAATCCAAGAGTTAAAGCGATGTCCTACTTCAAATATCTTTATTTAGCTCCAAAAAGAATTCATTGCTGTACAAAAACGCATCAAAAACGCACAAAAATCGAAGCAAAACGCGCGTTTTTCCTGCCAAGAGATGCAGAAACCTTTTCTGCAATCAAATGCTGAACGTGCACACATACCCTTAAAGAAAAACTAACAGGTCTGGGAGAGCCAGAATTCTTTCTGGTTAGTAGGTGATCAAATACTTATTTCAAGCAATAAAATGCAATTTAATTATTTAAAAGTCATACAATGTGATTTTCTGTTTTTTATTTTTAGATTCTGTCTCTCACAGTGGAAGTATACCTACGATAAAAATTACAGAACTCTCCATTCTTTGTAGGTGGGAAAACTTGCAAAATCGGCAGTGCATCAAATACTTATTTTCACCACTGTATGTATGTATGTATTTATGTATGCATGTACACATACATACTGTATCTATAGCATGTTGCATTACTCTATATTTAAAAAAAAAAACCTGACTGATCAGATCAAATATGTGCTTCATGATAATCACTGCAAGTCAATAACACCGTACCTTGAAACAATAACTATCAGAAACCTAGAAACTTTTTCAGAAGCTACCAAAATTTCAACCCAAACAAAACAAAAACGAAAATTAAAAATCAAAAGAAATAAGCAAACAACAATGACATAAGCTAGTCCTTACATATAAAAGTAAAACATAGTAGCTGGGAACAGTAAATTCTATCTTCAGGACAGGGACACAATGTACAGAAAAAAAATGCTGCCTTCAATTGGTGTGTAAAGGCACAGCCTATACCAACATAGCAGGTAAAAACAGCATAAAACTATTGTACTGTGAAAGCACTACTAGACAGCCAATCTGTGCCTGCAGTTCATACCCATGCTGATCTATTGTTTCTACAAGGCAATCACATACAGTAGGCTACAGACCAAATGTTAAATGCGATTTTAAAGCAGTTGCCCATTACCTAGATATTAATGACATATCCTTAGGATACGTCATCAATATACGATCAGTGGGAGTCCAGACCCCCACCAAGTGTGTAGTTGCCATTCTCGGGTACTGCAGCTCAGCTCCTATTTACTTCAATAAGAGATGAGCTGCAGCAGCTGAGAATGGCCACTACACTTTATGAAGCCATGGTGTTTCAGATTTGTATATTGCTTACATCCATTTTCCGCTGCAAAGCTAATCGGTGGAGGTGCTGGGTGTCTGAACTAACATTTATGACCTACCCGGCAGACAGGTCAATAGTATCTAAATAGTGTACAACTCCTTTAAGTTAAAATAGCCCAGAAAAGATCATTCTTGAAATGCTCGTGCCGTATCCAATGCAGCCACTGATCGACGGTAGCCTTTATAATTCAAACAGAATGGACATTCAGTCTGATTGGCTGCAGCCTTCAAGTGAAATAATGTCATTGGAAACCAGGGGACACAACTCCGTCATTGCAGGGACAATGACAGTCCAGGAGGTATGTATGAAGTGTTTTACCTTATGAGGGGCACAAAAACAGTTAAAGGGGTTGTCCAGGCTAGGGCTTCAGGTCTACAGTTACTCTATGTGACTGCAGACTTGTGAATCCTCACAGTGTGCACGCTGTCAGGATTCTCCGAAGCAGGCGCTAGGAGGGGGCAGGCGAGTATGTGACTTGCATGCATGCGGACATGTGCCGACTAGTCGTACGCGGCCTTGCTCAATGCAAGTGTATTGTGGTCATATGACCTCTCGATCCCAGCACCTGCACTGGAGAATCCTGACAGCTCGCACTGTGAGGATTCACATGTCTGCAGCCCCAAGCCTGGACAAGTAGTGCACAACCAATATAATGTCAAAATAAGCCATGCACCCATTTCTCTTCAATACCAGACATTATTGTCATATAAACAAATGAATATCCAATTCTAAGAAGTTGCAGCTTTTTAACTGCACTAGATAAGTCTGATGTTTTTATTACTGAAGGGGCCACATATTAATTTTCCAAAAATTGCAATTTATGATCTTTATGACTTATGAGCAATTTTGAGTATACGTTCTGTGAAGATTAACATCGCCTGAATTACAGCATATATGTCCAAATGTGGTGTTCGGAGTACAGAAAGACCTGTCTCTCCACCTATTTTACCAATTTAATATAAAAATGAAGACACAAGCAATAATGAAGAGACAGTAAAAAACATAAAACTGCATGAATTAGGGTTTATAAATCTATGAATTCAATCAGGCTGAGACGGAAATGTTCTGGCTGCATCTATTTAATTAAATTTAGTGGAAGTAATTTACAGAAAGGGAAAGTGAAACATTACCGCCATCTGCTGGTTTCTATTCAGATCTACTGTTTGGAACTGCTAACATCATAACTAATTGAAGTTATCCTACTTCATTTGGCTCACTGTGAAAACCTAGGGTTCTCTTCAGCTTCAACAGGGGCTAACTTGTAATGGCGATATAACTAGGTCAGACCATATCCAAAACAGCAGGTCTTGTGGGGTATTCCCAGGATGTAGTGATTAATACATACAAAATAATGGTCCAAGCAAGGGCAGCCAGTGAATTGGTGAAAGGGTCATGGGGTCCTAGGTCTTAATGATGTGTAGAAAAGGGTTGTCTGCCTGATCCGATCCCGCAAAAAAGCAGACGTAGCACAAACTGCTGGAACAGTTAATTCTGTCTATGATAGAAAAGCTTCAGAAAACACAGTGCATCACAGCCTGAGGTTTATGGAGCTGTGTAGCCACCAACCAGTCAGGTTGTCCATGCTGATCTCTGTCTACCACCAAAGCACCTGCAAATGTCACATGAGGATCAAAAGTGGCTTCTACAACCCCTGGCAAAAATTATGGAATCACCGGGCTCGGAGGATGTTCATTCAGTTGTTTAATGTTGTTGAAAAAAAGCAGATCATAGACATGGCACAAAACTAAAGTCATTTCAAATAGCAACTTTATGGCTTTAAGAAACACTAAAAGAAATCAAGATAAAAAATGTGGTACTCAGTAAGGGTAATTTTTTTCAGACCAAGCAGAGGGAAAAAAATTTGGAATCACTCAATTCTGAGGAAAAAATTATGGAATCACCCTGTACATTTTTATTTCCAAAACTAACACCTGCATCAAATTAGATCTGCTCGTTAG
Source organism: Phyllobates terribilis (assembly GCF_046119375.1). Classification (NCBI taxonomy): domain Eukaryota; kingdom Metazoa; phylum Chordata; class Amphibia; order Anura; family Dendrobatidae; genus Phyllobates; species Phyllobates terribilis. The sequence continues at coordinate 647,532,811 of NW_027362762.1, forward strand.
TCTGCATCTAAAAAGGAGTGATCACACCTTGGAGGGCTGTTGCACCAAGTGGACTGACATGAATCATGGCTCCAACACGAGAGGTGTCAATTGAAACAAAGGAGAGGATTATCAAACTCTTAAAAGAAGGTAAATCATCACGCAATGTTGCAAAAGATGTTGGTTGTTCACAGTCACCTGTGTTTAAAATCTAGACCAAATACAAACAACATGGGAAGGTTGTTAAAGGCAAACATACTGGTAGACCAAGGAAGACATCAAAGCATCAAGACCGGAAACTTAAAGCAATATGTCTCCAAAACAGGAAATGCACAACAAAACAAATGAGGAACGAATGGGAGGAAACTGGAGTCAATGTCTGTGACCAAACTGTAAGAAACCGCCTAAAGGAAATGGGATTTACATACAGAAAAGCTAAACATAAGCCATCAATAACACCTAAACAGAAAAAAAGCAAGGTTACAATGGGCTAAGGAAAAGCAATCGTGGACTGTGGATGACTGGATGAAAGTAATATTCAGTGATGAATCGGAAATTTGCATTGGGCAAGAAGATGATGCTGGAACTTTTGCTTGGTGCCATTCCAATGAGATTTATAAAGATGACTGCATGAAGAGAACATGCAAATTTCCACAGTCATTGATGATATGGGGCTGCATGTCAGGTAAAGGCAGTGGGGAGATGGCTGTCATTACATCTTCAATAAATGCCCAAGTTTACATTGATATTTTGGACAGTTTTCTTATCCTATCAATTGAAAGGATGTTTGGGGATGATGACATCATTTTTCAAGATGATAATGCATCCTGACATAGAGCAAAAACTGTGAAAACATTCCTTGAAAGAAGACACATAAGGTCAATGTCATGGCCTGCAAATAGTCCGGATCTCAATCCAATTGAAAATCTTTGGTGGAAGTTGAAGAAAATGGTCCTTGACAAGGCTCCAACCTGCAAAGCTGGTTTGGCAACAGCAGTCAGAGAAAGTTGGAGCCAGATTGATGAAGAGTACTGTTTGTCACTCATTAAGTCCATGCCTCAGAGACTGCAAGTTGTTATTAAAGCCAGAGGTGGTGCAACAAAATACTATTGATGTATTGGAGTGTTCTTTTAGGTGTTTGTTTTTCATGATTCCATAATTTTTTCCTCAGAATTGAGTGATTCCATAATTTTTTCCCTCTGCTTGGTCTGAAAAAAATTACCCTTACTGAGTACCACATTTTTTATCTTGATTTCTTTTAGTGTTTCTTAAAGCCATAAAGTTGCCATTTGAAATGACTTTAGTTTTGTGCCATGTCTGTGATCTGCTTTTTTTCAACAACATTAAACAACTGAATGAACATCCTCCGAGCCCGGTGATTCCATAATTTTTGCCAGGGGTTGTAGAAGAAGATAATATGGCAAGATGAATCAGGTTTAGAGATGAGCAAACACGAACTGTAAAACCTAGTGTCTGATGCTGAACTTCCAGGCAAAATTCGGGAGGAGAGAGAGAAAGAGAGAGAGAGAGATGGCTACATGCTCACGCGGCTCCACGCTGGAGAAGACCAGCAGTTATACCTATCTCGGTCTGGAGCTAAGCCAAACCGGGAGCCTCAAGCCATCAGAAGACAACTGTACCACCACCAACCACGGGTGAGAGTCTGGCTTAAGATATTTGACAGCGTCATCACCCCTATACTGCTGTACGGCAGTAAAGTATGGGGCCCAGAGACCTACCCAGACCAAACAAAGTGGGATCTCAGCCCAACCGAAGTCTTCCACCTGGAGTTCTGCAAATATCTCCTCCAGGTCCATTGTAGCACCTCAAACATAACCTGTAGGGAAGAGCTGGGCCGATTCCCCATATGGCTCACTATACACAAGAGGGCACTATCACACCAGGCGCACATACAGAGCAGCAACCCCAGCTCCTACCATCATAAAGATCTACAGAGCTGGAGCCCAGAGCAAGCCAGGAACCCCGGCAGCAAGTCCAGTCAAAGTCAGCAACACACCCTGACAAAAGCCCAAATAAAGGGGACCTCAGAGAGCTGCAAGAAGCGATACATAAAGGGATGGAAAAGTGAATTCAATAACGCCCAGAAACTCACCATCTACCGGTCACTGTGGAGGGACTACATTTTGGCCCCATATCTGGAGAGGTTACGCCACCCCAAAGACAGGCAGACCCTGAGTCTGTACAGACTGCGTGCTCACAGCCTAGAGGTGGAAACAGGGAGGCACTGACAGACATACACGCCGTGTGAGAACAGACTGTGCCAGCACTGCCAGCAGGGGGCCCTGGAGGACGAGGCGCACTTCCTGCTGCACTGCAACAAATACTCAGCAGTGAGGGCTTCCCACTTCCAGAGACTCTCCACTCACATCCCGAACTTCCCATCAATGGACGAGGAGAGGAAACTCTGCATCCTACTGGGGAAAGAGGAATCAACAGTGGAGATAGCAACCAATATGTCATCACATGTCATAGGCTGAGAGGAACGTAAGACCCCCCCCCCCAATTAACTATTACTGCCCAAATTGTGCCCCCCAACATCCCATCCACATAACCCCATTCCCCTCCCCCGTCACACTTATTTTTTCTTGCTTTGGCAACACTAATTGTATTTTGGTCCCACCAATAAAGCCTATTTGAATTTGAATTAGAGAGAAAGAGAGAGAAAAAGAGAGGGGGATAGAGGGAGAGGGAGAGACCAAAGGTTAGTTTAACTATTTTTTATTTTAACGGATTAAAACATTCAGGGGTTGCCCTAGTAGTGGACAAGACCCTTAAGGAACATATGGCACCAGAATACTATAGAAGACAAGCTAGCAGAGGCAATGTGATGGTCTTGAGAATGATATACTGGAAAATTTTGTATCATGGCATATAAATGGAGGTCACGTACCAAAATATTCCTGAAAACCAAGTAGAACACTTCACAACACTTGTGTTCCCTAATGGCATACTTAGTGTTGCTGTGATACAACATGCAAGTGAAGCACCCTCTCCGGGTTACCTAGGAGGGGCATAGCTAGGCGGCTACCAGATGTTCAATAGAGCTCCTGATGATGGAGTCAAGCTTGGCTGCAGATAGCCACCAGGTACCACTCCTAGTCTGTTCCTGGTACTGCAGCTGCTGACCCCAGGGGTCAGGTACGCAGACACGAAAAGGACTAGTGCTCCGTTCAGACTAATAAGTTCTGGTTCCTCTCCAGCACGGTTACTGACACGGAGACTCGGACAGGGCTGATTCGGAGACTGGTTCTAGCAGTCCTGGTATACGGGGTACTCAGATAGGGTACTCGGATAGGCACATGTTCAAACACACGGGTCTAAGATACTGATTGAGGGACTGGCCACACACGGACCTGGGGATGAAGTTTGGGCAATGGCCGCCCCAGGACCAGGGACTTTAGGTTCAGGACTGGCAGCACCAGGACCAGGGACTTCGGGTTCAGGACTGGCAGCACAAGGGCCATGGACTTCGGGTTCAGGACTGCCCGCACAAGGGCCATGGACTTCGGGTTCAGGACTGGCTGCACAATGGACATGGACTTAGGGTTCAGAATGTTTTAAAAATACTTATAGCTGCAAGAGATATTGAATAGAAGTCTGAATGGAAGAAATCCTAATGCTTTTCATTACTTCTAGTCTGGAATTTTTTACATTTCTAAACTTTCATAATGTATACTAATCAAAATTTTACCAGTGTTATATTTAAGTAGAGTGGCAGATTATAGAAAACATTCATGATTTAAGTTCTGATGAAAATAAAACTCTCCTGCCTTGAACCATGTAACTATTGTTAAGGCTGCACAGTCTGCAATAACTGATACATTTATTTTCAATGGGAAATGGATAATGATTTTCTTTTAGCTGTTGTCTCAAGTAAATGACTGATAAAGCACAACTGGCAGTTTACTTTCATAGTCTCTGAGAAAAGTGGTGCACAAAACTTACTTAGTTCCTACTATTATGCCATATCAACAATGTACCTACAATACCATTTAAGTAAAGTAATAGAAGGTTGCATGCTATAGAATAATTGTTATTAGTGCACCAAAGGCACTAAAAGCTACACTCCTTATAATTAGGGTGGCGAATATACAGTATTTTTGCCATTAAATATTCTGTTTCCTGCATGGCTTTGTAAATGGATATTTACTGTAAGGAAATAGAAGTATGACTGACTACTGCCCTATAGAGAATGAAACAAACATACGCTTGGCCGGGAGGCCTTGTGCCAGGGGCGTATTGTCCATAGCTGAAAACCACATGGCCACTATGTGACCCGTGAGCAGGAGGATTCCAGTGTCAAGTCTTAGCGCCCCAACTCTCCCCACCTGCCTTTGCACTTTCAACAGTATCTGCATCGGTATGACTCATCTGTTGAATAGAACGATATAGCAGGGAGCCATGAGCTCCCTGCTGCACCACTATGCCTGTGAGAGTGACTCAGCATAGCAAGTGCGATTACGTCATTAGATTGCGCCTCCTGTGTGGATGGAGCCTCAGTCTGCACAATGCACTGACCACAGCAGGCCTCGGAAGATTGGCGGAAGGTGAACAGTTTTTTTTTTTATTATTATTATTGTCAGTACTTGTGGGGGACATGATACCTTGGAATTGCATCATACTGTGTGAGTGGGGGGCGGGGGCTGCAGGGACATTAAACTGTGTGTGGAGGTCCTACTCTGTTGGGGACAGTGGGGGGCATTTGGGTCCCCTCATACTGCCTGTGGGGGACTTCATATTGTGTGTGGGAGCCCTCAATATGTGAGGATCAATAGGATCCCACATTGGGACTGTGGGGCCCTCATACTATGTGGTGGGCTATGGAGGCCCTCATACTGTTGAGGGCTGTGGTGGCACATCATATTGTATACGGGCCCTCCTACTGCCTGTTATGGCTGTTGGAGACATCATATTGGGTGTAGAGACCCCAATATTGTGTAGGGGCCCTCATACTGTGTCGGGAGCTGTGGGGGGACTTTTTACTGTGCACAGAGGCTGGAGTCCTCATACTGCCTTTAGAGGGCGTGCTGACCATCATACTGTGTGTGAGGGTCCGCATACTACATCATTCTGTGTTTGGTGGCCCTCATACTGCCTATGGGAGCTGTTGGGTTATCATGTTGTGTATAGAGGGGCTGTAGGAACCATCATACTGTGTGGGGGCATTTTAGGAGCATCGTGCTGTGAAAGGTATTATACTGTATTGCGGTCACTGTGGCAGCATCATAAGGGGAAAGGAAAGCTAATTAGGACTTTTACTATGGAGCCCCTCGATGTCTGGGTATGTCACTGTTTTGTGCATTTAGAAAACTGTCCATTATCGTCCAAATTCATCACATCATTTTATTTAATTGAAGAAATTCCCAACATCAAACTAACCAGCCTCCAGCGTACTGATAATGAACACATCATGTCAACATTTGTCAACACTTGAGGCAAAACTAAAAAGGTTTTTCATGATTTCATCTATGAACAATGGCCCAGGCTTCTTTATACAATTCTATATGGACATTTGTTGAAGAAGGGATTGAAATCGGGAACACAGCGTAAGCTGCTACCGGTATCTATGTTCACTAAAGCACAATGGTGATCCGAAAACTGCCCAAATCGTATAAAGAGATTCAGTTTCCTTCAATACAATAACAAATAAACAATACATATTAGAGATGATCGAATCTTTTCAAATTCAAATTCGCCAGCTTAATGGAATTTTCCACAAAAAACGATTTGCAGCAAATCTGAATACTGCAATGCTTCCAACTGCCCTGAAAACACATGTAGAATACTCTGAGGTCTCCTAGGATTGTACTGAACACTTTTCAAGCTCTTTAAACCTTTCTACACCTTGATATTCTCAGTTTTTGCACTTTCATTTTTTATTCCCCTTCTTCCAAGAGCCATAACCCTTTCACCGAGCATGCTCGGGTGCTTCCTGATTATCTTTAGCGTGCTGGTATATTATGTTTGAGTCCCTGCGTCTGCATGATTTATGGCTGTTACACATCCTAAACACATTCCGGGATTGCCTGTTTGTTAGGGAATCCTCATATGTGTTTACGCTGTGTAACAGTTATAAATCATGCAGACGCAGGGACTCAAACATAGTATTCAAGGACGTCAAAGATACTCGGTGAAAGGGTTAAACGAGTATGCTCGCTCATCACTAATAGCCATATCAGAGCTTGTTTTTAGCAGGATGATGTGTTGTTTTTAACAACACCATTCACTTTATCATGTAATGTACTGAAAAATTAGAAACAAAATCCAAGTGTGATAAAATAGGGGAAAAAAGGGAATTCTGCTAGTGTTTTGGGGCTTTTGATTTTACAGCATTCACCAAGCAGTAAAAATGACGTGGTGTATGATTCTTCAGGTCAGTGTGAGTATGGCAATACTAAACCTATAAAGTTTTTTTTTACATTTTAATGGTTAAAAAAAATTAAGAAATTTGCTATAAAAAAAAAAATACTTTGTGTCGTCATTTTCTGAGACCCATATCTTTTCTTATTTTTCTATCAATGGAGCTGTGCGAGGGCTTGATTTCTGCGCATTGAGCTTAAATTTTTATTAATACTATTTTTCTCTACGACAAAACGATTCTTTTTTACATTTCAATGGTATGAATGGCTAAAATAATTTTATAACTTGCTAGATGGACTTTTACAATGCCATTATTTAAGTTTTTATTTCTTAATTTTTTAAAATGGGAAAAGGGGAGTGATTAAAACATTATTAGCTTTTTTAATTTTTTTATAGTTTAAAAAACATTTTTTTTTACTTTATTGTTTTACTCTCCTTAAGAGACATAAAGGAGTTTTCCCACGAACAAAAGTTCATGTTAATCAATAGATCTTGGAATGATAATAAGTCCCAGAATTGGTTGTGTTTAAATAAAATGTTCCTGTGCTGAGATAATCTTATAAATGTGCCCTGCTGTGTACTGTGTAATGGCTGTGTCTGACCGTACAGGAACATGGTCTGATCATACCACAGCTCCTGGGCAGGGGAGAAAGCAAAGGAGTATACAGATATTACAGCAGGGGAACACAGAGGATTCTTTCTTTGAAGTAAAACAATATTTAAAAACAGGCAGTGAAATGTTTTACCTCCCAAAAAGAATCAGTTGTGATCCCCTGCTGTCCTGTCTGTATACTCTTTTGCTTCCTCTCCTGCCCAGGAGATGTGGTATGATCAGACCATGTTCTGTATACGGTCAGGCACAGCCATTACACACATTTTAAGTTTAACTCAGCACAGGGACATTTTATTTAAACACATCCAATTGTGGAAATTATTATTATTCCAAAATATATTGATTAAAATGAACTTTCGTTCATGGGAAAACTCCTTTAAAGCTGTGACCACTGTATTGGAGTACATAATGTAAATTGTGATCTTCATGAGGCCCAGTCTGTGACTGAGCATCACATGAAGATCAACATTGCAATGATGGGGGCCTTCAGCAGGTGCCCGGCTGCCATTATAACCCACTGATTTCCCACGATCCAGTAGCCATGAGCCGATGAAAGCTGATAATCTTACACACCAGCAATGATATCATTTTAATACCATTGTCAATGATTGACAGCGGCATTTCAATAGCTAAACTGCAGCGATTGGGTAAGTTCCAGACGCTGCTGCTGCAGGCAGATGCTGACTGTGTAACACAGCTAGAATCTGCTGGACATAGCAAATACTGAACCCGCTTCCATACACTTGGCATAACCATATGATGTAATTTTACATTATCTGGTCGCAAAGGTGTCACAAACACAGACTGTGTAATGTGAAGGTGGAAACATTACACCGGTCCTCCTCTCAAGGTTATGCTGTGGGCAGGGCTGTGGAGTCGGTAAGCCAAACCTGCGACTCAGACTCCTCAATTTCCCTTACACCAACTCCGACTCCACGACTCCGACATATATTGCTTATATTTAAATAGATAGATAAAGTCATAGAGGGATGGATAGATAGATAGATGGAGGGTTGGATAGATAGTGGGATAGATGGAGGAATAGATAGATTAATAGAGGGATGGATAGGTAAATAGAGGGATGGATAGGTAAATAGAGGGATGGACAGATGGAGGGAGAGATAGATAGATACAGGGATGGATGGATGGATGAATAAATATATGGATAGATAGATGATAGATAGCCATATAGATGGATAGCTGGAGGGATAAATGAAAGGATAGATGAACGGATAGATGGATAGATAGAGGGATGGATAGATAGATGAATACATGGAGGGATAGAGTGTGATAGACAGATGACAGCTACAGACAGCAAATAGTACATTGCATATAACGCACATATAGTTCACACATTGTACAGAGAGCACATAATAATCACATACAATATTAGCATTAGTTACCTTCCTGTGACAGAGATGAGCAGTAGTACTTTCACTTTCTCCAGCTCGGGGCCCAGGAATCAGATCCTGTGCAGGGCAGGCACCCCTCACCCTCCTCTCTCTGGTGAAGACAGCAGAAGACAGGACAAAGGAGGGGAGATTGCCCCCTGCAGTCAGCAGCCGGTGCAGGACGGGAGCACTGCAGCATACAAGTGAGTTTTGATAGGTGCGTGCCCCTGCTTCTAGGAGGGGGCAGCTGCCCCCCCTGCCCCTCGCTGGCTAAGGCCTTGATTCACACAGAGCATTTTTGCGGATCCGTTTTTTGCAGTAAAATGCAGTGATTCTGGGCATGCCAGCAAAGTCAATTGGTTTCAAGATATGACATTCAGACACATCGTTTTGTGAGGATCCGTTTTTGGGCTCGAAAACGGATTCTCACAAAGAATGAGCATGTCAGTTTGTGCGGCGTTTTTCTAATCTGCTTTTGCTATTGAAAACATTATATATGAGCTCAAAAACCTTTCAGGTGATGCGGTTTTTTAAAAAGCTGATCTACTTTTGCAGCTGTAAAATGTATCCTCAAAAAACACAGCAAAAACGCTGTGTGTGAATGTAGCCTTAGATCAGGAATAGAAGAGCTATTTATAGGACATTTCATAACTTTCCCAAATTCCTATGAAAAAATATTCAGAACATTCTGCATTAAACTACTGTACCCAATTTATTATACACTGCTCAAAAATATAAAGGGAACACTTAAACAACAGAATATAACTCCAAGTAAATCAAACTTCTATGAAATCCAACTGTCCACTTAGGAAGCAACACTGACTGACAATCAATTTCACATGCTGTTGTGCAAATGGAATAGACAATAGATGGAAATTATTGGCAATTATTAAGATGCCCTCAAAAAAGGGGTATTTCTGCAGGTGGGGACCACAATCAACATCTCAGTACCAATGCTTTCTGGTTGATGTTTTGGTCACTTTTGAATGTGGGTTGTGCTTTCACACTCGTGGTAGCATGAGACGGACTCTACAACCCACAGAAGTTGCTCAGGTAGTGCAGCTCATCCAGGATGGCACATCAATGCGAGCTGTGGCAAGAAGGTTTGCTGTGTCTGTCAACGTAGTGTCCAGAGGCTGGAGGCACTACCAGGAGACAGGCCAGTACACCAGGAGACGTGGAGGGGGCCGTAGGAGGGCAACAACCCAGCAGCAGGACCACTACCTGCGCCTTTGTGCAAGGAGAAACAGGAGGAGCATTGCCAGAGCCCTGCAAAATGACCTCCAGCAGGCCACAAATGATCATGTGTCTGTACAAACGGTTAGAAACCGACTCTATGAGGGTTGTATGAGGGCCCGACGTCCACAGATGGGGGTTGTGCTCACAGCCCAACACCGTGCAGGACGCTTGCCAATTGCCATAGGACACCAGGATTGGCAAAGTCGCCACTGGCGCCCTGTGCTCTTCATAGATGAAAGCAGGTTCACACTGAGCACATGTGACAGACATGACAGAGTCTGGAGAAGCCGTGGACAGCGATCTGCTGCCTGCATCATCCTTCAGCATGACCGGTTTGGCAGTGGGTCAGTAATGGTGTGGGGTGGCATTTCTTTGGAGGGCCGCACAGCCCTCCATGTGCTCTCCAGAGGAAGCCTGACTGCCATTAGGTACCGAGATGAGATCCTCAGACCCCTTGTGAGACCATATGCTGGTGCGGTTGGCCCTGGGTTCCTTCTAATGCAGGACAATGCCAGACCTCATGTGGCTGGAGTGTGTCAGCAGTTCCTGTAAGATGAAGGCATTGAAGCTATGGACGGGCCCACCCGTTCTCCAGACCTAAATCCGATTGAGCACATCTGGGACATCATGTGTCGCTCCATCCACCAACGTCACGTTGCACCACACACTGTCCAGGAGTTGGCGGATGCTTTAGTCCAGGTCTGGGAGGAGATCCCACAGGAGACCATCCGCAACCTCATCAGGAACATGCCCAGGCATTGTAGGGAGGTCAAACAGGCACGTGGAGGCCACACACAATACTGAGCCTCATTTCGACTTGTTTTAAGGACATTACATCAAAGTTGGATCAGCCTGTAGTGTGTTTTTCCACTTTAATTTTGGGGGTGACTCCAAATCCAGGCCTCCATTGGTTAATAAATTTGATTTCCATTGATGATTTTTGTGTGATTTTGTTGTCGGCACATTCAACTTTGTACAGAACCAAGTATTCAATGAGAATATTTCATTCATTCAGATCTAGGATGCGTTATTTGAGCGTTCCCTTTATTTTTTTGAGCAGTGTATATTTTAGGAGTCGGAGTCGGTCCATTTTATACTGACTCCGACTCCACCAAAATGAGCACCGACTCCTACTCCACGACTCCGACTCCACAGCCCTGGCTGTGGGTTTGCATAATGTATAGGAGCCTGACCCTTTTAATCTTCATTCCAGGTACAAACAGCTCCAGGTTCATTTGGTCGTGGGGCCATTTCTCCACAGTGTCCCAGAGGCCATTTGTCAACACAACGGCAGGCTGCATGTTGCTCATGCTACTGTGAGCTGCCTACATGGCCTAAATGTACTAGCATGACCAGGTAGTGTGATTCAGTCAGTGCAAATATGGCGATACCAAACTTATCAAGTATAAGAGTTCTGAACCATCTGAGAAAAAAACAACTTGTTTGTGTCATGATTTTCTGAAATCCGCATATTTTTTATTTTTCCATCAAAACGTCATTGGTCGCATTTGCAAATGGAGAAATCAACAGTGTATTTTGAAGATTTGCGTCCCCAACTGTATTCAGCATAAAAGAAGATTCCTAAGGCATCCATTACTGACCTCATTGATAGAAGCCAAGGCTTTTAAGCGAATGTATTTGCGTGGGTGGTGTTTATACTTGATACTGAATAAATCAAGAGGTTTTGAAAAATTTGTTTCCATTTTTCCATCATTTCCATACCATTAAGCTGTCTATCGATCCTATGATTTACATAATTCAACGACTGTTTCTCCTTGGTATTGCAATTTCATTGTTGAGGAGGATATGATTATGAGTAAATGGATGGTAACCTGTGGGATCAAACAGCCTATTAACCCCTTAAGCCCCGAGGGTGGTTTGCACGTTAATGACTAGGCCAATTTTTACAATTCTGACCACTGTCACTTTATGAGGTAATTACTCTGGAACGCTTCAACGGATCCCCCTGATTCTGAGATTGTTTTTTCGTGACATATTGTACTTCATGATTGTAGTAAAATTTCTTCGATATCACTTGCGTTTATTTGTGAAAAAAATGGAAATTTGGTGAAAATTTTGAAAATTTTGATATTTTCAAAATTTGAATTTTTATGCCCTTAAATCAGAGAGATATGTCACAAAAAAGAGTTAATAAATAACATTTCCCACATGTCTACTTTACATCAGTACAATTTTGGAATCAAAATTTTTTTTTGTTAGGGAGCTATAAGGGTTAAAAGTTGACCAGCGATTTCTCATTTTTCCAACAAAATTTACAAAACCATTTTTTTAGGGACCACATCACATTTGAAGTCACTTTGAGAGGTCTTTATGACAGAAAATACCCAAAAGTGACACCATTCTAAAAACTGCACCCCTCAAGGTGCTCAAAACCACATTCAAGAACTTTATTAACCCTTCAGGTGCTTCACAGGAATTTTTTGAATGTGGAAGAAAAAAATGAACATTTAACTTTTTTCACAAAAATGTTACTTTAGACCCAATTTTTTTTATTTTCACAGAGGTAACAAGAAAAAATGGACCCCAAAATTTGTTTTGCAATTTCCCCTGGGCACGCAGATACCCAATATGTGGGGAAAAAACACTGTTTGGGCGCACGGCGGGGCTCGGAAGGGAAGGAGCGCCATTTGACTTTTTGATTGTAAAATTTGCTTGAATAATTAGCGGACGCCATGTTATGTTTGGAGAGCCCCTGTGTGCCTAAACATTGGAGCTCCCCCACAAGTGACCCCATTTTGGAAACTAAACCCCCCAAGGCACCTATCTAGATGCATAGTAAGCACTTGGAACCCCCAGGTGCTTCACAAATTGATTCGTAAAAATGAAAAAGTGAAAAAAAAAACACTTTTTCATTTTTATGAATCAATTTGTGAAGCACCTGGGGGTTCCAAGTGCTCACTATGCATCTAGATAGGTGCCTTGGGGGGTCTAGTTTCCAAAATGGGGTCACTTGTGGGAGAGCTCCAATGTTTGGGCACACAGGGACTCTCCAAATGCAACATGGTATCCGCTAACAAATTGAATGGAAAATCGGCTCAAATTGTTAGCGGACATCATGTTGCGTTTGGAGAGCCCCTGTGAGCCCAAACATTGGAGCTCCCCCACAAGTGACCCCATTTTGGAAACTAGACACCCCAAGGCACCTATCTAGATGCATAGTGAGCACTTGGAACCCCCAGGTGCTTCACAAATTGATTCGTAAAAATGAAAAAGTGAAAAAAAAAACACTTTTTCATATTTATGAATCAATTTGTGTAACACCTGGGGGTTCCAAGTGCTCACTATGAATCTAGATAGGTGCCTTGGGGGGTCTAGTTTCCAAAATGGGGTCACTTGTGGGGGAGCTCCAATGTTTGGGCACACAGGGGCTCTCCAAACGCAACATGATGTCCGCTAACAATTTGAGCTGACAATTTGTTAGCGGATACCATGTTGCATTTGGAGAGTCCCTGTGTGCCCAAACATTGGAGCTCCCCCACAAGTGACCCCATTTTGGAAACTACACCCCCAAGGCACCTATCTAGATGCATAGTGAGCACTTGGAACCCCCAGGTGTTTCACAAATTGATTCATAAATGTGAAAAAGTGTTTTTTTTCACGTTTTCATTTTTACGAATCAATTTGTGAAGCACCTGGGGGTTCCAAGTGCTCACTATGCATCTAGATAGGTGCCTTGTTGGGTCTAGTTTCCAAAATGGGGTCACTTGTGGGGGAGCTCCAATGTTTGTGCACGCAGTAGCTCTCCAAACGCAACATGGCGTCCGCTAACAATTTGAGCCGATTTTCCATTCAATTTGTTAGCGGACACCATGTCGCGTTTGGAGAGCCCGTGATGTGCCTAAACAGTGGAGCTCCCCCACAAGTGACCCCATTTTGGAAACTATACCCCTCAAGGATTTTATTAAGGTGTATAGTGAACATTTTGAACCCAGAGGTACGACACAGAATTTGTTTACATTAGGTCATCATATTGAATAAGTTGTCATTAGTCTTGAGCGCAAGTGCTCGCTACTTGAGTTTGCATCGGGTACTCAGGTATGCACCATGTACAGCGTGTGCTCGAGTGACATGCTCGAGTCCCTGCTCCGCATGTTTCACGGTTATTAGACACCCAAAAAAAAACATGCGGGGATCGCTCGTGCATGGCAGGCAATCCCCGTAAAGTTTTTTTTGGCCGCGAAGCATATGGGGCAGAGACTCGAGCATGTCACTCAAATACCCACGATACTCAATGCATACCAGAGCACCCGATGCAAACTCAAGTAGCGAGCACTTGCGCTCAACACTAGTCGCCATATCATCATCTTTTTTCTTACTTTTGAAAAAAATCCCAACCCCATTACAACCCTAACCCCAGCCCTAACCGTAGCACAACCCTAACCGTAGCACAACCCTAACCCTAGCACAACCCTAACCCTAGCACAACCCTAACCCTAGCACAACCCTAACCCTAACACAACCTTAACCCTAGCACAACCCTAACCCTAGCACAACCCTAACCCTAGCACAACCCTAACCCCAAACCCAATCCTAACCCTAGAGTTTATTTTTGACGCCGTTCCTCGTGCGGTATAAGTGATTAGACAACTTTATTCTTCTGGTCGGTGTGATTACAGCAATACCAGAATCATATGGGGTTTTTATGACTGACAGCTGTCACACACAAAAAGACGCATTTTTTGTAAAATCTAGTTTTTGCATCGCCATATTTTGAGAGCTATAATTTTTCCAGATTTTGGCAGACAGTCATGTGACGGCTCGTTTTTTGCGGGATGAGCTGATGTTTTTATTGGTGCCATTTTCAGGCACGTGACATTTTTTGATCGCTTTCTATTCCGATTTTTGGGAGGCAGAATAAACAAAAACCAACAATTCAGGAATTGTTTTTTTTTTATTCTGTTCCGCGTGTGGTAAAAGTGATAAGGCAGCTTTATTCTTCGGGTCAGTACGTTTACAGCGGTACCACATTTATATCGTTTTTCTATGTTTTGCACTTTTACATAATAAAAGCAATTTTATAGAAAAAAATATTTTTTAGCATAGCTTTATTCTGAGAGCTATAACTTTTTTATTTTTCGACTGATGGAGCTGTATGTCAGCTTGTTTTTTGCGGGACGAGATGACGTTTTCAGCGGTACCATTTTTATTTATATACGTCTTTTTGATCGCGTGTTATTCCATTTTTTATTTGGCGGTATGGTGATAAAGCATTGTTTTTTGCTTCATTTTTTTTTTTTTTTTTTTACCGTGTTCACTGAAGGGGTTAACTAGTGGGACAGTTTTATAGGTCAGGTTGTTCCGGACGCAGCAATACCAAATATGTGTACTTTTATTGTTTTTTTTGGTTTTTTTTATAATAATATTTATTGATGGGTACATTATATTTTTATTTTTGGTGGATTATTTTATTTTTTATTTTTTTATATTTTTGCATTTTTTTTTATTTTTTTTCACTTACTGACAGTTTTTATACTTTATTACTTTGTCCCACTATGGGACTTTCACTTTTTTTCTCTGATCGCCTGCATGGCACAGGAATGCAGCACCATCCCTGTGTCATACAGGCTATCAGCGCTGCACAGTGAGAAGATTGTTAGGAGATGCACTGCGCATGTCCAAACAATCTTCCTGCTGTCTGGTGACCCGGATGTTGTCATGACGACATCGGGTCGTCATGGCAATACCCGGGAAGCCTTTGCAGACAGCGCTGGAAGCCGGAAGAGGAGGTGAGTATCTGCAATCACCTCCCCTTGCCCCCGCAATGCTGCGATCGGCTGCGATCAACTTCGATCGCAGGGGTTAATGTGCTGGGAGCGGTGCAGGACCGCTCCCTGCACATAGTACCGGGTGTCAGCTTTGACAATCAGCTGACACCTGGCGGCGATCGCGCCCGCACAGCCTGTGTGTGCGCGCGATCGCGATGACGTACTAATACGGGTCTGGCTCTTAAGTCCCAGGGCACAGACGCGTATTAGTACGTCAGATGTTATTAAGGGGTTAAACACTGCCCTGCACTCAGATTTTTTAAATTATAAAAATGTTTAAAATTTTACTAATTTTTTTGTATTAGATGCCTGCTTTGCTAGCGTTTATATAAATGCGGCAAATACGAAAGAAGCCATGGCTTTTTGACAAGCAGTGGTCTAAAAATTATCCCCGTTTAGAGAGTAGCAAAAGGTTTATTGTTTAATAAATAAAGAAACTGTTTAACTCACTGTCTACGTAGCTAATTATCCACCACACAATCATCATCATTACTCCTGTCCTGCTGACAATTGTCTCAGTGTCTAAAACTGAGTGAGTGCGCTAATATTACTGCCTTTACAACTCTGACTAATAGGTCAGCAACACAGCCAGGTATTAGAATCGTCATTCATCTCATCCAATAAATCACTTGGAAGCATTTTTTTTGTGAGATATGTCTTCCTTAGTCACCAGATTGCTGTGGCTTAAGGGGCAGAAAAGATGTTGGTGTAATTGACAGAATTAAAAGTTTACAATGTAAAAGGTTAAAAGGCAACTGTCCTTTTAATTTTTATTTCATAAATCAATTGTACAGGTGAAAATAAGAAATCTTTGCATTATATCTTATCAGAGAAATTTGCTTCTATCTCCCCTTGCACTGATCATTCATTTTCAAAAAGTCTCAATGTCTTCAGTGAAGACAGTTTTTTACATTAATGAGATAAAATCCTATCAGTAGCAACAGCCATCTCCTATGTAGATTGGAGCGGGAAGGTGTTAAATATTAATTACAGATATTCATTTTATTCTTAATTCTGAACTCCGTACCATATATTGAATCAGCCATCGTGCTAGGGTTTCTAGATGACATGTGCTATTTGTGTATTTTTAGTTCAGTGCCATATGCAGAAGAACAGGTGCTATGGGGGGGCTATATAAGCCCATGTTAGAGACAGGGGGCGCGCTCTTGCCATTTCACAGGACACTGGACGAGAATTTATGTGTGAAGGAAACAGCCGCTGATGTAGGCCCAAGGAGACACGTCCTTTACCCGGACATATGGTGTCATCCTGACACACGTGCTGGACACAGACAGACGCAATCTACCATTCAGGATCCCAAGAAAAGATGGGTGAATCTCAACTATTAAGCTAATTATGGACAAATGGACAATCACTCTGTAACTATTTAACTATTATATGTAACTACTGCAATCATTCTTTTTAATGGACAATCCGAGAATAAATCAATACTTTTCATAAGAATATCGTGATATAGTTTTTGATCGATCGCATCTGATAAGAAGTCCTCGATAGAAAATTATACGGATATAAGTATTTTTTTACATTGGCGAGCCTCAGCCAGTCCTGATTTTTCATGTTTTCAAGTGAATTTCCTTCTTGAACAAAGGGAGGAGAGAAGAGACGAGTTGAACAGCTGTTGTTCACGTGACAGGAAATGCACTAACTTTGTCACAAGAATCAGAAAGAGCCTACAGATTGAGGACTGATATATTCTCCAGATGGATTGACAGGCACCAGAGGTACTACAAAGATCAGACGAGCTGAACATAATACGTGCTGATCACCAAAAGCTAAAAAATCTGAAGGTAAGCAAAATATGGATATAATTTCTTATTTTGCTAAGCAAAGTAAATTGAAATTTAAGGATACTGACGAAACTGACTTAGATGTTTTGTGGCTTAGTTTATATAGAGAATGTGAATTGGAGAATTTACAGTTAAGATTCTAAGTTGGTATCTTTTCATAGAGACAAAGAAAAATTGAGAAATATTCTACAGTTTGTAGATGTATTTCATAGTCTTGTGGTAGAGAAGTCTAAGCAGGACAATTGTGTAGAAATAGTGTCAAATGGTGATACTGATTGTAATGTGGAAATTGAACAAAATGCAAGACACGTGTCTGTAACAAGAACTGAAGGTGACCTTGCGTTTGAGGAAGAGACGGACATACAAAAAACTGACATGAGAGGAGACATGATTGACATACGAGAAACTGACATATTAGATGATGTGGGCAGAGACATGATAATGGACATGAGTGACGTAGGAGGAGCTGACGTACAAGGACCACTAAAAATAGCAGAGGACTTAGAAGCTGCCGAGACCCAACTTCAAATTAAAGTGAAGAAAAATTTGCTAAAATTATACAAAATCATGCCAAAATATGATGTCAAAATCTACGTCTGTAGAAATTCAGAGATATTTGAGAGCTTTGCTGATAAGTTTGATTTATCCAATGAGGAGAGGAATCAACTAATTAAAATGTGGATTCCTGTGACATTTGCCAGACGTTTAATTTTGATGCCCTGTGAAAATGACTCTCCTAATGAAAGATTCGGACACATTAGAATATTTAATTTATTGTGCCACAAAGGATTTCCAAGACATAGATGATCTACAAAATGTAAGAATTGGTAGGAAAGAATGTACATATACATTCATGCCCATATTTGAACGGTTGTACAAAGCTCTCATCAAAAATGGAAAATTACAACAAATGATAACAACTTTTGTACAAAAATTCAAATTCTTAAATCCAGTATCTCGAGTTATTGAGTCACAAAAAGATTCTCTATTTAAATGTGCGCAGTTGCTTGATTTTGCTAGAAAACATGAAAATTGTGAAAAGAAAATAAATCAAGCTAAATTTGTAAAACCAGAAAAGGGAAAATATCAAAAGCCAATGAGTCGTCCTCAAAATGAAATCTATGAAATACGCAGAAGATTTCATATATGTTATATGCCATAGAAGATGATTCAAAAGTCAATTTCTTCACAGAAAGAGTTAAAGATTCAAAGCTGTGACTCTCTAAAAAGGAAAATGGCCGAAATTGACGGACAGAGACAGGGGAGACCAGCTCACAGTGACATTGTGGAAAGTAGACTGAAGAACAGGCAATTATCTGAGCTTTTGAAGGATAGAAAAATGTCTTTTCTAAACAGAGCTTTTCTGGAGATTTTTGACAGAGACACAAGATTTGGTTTACGGAGTGACTAAGGAAAAACTGTAATTATATGTTGTAAAAGTGTTATACAAAGTATCATTAGTTATTTATTATTTTATACAGTAAAATTGTGTAGTTACACAGTTTCTGCTAGTTCATATATATATATACAGTACAGACCAAAAGTTTGGACACACCTTCTCATTTAAAGATTTTTCTGTATTTTCATGACTATGAAAATTGTACATTCACACTGAAGACATCAAAACTATGAATTAACACATGTGGAATTATATACTTAACAAAAAGTGTGAAACAACTGAAAATATGTCTTATATTCTAGGTTCTTCAAAGTAGCCACCTTTTGCTTTGATGACTGCTTTGCACACTCTTGGCATTCTCTTGATGAGCTTCAAGAGGTAGTCACCGGAAATGGTCTTCCAACAATCTTGAAGGAGTTCCCAGAGATGCTTAGCACTTGTTGGCCCTTTTGCCTTCACTCTGCGGTCCAGCTCACCCCAAACCATCTTGATTGGGTTCAGGTCTGGTGACTGTGGAGGCCAGGTCATCTGGCGTAGCACCCCATCACTCTCCCTCTTGGTCAAATAGCCCTTACACAGCCTGGAGGTGTGTTTGGGGTCATTGTCCTGTTGAAAAATAAATGATGGTCTAACTAAACGCAAACCGGATGGAATAGCATGCCGCTGCAAGATGCTGTGGTAGCCATGCTGGTTCAGTATGCCTTCAATTTTGAATAAATCCCCAACAGTGTCACCAGCAAAGCACCCCCACACCATCACACCTCCTCCTCCATGCTTCACAGTGGGAACCAGGCATGTAGAGTCCATCCGTTCACCTTTTCTGTGTCGCACAAAGACACGGTGGTGGGAACCAAAGATCTCAAATTTGGATTCATCAGACCAAAGCACAGATTTCCACTGGTCTAATGTCCATTCCTTGTGTTCTTTAGCCCAAACAAGTCTCTTCTGCTTGTTGCCTGTCCTTAGCAGTGGTTTCCTAGCAACTATTTTTACCATGAAGGCCTGCTGCACAAAGTCTCCTCTTAACAGTTGTTGTAGAGATGTGTCTGCTGCTAGAACTCGGTGTGGCATTGACCTGGTCTCTAATCTGAGCTGCTGTTAACCTGCGATTTCTGAGGCTGGTGACTCGGATAAACTTATCCTCAGAAGCAGAGGTGACTCTTGGTCTTCCTTTCCTGGGGCGGTCCTCATGTGAGCCAGTTTCTTTGTAGCACTTGATGGTTTTTGCAACTGCACTTGCGGACAAATTCAAAGTTTGCCCAATTTTTCGCACTGACTGACCTTCATTTCTTAAAGTAATGATGGCCACTTGTTTTTCTTTACTTAGAATTTGTATTATGGCAAGAAAAAATCAGCTAACAGTCTATTCAGTAGGACTATCAGCTGTGTAGCGACCTGACTTCTGCACAACACAACTGATGGTCCCACCCCATTTATAAGGCAAGAAATCCCACTTATTAAACCTGACAGGGCACGCCAGTGAAGTGAAAACCATTTCCGGTGACTACCTCTTGAAGCTCATCAAGAGAATGCCAAGAGTGTGCAAAGCAGTCATCAAAGCAAAAGGTGGCTACTTTGAAGAACCTAGAATATAAGACATATTTTCAGTCGCTTCACACTTTTTTGTTAAGCATATAATTTCACATGTATTAATTCATAGTTTTGATGCCTTCAGTGTGAATGTACAATTTTCAAAGTCATGAAAATACAGAAAAATCTTTAAATGAGAAGGTGTGTCCAAACTTTTGGTCTGTACTGTATATACAAATATATATATATATATATATATATATATATATATATATATATATATATATATATATATATGGTGGTCCAAAAGTAGGTGGACAGAAAGTGTAATAAGGTTATGAAGGGGGAGATTGAAGAAAATCCAGTAATTTTAGATAACATTATGTGGAGTAATGAAGCTTCTTTCAAATTATCCGGCCATATTAACAGACATAAATGAGAACATGCATTTAACATTAGAGCAACAACTAAATGAGCCTGGTGTCAATGTTTGGGGTGGCATTTCAAGTTTTAGGACCAATATTTTTTGATGGAACAGTCTCAGGAGATAAGTATCACGAAATTCTAATGAATCAAGTTGCTCCCCAGTTACAGCAACAGCCTAATTCAAATGACCTTTATTTCCCACAAGATGGGGCCCCTCCACATTATCCAAGAGTAGTCCGCGAGTATCTTGGTGAAACATTTCCTAATAAATGGATTGGCTGAAGAGGCCCACTTGATTGGCCGGCACGTTCACCAGACTTGACCCCAATGGATTTTTGTCTTTTGGGGAGTACTCAAGGACAAAGTTTATAGTCGAAAACCAAAAAGTGTCAGTGATTTGAAAAATTACATAAGATGCATTTCAAGAAATTAATACCCAAAGAGACTTCTGCAAAAAATTTTGTAGAAGCCTAATAGTGGGCACACAGCCTAACACTGACTCAGGCTGTGTGCCCACTATGCGTTTTTTAAGTGTTTCCGCAGCGGCAATTCCACTGCAGAAACGCTTAAAAAACGCTTGGTCTGCAATGTTCCCCAATGATAATCCGCATGTGCTGTGCACATGCTGCGGAAATTTCCACTGCGGATTATCATTGCGGAAAAATCCGCAGCACTACCAATTATTTTGCGTAATCGCGGCGTTTTCGCCACCATTGACTTGCATTGAATCGCTTAGTATCCGCATGACTACATGTGCACATGCGGATATTAAGCGTTTCAATGTGCGGATGGTACCCGGGTCTGGAGAAGAGGAGACTTCTGTCTTTTTAAAAAACAATTATTCATTCTCCCTCCTTCTCCAAAATGATTGCAAAAACTCATTAGTCTCTTGTGGCAAAAAGCATCAATTTGTTTGAATGAGACTGATTTCTGACTTTTTTTTTCCCTTGTAGAAAAATATTTAACTTGAGTGGCTTGCATGAGGATTCTCAGACAGATGCCAGCTACATCATAGCAATGATCAATCACAATTGCAGTTGTACAACACAGTCTTTCTGGAGTATTTGCCAAATGATTTAAAGGGAAGGTGCCATCAAATTTTTTTTTTTTTTTTTTTGTGAAAATAACATTATAATATTAATTTAAGCTTTGTAATGCAGTGTTTGCATAGATTGCTAACACTGCAACATGCGAAATATCTATTAAAAAAAAAGATTACCTATACTTGCAGCTAGGGGGAGCATCTTCCTGTATAGACCTCAAGCAGCTACAGTAATGCTTACTTGCATTACGTTAGCTGCAAAATTGGGGCAGTGTCCTTGTGACATCAATGTTTCCCTCCCCTTTTAGGTGTTATACTACACCCAAAAGTGGGGGAGGCAGAATAAAGACTAGAGACAATGCACCGCCATTTTCTTGGTGACTGCACTGTGATCTAATCTCAACCAGCTGCTAAACAGGAAGTGGATCTCAGTATATTTACAGAAGAGCAAGCAGAAGGAAGACAACGGACTGTGGAGCAAAAAGGACCTGAGGAGCAGAGCTGCACGCAGTGGAGAAGAGAGCAGCTGCGAGGCCAGGACCGAGGAGACTAAACAGTGCAGTGGTGAGGGTCCATAGCTTTACTGCACAGGCAGTGGAGGATGGGAGAATATAAGAGCAGAGCTGGGGGAGCTTGTGTGTGTGTGTAAAAAGCTTCCAATTACATGTCCTCAGTGTGGAAGCTCTGGGCCACAATGAAATGGCACCTAGACACACCTACAGCTGTGAATTGAGCAGACCACAGAGGCGTGCCGAGTTCACAGCTAATGTGGCTACAATGTTACAGATAGGGTCGGCATCGGACCGCTGAAGCCTATGTCCAGGGTTGCCGTATTTGAAGGAGTGTGAGTGTAGTGTAGTAACTCTTACACTCCTGAAAAGCCAGGTGGCAGTCCTCAGTAGCTGCAAAACAAATTAATAAAAAATAAACTATAAATACTGGGCACTTGAAAATATGTTATAACATTAAGGAATTTAACATTTTAATTTATTTTACATAATGTAAAAATGCGGCACCTTCCCTTTAAGGCTTTTTCTCCTCATCTCTAATGTTGTGCACTCTGAGGGCAGCTCTTTAATTTATAAGCCCTAAAATGGCAGCTGATTTCCTTGCCTCAGCTTTTACAGTGGCAGCTATAGACCCTCTTGATTGACTGTGCAATATCATGTGACAAGATAGCTACAAGGCATTATTGGAAATCCAATGCTGCCGCAGTGCCTGAAGTCGTGTGAGTCTTCTGTGGCTGGTGTCATCTTTTGCAATGTGTAAAATGGCAATGGGCATTTTTTGGGTGATTCACACAATTGATTTACAAATTGCTAAAATTTGCCAGGACCTGTGAATTTCCTAAAAGATTACACAAATTCATATTACATAGAATCAATCCGCTCAGCTCTAAGATACACTGTTGTGACATCATGGCTTTCAGACAGCAATCTGTATAGGAACTAAATTTACTCATATTATATGTGGCTATATTATATACTTACATTTGCCCATATGTTTTAATTTATCTCTAAATAAGGCATCTTCAGATATAGCACTGTTAGAATCACAGACACCAGAAACAGAATGGGATTCAACGGCTGTAAAATAAAAGAAGACAACACAAATGCAATGCTACTATTATAGTTTAATTGACGGTCTTTCATAAACATTTTGCTAACACTGGAAATACTGGAATCTGGACACCTAGGACACTAGACTCTCAGCAGCTTCAGTCTCCTGTTTAGACCATGTTCACATATGCCTGTGGTTTCTGCTATGAACAGAAGGCATAAGGGAGTCCACTGACGTTTCATTTTGCACACATTACTATTTTTCTTTTGCGGTTTAAAACAATCTAATTTGCAATGGAGGCTCGGGACCTTAGATGAAGCTTCAGTCTGTCGACACTTCCAGAAAACACATACTGGAGATTTTTTACTACCGGCCTTAATTTAGGCAGTTTAAAACTAGACCAGACAAGCAGAAGACGTAGCAAATAGAGATGAGCGAACCCGGACTTTAAGAGACAGAGAATATTTTCCAGCTCTGAAGATCGGGTCCCTATTAGTGTTGAGTGAGTATGTTCTGTTAACCCTTTCGCCGAGTATGCTCGGGCCGAGCTCCGAGTATTTTCGGTGATAAGGTTAAATCGCTCCCGTGTGCATGATTTGCAACTGTTTGACAGTTTTATTACATGGGAGGAATGTCTATTTCTTACACATTCCTCCCATGTAATAAAGCTGTCAAACAGATGCAAATCATGCACACTGGAGCGATTCAACCATATCACCGAGTAGCTGTAACTACTCGGAGCTCGGTCCGAGCATACTTGGACAGAACATACTCGCTCAACACTAGTCCCTATACATTTCAATGTGGTTTGGGTTTATGTTCAAGTTTGGGTAAAGTTCTGGTACTCAAACCAAACCTTGGACATAATGTTCGGTTAGGTCCCAGAACCCGAACTTCCACGGGTCCACTCATCCTTAGTAGCAAATTTATGTTGCAAACTTGACAGATTTGGCACATCTGGCTAGACATATTAGAAACAACACCTTTTGGTTGACTTACTTTAGACCAATAATTTACACCAAAATGCTGGGGAAGGTTTGGTGTGTTTTTTTTAGTGCTGCTTTCCTCTGAATCGAGAGGAGAGAGGTGCCATTGATGTCATGTTTACAGATACCTGCAGATATCGTGCACCTGTCCTGTTTATTAGAATATTTACCATACAAAATTAAAAAGGGAGCTGAACCAGCTTTTAAATAATTCATTATATATGGAATTATTTTGATAGTAAACTTAGATAATAGTAAGTGACAGGTAATTACCAAAAATGCACATTACAATACTAAGAAAGACCCATCTAGTTAGTGCAGACATAAGTCTCTATTTTCAGGTATAATTCAGCTAATACGTTTTGATTGTGTTACAATATGTATAATCTACAAGGTACGAAAGCAAGCAGAGAAGCTATTGATTTTTTCCCTGGTGTCATATGTCCTTACTTGATATTGAAGGGCAAAAACTGAAATCATTATTCACCGGCATACTGTTAGACTTGGATTTCTTTGACTCATATTTCAAACGATCTGAAAAGTAAAAAAAAAAAAAAAATAGACAAGTCAACATTATGAGGACACTGTGCAACAATGATCTTTCAGCATACGTTTATGAAAAAAAGCCTTTCCTTTTGTGTGTATGAAAAAATGGCAGAGGAGGGTGTTAATTTTTTACTTAAATTTATTTACGTCAACAAAGCTTGCTTGAGACCCAATCCCATTCTTCAACCAAAACACTCTCATAGGAATGAATAGCGAAACTGAAGAAGAGTGCAGTCTACTGCTTCTCCTTTAAAGGGTACTGAAGATATCCAAGAGCTAAAGGGAGTCCTTACAGCATACAATATAATATTTGCACACTGTGTTCCATTTTCCTGCTGCATTACCACAAGAGAAATTAAAAGAGGCTATCACCAGGTTTTTTTCTACCTCATTAGACAGCAGCACAATGTAGAGGCAGAGGCCCTGATTTCAGCATTGTGTCACTTACTGGGCTGCTTAGCATGGTGGTATCACTGAAAAGACTAGTAAGCCTGCCACAGTGTTGTCCTCCATATTCCTGAGATATGTCTATCACCACCCCCACCCCCACCACTGATTTGCAGATTTCGGCCTATGCACAGTGCAGTCAAAAAGTTGTCAAGCAATGGTGTGGGTGGAGCTATACAGAACCAATCAGTGAGAGAACTGGCAGATCTGCATCAGATAAAACTGTGATTTTATCATAACTAAAGTAAGTAGCCCAGTAAGTGACCCAGCACTGGAATAGCAGTCTCTGCCCATACATTATGTTGCTCTTAGATGGGGCCGAAAAACCTGTTGGTCGATTCCCTTTAATCAGTATAAAGTGTCAATTCCAGTCAATTAGCTGTCTGTGTAATGCAGAACAGCACAAGCCTTCCATCACAAGAGACACTCTTCATAAGTGCTAAAAATGGGGCTTTTAAGCTATCTTGAAAAGTTATGTATTTACAAACATTCATATACTATAAACCAGAGCACAACTTACAAATCTGTGTGCTTACATTGTTGTGGGAGGCAGTTTTCCGCAGCTTACTTGCAGCTATACTCAAAGGGTTTGTTCCATGAACAAAGTACATTTTAGTTATCAGATTTTGAAATAATAATAAGCCCACATTCACACGTTCAGTATTTGGTCAGAATTTCACATCAGTATTTGTAAGCCAAAACGAGGAGAGGAACAATCATAGAAAAAGTATAATATAAATATGTGCACCACTTCTGCCTTTTTGACCCACTCCTGGTTTTGGTTTACAAATACTGATGTGAAATACTGACCAAAATACTGCTGTGTAAACGCAGAGTAAGTTCCACAATTTGGTGTGTTAAAAAAATGTTCCTGTGCTGAGATAATCTTCTAAATGTGCCCCTGCTGTGTACTGTGTAATGGCTGGAACAAGTCTCTCATAGACTTCACTGAGTTGTGAACTCCAGCTCCATGAAACACTACAGCAGCCGGCAGGTCACAATCTGTGGGAGACAGACAGGAGCAGTGGTGATAACAGATGAAGATGCCGGAGGGCGAGACACGAGGATATAAGACACGAGGCAGGGGACTTACCGTATATACTCGAGTATAAGCCGAGCTTTTCAGCACATTTTTTTGTGCTGAAAAAGCCGCCCCTCGGCTTATAGTAGAATTCTATTGGTGGATAGTGGAGGGGGGTTGCGGCGGCAGAGGGGGGTTGCAGCGGCCGTGGAGCGGGGCACACGTAGTAGCCGCTGCTGCAGCTACCACGTGTGCCCGCTAAAGGGTAGTGAATATTCACCCCTTTCCACTCCCATGGGCGTGGAGAAGAATGAATATTCATTCTCTTTAGTAGCGGGCACGGAGGAGCGCTGAGTCGCAGCTCCTGCTGACAGTGTCCGCTACTAAAGAGAATGCATATTCACTCTTCCCCAAGCGAATGGTCCCGGCGTGGAGAGGAGTGAATATGCCAGCAGCTCACGTCAGCGTCTGAGAGCGCATGGCTGTAACGCCATGCGCGGCTCAGACGCTGACATGAGCTGCAGGAGAACAGGACTCAGCGCTGGAGCAGAGGTGAGGAAGGAAGGTGAATACAAGTGTTTATTGTTTTACGTGTGCAGTGATGGGGATTGGAGGATGAGGGGGCCATGCATACCAGGATTGGGGGATGAGGGGGCCATGCATACCAGGATTGGGGGATGAGGGGGCCATGCATACCAGGATTGGGGGATGAGTGGTGCCATACATTCCAGGATTGGGGGATGAGGGGGCCATGCATACCAGGATTGGGGATGAGGGGGGCCAAGCATACCAAGATTGGGGGATGAGGGAGCCATACATACTAGGATTGGGGGATGAGGGGGCCATACATACCAGGATTGGGGATGAGGAGGCCATGCATACCAGGATTGGGGATGAGGGGGCCATGCATACCAAGATGGGGATGAGGGGGGCCATGCATACCAGGTTTGGGGATAAGGGGGGCCATGCATACCAGGAATGGAGATGAGGGGGCCATGCATACCAGGATTGGAGATGAAGGTGCCATACATTCCAGGATTGGACATGAGGGGGCCATGCATACCAGGATTGGGGATGACGGGACCATGTATACCATGATTGGGGATGAGGAGCCATGCATACCAGGATTGGGGATGAGGGGGCCAAATATACCAGTATTGGGGATGAGGGGGCCATGCATACCAGGATTGGGGATGATAGGGCAATGCTACAAGGATGGGGAAATTTACCAGTAGCTGCTACATTTCCCACCCTAGGCTTAGTGTATGTGCACCCAATCCTTTTTTGGCAGCGCTTTGAACACAGCATATTGATGCTGCGCCCAAATCGCTGCACGCTGGTGAATCTGCATGTGTTCATTGAACACATTTGGATTCACCTGTGTCCACTGCATCCTATACATTGCGGTGGTAGAATTTCTCTTGCGGCGACCAGCGTCTCCGCAAGAGAAATAGACATGCTGCAGTTTTTGAAGACGTGCTGCATGTCCGTCTCTGCGGGTTTGCCGCAGATGCATAGTGGGCATGGGATTTGTATAAATCCCATCCACTATGCTGTAACATCTGGCCGCTGCAAACTGCACGCAGCGCAAGTGTGCTGCATCCAATCCACAGCGGACACTGATCGGTGCACACACCCTTATACTCGAGTCAATACGTTTCCCCATTTTTTGGGGGTAAAATTAGGTACCTCGGCTTATACTTGAGTATATACGGTAGATTTAGAGCACCACTCCAATGATGCAAGAAAAAAAAAAGTTGGAGTGGTGCTTTAACACATCCAATTGTGGAACTTATTATTATTCCAGAATCCATTGATTAAAAGGTACTTTGCGTGACAACCCCACAAACAGAATAAAATTGGCCAAACCCATGGCATTCTAATGTGTATGGGGCAGTTAGAATCTCCCCCAACAAATCATGTCAGGGGAGATAAGAATCCAGCATGTCTAATTTCGGACTGCCAATCATTTTGTTCTCTTGATGTCTGGCAGCAGCTCTCGCATACAGAACACATGAGTGCTAGTTATGGGAAAGTCAGTCAAGAATGTGCCATATTTTGAGAACTATAAGACGCACTTTTTCCACCCAAATTTATCCGTGTCCGCTGGTGATAAGCAGGTGTATGGAGACGCATAGTGGGCATTGGATTTCTTGAAATCCCATCCACTTTTTTTGTAATGTAGAACGCTGAAGTTTGCACGAAGTGCAAATGACCTGCATCCAATCCGCAGCATTTCCTGACCGTGTGCACATACCCTTATTTCAATACGGTAAAAAGATCTTGTGTAAGTGAAAGATGTGGCCTTGTATGGTGCTGGGTTGTAATGTGCAGTTCCATTCTTCTGGTGATAAATGTGGCAGCATCAAATGTATGTAGCTGTGTACTTGTTAATATGCAAATAAGGGATATCTTGTAGTGTGAAAACCTATTTAGTGGCCAAACTAACCATTTGGTATAAGTATCTGATACCACTTCAGATCCAAAGATAAATGATAGGGAGTGCCTCTCCTTGTTGGAAATTTGGTTTCAATATTAAGAAAAATGTGAAGTGAACATTGTTTCAGTTTTCGGAGATGCTGCCTGATTTACATGACCTTGCTGAAAAGTGAGTTAACAGTAATGGAGCATGGAGATGCGTAAATATCTTGATCAATATTGTAATGCCGGCTCACTGCGGTAAGCCAATTCTATATAATCCTGGCCATTTTCAGAAAATTTCAAACTGGTGAGATCAGCTACCATGTAAACGAGGTTGTTGGAGAACATGAAATTTAATTTTAGATCTCTTCTCACCCCAAATAAAAGAAAAGAAGAGGAGGTTGAGTTTTCATTTATCCCTCTGAAGTAGCGAGACTGGCATTGTTTGTAGGTATAACAGTATGGGTATTTCAATAATTTTTAGCAAGTCTCTCTGTCGTATATATTTATGATAACGGGAGTTTTTCCATGTAAGAAGACACATTTCTAGATGGGAAATGTAATAAATAATATTGTAGATTATAGATGTCTGATCATCCCTATTTTGTAGCTTTGGGTTGCCAACTAATAGGAATCAAGAATGCCCACAAGGGTTTACCTAGACCCTCAAGAAGGAGACCCTCAAGCATATCAAGAATAATGACAGATCCAAAGATTGCTCCCAAAAGTACTACAACTATTCTCTTGGGATTAAGTACAACTAGTAAGATGCTATGACTTTAATTTGACTTTGGAAATGCTCAAGAGTAGATGCAGAAGTAAAGTGGAAGTAGTTTGTAAATGTTGAAACGGGATCTATTGCTATGTTGAAAAGTAGTGGAGGAGGGGATACTTGACTGGTGCCTCCGAAGAGGTCTATAGGAATAGAATTTGTATGATCTAAAGTTAATGGCATATTTCTATTCAATGTGTGAGGGCCTTTAGCACATACAGAATTAATGACATTATTTTCAGTCTGCTTCCCTGAGAAATGCTCAGCTCTATCTCATGTATAGAGACAAGCATAGTTTATGCAGATTTCCTTACAGATGACCTTGTAATTACAACTACTCTAATTAAACTTGGTTCCATAGGGACTTTTTCTTTTTTTACAGATTTCTTCCCCGCGAGCAGACTGTCCTTTGATGTTATAATTTAAAGAGTTTTTTTTTACCTCTTTCAAGTGCAAGGAGAAATTCCCTGTTTCTCTGAAGTTCTCTCATGAACTCTTCATTCTGTAAGAAAAGTGCAATCCTCTCATCTTGCAAGTACTGCTTGAGCTTCCGCTCCTGGTCCATGGAGCCATGCTCTTTTTTGCAGTCTTCTTGCTGTTTTGAAGAAGGTCCATGTTGGCAGCTCTGCTGGATATATAAAAAAAAGTTCCTTTATGATTTGAAACTTTACAATTAAACCAAATAAAGAGACTTGCTGGCCGAGTGTTAGAAAAAGGCTAAACCTTGAAGCCAGCAGACCGTGGTAAAGCTGTGGAATAAGGAGACTCCTAGAATTCCACAGAAATTATGTGAAGCCAAATTCAGCAGCTACAATTGAATGACTGGAGTAGAAATCCAACATTATTTGCAACTCACCAAAGCCTGCAACTTAGTTGTGACCCAGTGTGATGATGCATTAACAGAATACTGCAGTAATGTCACACATTGGGGGAGATCTGCTAAGCTCAATTTCCCATAAGAGCACGTCAGGCAGGCAGCGCACCACAATCGTTATGTATTTTGGGTTAGGGTTAGGATAGTTTAAAGATGCAACAAATTAACAAAACAGCATGTACCACTTAAATAATTTTTCTGCATTTTTAGACTGTCTAGTTGAAGTATTTGCTGTCTAAAAACTACATCGGATTACTAAATCAGACCCTCTGAACATAGTCGATTGCAGGGCATAAGTGCGTTGCACAACCTTAGGGCCAGCACGTGGCATAATACATTGTGTGCACAATTAATCAAATGAGGATTTTTACCATATCATTATTTTATGCAGATTTTACAACTCCAATCTGTAGAAACCTGAATGCTTATTGGATGAAGTATATCAGGTGATGTGTATTGAGGGAGGGTGTAACTTAAGGATACAACATCCTTTATCAATGAGTGCAAAATTATTAGCTTAGTTTTCTCTGGCAAAATGGGCCAAAAAAGAAATTTAACCGAATCTACAAAGTAAAAAATTGTTACAAGTCTTACAGAGGGATGCAGCACTCTTGAAATTGCTAAGATATTGGGGCACTACAGAACCATCAAAAGTTTTGTTTCAAATAGTCAACAGTGTCGCAAAAAGCAAGTTGAGAAAAAAAACACAAGTTACCATCCAAAGATTTGAGAAAAATCAAACATGAAGTGACTAGGAACTCATTATCATCCAGTACTGTCATATTCCAGAACTGCAACCTTCCTGAAGTGTCCATAAGTACAAGTTGTTTGGTACTCAACGCCATGGCCAAGGAAAGGGAGGCTGAAACCAAAACTAAACAAGACACAGAAGGTAAACCGTCAATGGGCCAAGAAATATCTGAAGACAGATTTTGCAAAGGTTTATGGTAAGATGAGTGTAACTCTTGAAGGATCACATGGATAGGCCCCATGGCTAGATCAGTGAAGGGCCTAGACCTCCACTTTGACTCAAACACCAGCAAGATGGGAGTGGGGTACTGCTATGGGCTGGTACTTTTATAGATAAGCTAGTTGGACCTTTTTTGGAAGAAGATGGACTCAAAATCAACTCCAATATCTACTTCCAGTTTAGAAGACACTTTCTTCAAGCAGTGGTACAAGAAAAAGTCTGCAACTTTCAAAAAAACATGATTTTTTTCCAGTACAATGCTCAATTGGATACATTGAAGTACTGCTTGGCTAGCTTGTAGAGGCCTTAAAGATGTAAGAATAATGACATGGCCTCCTTCCTCACTTGACCTAAACCCTACTGAGAACTTGTGGGCCCTTCTTAAATGGGAGATTTACAATGAAGAAAAACAGTACACCTCACTGAA
Organism: Phyllobates terribilis; assembly: GCF_046119375.1. Classification (NCBI taxonomy): domain Eukaryota; kingdom Metazoa; phylum Chordata; class Amphibia; order Anura; family Dendrobatidae; genus Phyllobates; species Phyllobates terribilis. Next base: position 647,564,429 of record NW_027362762.1, read on the forward strand.
CAGTGTCTTTGGTTGGTGCTGCCCAACAAGTTGATTGTCAACACATTAAGAAACCATCATAAGCCTCTATCCATGGAGTCTGCAAGTTATTCAAAAGAAGGGTGGCTATGTTGGTCACTGATTTTTTTTTATGTTAGAATTGCATTTTTGAACATTTTGAGTTGCTTGGCTATTATTCTCACTTTAGTGGATGAAAATCAACAAATGAGATGAGAAAAATTTAAATTTTTCATTTAATTGCGTAATAATTCAGCACACTAGAAGTTGCCCAACATTTATGCACACAGATATTCTTTTAAAAAATACAAAACCTCACTTGTACTTTCTTAAATATTACGGTTTCAAGTTTATTAACCTTTTGGATTGACTAACAGCACTGTAGTTGTTCAATAATAAAATTAATCATCAAAAATACAAATTGCCTAATAATTGTGCACACAGTGTACAGTAAATCTTTCTTGAGTGTTCCTTTAAAGCTGGCCATGCACTTCAGATAACTGTTGGCCTAATTAAACAGGACCCGCCTTGCCTAGAATAAAGGCTGCCTATATTTACCGGTCGGCAGTCATTTAATGCTGCAAAGTCGGCTAATATAAATGCAGTTTAAAGGGATTTTCCCCTGAATAAAAGTTCATTTTAATCAATAGATCTTGGAATAATAATAAGTTTCACATTTAGATGTGTTTAAATAAAATGTTCCTGTGCTGAGATAATCTTATAAATGTGCCCTGCTGTGTACTGTGTAATGGCTGTGTCTCAACGTACAGGAACATGGTCTGATCATACCACATCTCCTGGGCAGGGGAGGAAGCAAAAGAGTATACAGACATTACAGCCCGGGATCACAGCTGATTCTTTTTTTGAGGTAAAACATTTCCCTGCCTTTTTTTTACCAATTTTTTACTTCAAAAAAAGAATCCTCTGTGATCCCCTGCTGTAATGTCTGTATACTCTTCTGCTTCCCCCTCTGCCCAGGAGATGTGGTATGATCAGACCATGTCCCTGTATGGTCAGACACAGCCATTACACAGTACACAGCAGGGCACATTTATAAGATTATCTCAGCACAGGAACATTTTATTTAAACACATCCAGTTGTGGAAATTATTATTATTCCAAGATCTATTGATTAAAATGAACTTTTGTTTGTAGGAAAACCCCTTTAAGTCGCTGCATCTGGCAGCAGTTTCTCTGCCCAAAATAACAAAGGGAGAGGGTAATTGAATTCCAAAGGCCCGATCCTTATCATATCTGTCCCCTTACAGAAACGATTTTTGGCTGAGTCATCAGGTTTGGACTATTTTTTTAATCAAATATATATGGAAGCCTTCAATTGAATAGTTTCAGCAGTTAACTACATTTATATAGGTGTGTTGCCTAAGCAACTTTAAAGTAATACATGTGAAGTATTCATCCAGCCCTTGCATAAAAAGCACCTTTCACTTGTTTTAGTATGTTATTGCAGAGATATTGGCTTGTAAAGTTTAGATTCTAATTTTTTTCAAAAGCCCAACAGGATGCTAGCAGAGACTCTAGGGGCGTTTACTTCACTCCCTGCATGACGTTCACCCATCACAAGCATAAAGTGTAATGCAGTGGGGAGGAGGGAGAACATGTCCTACAGGTCAGACCCAGCTTTCTGTGTGATGTGGAAAAACTGATGTGTCTATCCAGGTCACACAGATATAACTGCTGGTTATTACCATGCATGGGGAGGAGAACAGCGCTGGGTGCAATTATAAACACCTCTTGCAGTGCTCATCTCACAGCGCTGTCAGCTCTACTCTACACTTCCTCACACCACAGTGACTGCTGTGAGAGGAAAGTTGCAAGAGGTGTTTGTATTGACACACAGCCCTGCTTTCCTTCCTCACTGATCTCACTGCTGGCACCTATTGTTATCACAAGCCAGGGAGAAGAATAGAGCAGAGCTTTGTGTCATTACAAAAACCTATGCAGCTCTCCTAGCAGTGTGAGTGAAGGGGAACTACAGCAGAGCTGACAGAGCTGTGAGATGAGAGTTGTTGGAGGTGTTTGTAATGACACCTTCCCCTGCTCTCCCCCCTGCCCAACTCCAACCTCCCTCCCCCATCCCACACAGTATCACAGGTAGTTTGATCAGTGGGGAGAGCAGGGCTGGGTGTCATTACATGTCTTTCCATATAATGGTGGCAGTGCAGAAGATCCAGCTTCACAAACTCATAAAAACTGTTCTTTAATGATGAAAATAACAATCCAGTGAAAAGATACAATTTTTTAGATAGAATATCAGCTAGATTTTATGTCAGCTTAGTTGATGTAAGTTATAAAGTTATCTGGTTCTTAATTCTTGTATTACCAGTCAATCCTATGAGCAATGTCATTATATACCCAGTCTGCGTGCGGGTATCTGATTATCGTCTTTAATCTGGTTTGTTCTTCTGTTTTATGAAAATACCAATAAAAATGATATATTTAAAAAAAAAAAGACACAATTTTTAAAATTCATGGCATTATTATATGTCCATGGAAAGCAAAGTTAAGAGAGAGTACATCTTCCCATCTAGGCGTTTTGGGTGTCTTGCACCCTTAGTCATGATGGTAACTGAACTCTGCTGGCGTTTTAAATAGTAGTCAGATCTAGTTTACACAGTGGCAGCCTAATTAGTGAATCTCAAATAAATGAGAGCGTAATAGAATTTGGAGACATCCATATTTAATGAATGGCATTCTCGGTATCGTTTAGATAGGGATTCACATGCAACAGTTATCCTACTAAGTGAGATTTTTATTCTTTAGGCAAAAAAGTGTAGAGTGCAATATATTTGTTTTGATAACAAAATGGACTTAAAGGATACCTGATTAATATGAAAAATAAGTAAATTTCATCCCCGTATAGGATCAAATATTAGATGAGAACATCAGCAGAGTTTTACAAAAGAGAAATCAATTTCTTTATAGATAACATATAGATAGCAACAATTACAGTATAAGATTAGTGAACAGCAGCAGTTTAATGTTGACAAACATTGTATATAATAGAACCTCTATTGAGTACATATGCACAATATGCGCTGTCATAGTTAAGCATAGGAACATATGCGATGTCATCAATAACCATAGGAACCAACTGCGGACCATGAGCAGCAATTGTATGGGGGGAAATGAATTTCTGGTAGAAATAGCATTTTTTGCTGTCAATTGAGCTTTAAGCACCATATGAATATAGAAAAAGAAAGAGCGTTCTATAAGAAATGCTTTTATTGTTTGTGTGGATAAGCCTTGATGGCGGTATGAATTTATGTGTTTCTAATTAGGGTTTGTTTTCAATTTTTTTGACAATCTCTTCCAGTTTCCCATCCAGAGGGCACCAGTTTTTCTCAAGGACATGGTTGCTATCCTGGACACCACCAATGAATTTATCTGGTCCCATAATTTGTCATGGTTGGGATGTGACATTATATACCTTTATAAGGCCATCCCTCATCAAGTAGCTTTGGAATCCCATCTGAAAACATATAGCCATTTTTCGTCAGATCTTCAAGAATATACTATAGAGGTTGTTACCCTATTAATTGGCAATAATTCTTATCTAACCGATATCGGGAGTGCCATTCATTAAATTCAGCTGTCTCCAAAAACTATCTTGACCAAATCAGACCTGACTACTATTAAGACACCAGCAGAGTTCAGTTACCATCATGACTAAAGGTGCAAAGCACCCGAAATGCGTAGTTGGGAGGATGTCCTCTATCTTAACTTTGCTTATGCCTTGAATTTTAAAAATTCTATCTTTTCACGGGATTGATATTTTCACCATTAAAGGAAACCTTTTATGAGTGTGAAGCTGGATCTCCTGCACTTCCACTTTTATATACGGTGTCAAGGCAGTAACGCCCTCCGTGCTCCGAACCATAAGGAAATATAATGCTGGTGAGCTGGATTTTTTTCTATATTGTTACATCTTTCCATATAATACAAAGAAAGCAGATGCTAAAGCTTGTGTTCATTTTTTTCCACAGCATTACACCTCAGCTTATGATTGGTCAATGTCATACAGGGGAAAAAATAAACAGTCTCAGTGAAGAATCTCTTCTATCACCTTCTTGGTATTAGTGAAAATTAGCATATAAAATTTAAAAGCTAATATCTAAGCAATGTAGATGAGAAATTAAAAAAATATTTTTTATTCAGCTCTACCGCAATAATTCCATGATGTGGCCAGTTTAACAAGCTAAAACTGGTGAAAGGTCTGCTCTAAAGCTTTAGTCAGTTACCATAAAAATATAATTCACTGTACACTTTCTATGAGGGTTAGATGCCAAACAAAAGCCACTTGAAAATTCTTGACTACAGGCCTCTATATGAACCATTAAATCTTTACTTGTTTAGTGCTTTGGCTTTCCCTTTATACAAACAATGCAGTTTGGGGTCTATAGTATTTTACGACACAGCTATTTCAGTTTCTTTATTGCCATAGTGCTTTAAGTGCTGTACACAGACTGAGAAACCATAATCTGATCCAAGTAAAGATTGGTACAGCCTCTACTCGGACCATCTATGACAATTTCTAGTAATGTCAGCAGTAATCACATAAGCTATATGTGATGAGGATGAAGTGTACAATCCTTTTAGCTGGATAAGGCCTTTGTTACTATGAAAAGTAAGCAAATAAGCTACAAACAGACAATATATAAACAGATAATGTATTGCATAACCTATATGGATCAACAGTGAATGGGATACTCCATGGCATGACTTTTCAAAATACTCTATAGTTTAGGGCTTTGTTAAGCGATGTATTACAAAAATACTCAAATTAAAAAAAAAAATAAAAATGTATATCACGTCCGGGAAATTATGCTTCTCTATACCTGAAATTTTTTTTTAAAAATAGACTCATAACATTCCATATTTTTCGGACCATAAGACGCACTTTTTTTTCCCCAAAATTTGGAAGGAAAATGGGGGGTGCGTCTTATGGTCCGATCGTTACTTTACCGGTGGTGGTGGAGAGGGGATCGCAGGGTCCTCTGGCGGCGGCAGAGGTGAGATGCGGCTGGAGCCGGGGCCTGTACCTGTGCTGGAGTGGCTGGTGTTGGGTGGTGAACCAGAGGAGCCGGGGCCTGTGCCGGGCTGTGAGTGGCGTCCGGCGGTGAAGCAGAGGAGCCGGGGCCTCTGCCAGGCTGTGAGCGGTATCCGGCGGTGCGGCAGAGCAGCGTTTGCGGCTTCCGTGGCCATCTTCCTGAGGCCGTGATCCATGGGAAAATGGCCGCCCGAGCCAGCGCATACGCCGACCGGGAGCTCCGGCGGCCATTTTCCTGTAGATCTCGGCCTCAGGAAGATGACCGCGGCCACCGGAAGCCGCACACGCTGCTCTGTCGCATCGCCGGACGCCGCTCACAGCCCGGCACAGGCCCCGGCTCCTATGCTTCACTGCCGGATGCCGCTCACAGGTCCAGGCCCCAGGCAGGTGCACAGGCCCCAGCAAGTCCACAGGCCCAAGGCCCCAGCGAGTCCACAGGCCCCAGGGAGTCCACAGGCCCCAGCGAGTTCACAGGCCCCAGCGAGTTCACAGGCCCCAGCGAGTTCACAGGCCCCAGCGAGTCCACAGGCCCCAGCGAGTCCACAGGCCCCTGCAAGTCCACAGGCCCCAGCCGGTCCATAGGCCACAGCCAGACACCGGCATCTCACCTCTTCAGCTGCCGCCGGGTTCCTGAGGCAGGGAAAAGAGGGACCGGCGATCTTGCTCCACCATCACCGCAACTCACAGCTGCTGGAGCACCGGCTTCATGTATCCAGGGTCCGCAGCATTCCTCCACTTCTGCCGGGCTGGTTTCCTGAAGGTCTCCTGCTCCACCAGCCCCCAGGTAAGATACCTAAAAAATATTTATTTTCCACCCCAAAATTTGAGGTGCGTCTTATAGTCCGAAACATATGGTAACCGTATATGCCAAAAGTACAAACACTCTTGTAGCCCTATTTATGGCATTGGAAACTGCCGCAATTGAAGCATTCTGTTAGTTCCAGAAATATTTGGAAGTTTAGGCATTTTAGTTGTTTATCAAAACATATTCAAGATACCGTTATAAAATCAATATGGGCTTAAAGTGCAGACTCTAAGCTTTAGGCGACGGCCCCACTATCAGTATTCGGTCAGTATTTTTTCTCAGGAGTGGGAACCAAAACCAGGAGTGGGTGATAAATGCAGAATTGGTGACTTGTTTCTATTATACCTTTTCTTTGATTGTTCCTCAACTGGTTTTGGCCCTCACTCCTGAGAAAAAAAACTGACCAAATACTGATAGTGGGGCCTTAATTTTAGGGTAGGAATTACAGCTCTTTAATATGTAGCTACCTCTTTTTAAGGCGACCATAAGTAATTGGACAATTATCTAAAAAGCTCTTTAACCTCTTCACGACCTTCGACGTATCCATACGTTCAGGTCGGTAGGTACTTGCATCCTATCCTTAATGCAGCACCGCAACCACAGTCGCAGTGATCGCATTCAGGTGCCTGCTCAATCTTGTAGCAGGGCACCGGGAGTCATCGTCCCGAGGGTTGGCACCGCCCCCACCCCCACCTCGTGCGACTACGGTCGCTTTGATTGGCTGTTCAATTCTGAACAGTCAATCACAGTATTTCAGGCAAACAGATTGCATGAAACACTTATGCCCAGCCTATGAACGGTGCTGTAAGAGCACCGATCATATGATGGGGCCTAGCAACGCCAGCATCACCAAGGCCAGTTCTGATAGGTGACCTTTTTTTGTCCCTGTCTATTTTTTCTCCCCCTCCTCCCCTTTGCACCACTCTGTGTGTGCGTCCTACAGCTGCCACGCTGATGAGACGCACACTACTGATTAGCACCCATGCTTCCTTTTGGCAAGGACTTTTTTTTTTATCCCCTTTTAGCACCACATCCGTTTGTGCGCTCTACTGCAGTCGAGCGAAGATCCCTGACGCACAACAGTGATCAGCCTCCGGTTGTTTTTTGTTTTTTTTTGTGAAAAAAGAATTCAGTAAAAAAAACTTTGATTAGTTGATAGGATTAGATTAGGGACAGTAACAACATACTGTAATAATCGTTGTCTACTACACTATTTTTTACTGAATTGAGTCAGGGTTAGTGTCAGATAGTAAAAAAAAAAAAATGATTTAGATTAGGGACAGTAAAAATATACAAAGTAATCGTCATCTACTTCAGTATTTTTTACAGAAAAATCGCATGCGGATTTTACATGCGGTTTTCCCGCCAGGTAGAAGCGTTTGTGAGGCGTCTTTGCATGCACTTCCGCATGCGGGTTATCAAGCACTTCTCCAAGTGATTCAAGCATCACTTGGAAAAGTGCTTGACAACTTGTTCACACTATATAAATCCATGCAACCGGCATGGATTTATATAGTGTGACCAAGTAATAGTTAAAAAAAAAGAATCAGAATGGTAAAAAATAAAAAAATAAAGTTTATACTCACCTACCGATGCATTCTCTGCCCCGTCCAGAGTCTTGAGCGGCTCACGCTGTTGTGTGCAGGACCTTCGGTGACGTCATTGAGTCATGTGATGGGTCACATGACTCAATGACATGGCAGGTCCTTCACACACCTCGCGACGGCGGGAAAACACCGGGAAGACATCAGAAGATAAGTATAAACTTTATTTTATTCTTTTTTTTACAGGTTCTTTGGTACCCAGGTCTGGATGAGAGTCTCCTCTCCTCCAGACTTGGGTACCATCCGCATGTGGAAACGCCAAATTAATGAACATGCTGCGGATTTTTGACCGCAGCATATACGCTGCGGAAAAATCCGCAGCATGGGCATTGACATTGAGGAATGCCATTGGGGACCATGGGGTGCGGATATACATGCGTTTTACAAGCGTTTACGCTGCGGAAATTCCGCAGCATATACGCTTGTAATATGCAACGTGGGCACGCAGCCTTACTGAATTTAATTAGGGTCATATAGAGCAGAAAAATAAGAATCACATCCATGCGTGTGTCTTACAGCCGTCGAGCGTTAATCACTGACGCACATCAGTGATCAACCTCCGGTTGTTGATTTTTTATTTATTTATTTTTTGTGTGTGAAAAAAAGAATAAAAAAAATTAGATTAGTTAATAGGATTAAATTAGGGACAGTAAAATATACCGTAGTAATAGTTGTCTACTACAGTATTTTTTACTGAATTTAGTTAGCGTCCGATAGCATGGAAAAAAAGGATCACATCCGTGCATGCGTCCTACAGCTGTCGAGCGCTGATCGCTGAAGCACATCATCAATTGGCCTCCAGTTGGTTATTTTGGGGTGTGAAAAAAGAATAAAAAAATAAATTTAGATTAGTTGATAGGACTTGATTAGGGGCAGTAAAAATATAGTGTGGTAATCAGCGACTACTATAGTATTTTTTACCGAATTGAGTCAGATAGTTGCAGACGAGCAGTAAATTTTTTTTTTTTTTACTGACATCGGTTTAGTAAGTTTGTTTTTTATTTTAATAAATTTTTATATTCTTTTTTTGTTCTCTTCTAAATAAAAGGAGTTTACACCAAGCACTCATATACACCTGAATAAAATTTGTTACACACACACAAACACTGAATACGTGAAAAAATGTCCTGCTCGTCCCTCCCAATCACGGTATTCAGCGGAGGAGGCATATACCTTCCTTGCCCCAGACACTGGTAGTGAGGGAGAGGATCCCACCTTCCTTTATTTTTCGTCCTCCTCCTTTTCCTCAAGTGATACTGAACCGCCATGCAGACTCCGCAGGACAGAAACTTAACCAGCACCCACTATTACTGACTTTTTCAAAGTCTTTTTCTCTGAGGATTTTGTAAACCTCATGGTGGCCCAAACAAATCTGTACATCCAGCAATTTTTGACCCAAAACCGCCCTTCATCATTTTCTAACTTGACCCCTGTAGACACAGTAGATATGATGACATTTTGGGGCCTGGTCCTTCACATGAGATTAATGAAGAAACCTGAACTTCAGCAATATTGGAGTGTTGACGTTTTGTACATTGTTAAGAATGGCCATGACCCGTAAACGTTTTGAGGCCATCCAAAAAATTTTGTATTACAGTGATAATGCTCAATGTCTTCCCCGAGATGACCCCAACTTTGACCGACTTTTCAAAGTTCAGCCGGTCACTGATCACTTCACCAACAAATTTGCTGAGGTGTACATGCCCCAAAGGGACATCTTCGTGGATGAATCCTTAATCCATTTCAAGGAGAGATTCAAATTACGTCAATACCTGCCCAGTAAAAGGGCCAGGTACGGAATTAAACTCTACAAGCTGTGCGAGAGTACCACAGGGTACACCCACAGATTTAGAGTTTATGAAGGGAAGGACCCGGATTGAACCCCCTAAATGTCCCCCTGTCCTGGGAGTGGGAAAATTGTGTTGGATTTGGCACACCCACTGCTGGGTCAAGGTTATCACCTCTACGTAGATAACTTTAATACCAGCATCCCACTCTTCAAGTCCTTCTGTGCGTGAGCTACCGCTGCCTTCGGTACTGTCCGCAAAATTAGAGAGGCCTCCCTAAGATGCTAATTGGGCAGCGGCTCAGAAAGGGTGAGAGCAGAGCCCAATGTAGAGCCAATATGCTGGTAGTCAACTACAAGGAAAAGAGAGATGTTCTTTTCTTGACCACCATACATGGTGATGGCAGCACCCCCACCGCTGTATGAGGTATCTCTTTACAGGTCACCAAACCAGACTGTGTACTGGGTACAACAAGAACATGGGGGGAGTTGATCTCTCTGATCAAGTCCTCTAGCCATACAGTGCCACGAGAAAAGCCATGGTGTGGTACAAGAAGCTGGCCATGCACATCGTACAGATGGTAATGTACAACGCTTTCGTGCTATCGTGATGTGCAGGCCAGACCGGTACGTCGTACCTTAAGTTCCAGGAGGTAGTGATTAAGGCCCTAATATTTAGCAGTCAGGAAGGCGCGGGCCCCAATACTTCTGGAACTGAAGGAGCTCGTACTGTATCTTACCAGGCCAATATTTTCCTGGGGAGGTCCCTCAAACCACAAAGAAAGGAAGGTCGCAAAAGAGGTGCAGAGTATGTTACAGAAGGGTGATAAGTACGGACACCACTTGTCAATGCGAGACCTACTCAAAACAAACCTGGCCTGTGTATAAAAGAATGCTTCAGACTGTACCACACAGCCATGGACTACTAAATTAATTTCTGACTTACACAACTCATGTATGACAACCTGACATACACTAAACAACTCACGTATGCCACCCTGATGCACTCTACACAACTTACGTATACCACTTCATTATAACATTCTCATACCAGGAAACAATAGATTAGTTACAAAATTGGGTCACTTGTGGGGGGTTTCCACTACACATCAGGGGCTCTCCAAACGCGACATGACGCCCCGCAGACCATTCTATCAAAGTCTGCATTCCAAAACGTCACTCCTTCCCTTTCGAGGGCTACCGTGCGCCAAAACAGAAGTTTTCCTTCACATATGGGGTATCAGTGTACCGAGGAGAAATTGCACAACAGATTTTTGGGTCCATTTTCTCCTGTTACCCTTTTGTAAATAAAAAAAAATTGGGGCTAAAATAACATTTTTTGTTAAAAAAAAATTAGTTTTTTTTATTTTCACGACCCAACATTATAATTTTCTGTGAAGCACCTGGAGGTTCAAGGTGCTTGCCACACATGCAGATAAGTTCCTTGAGGGGTCTAGTTTCCAAGATGGGGTCACTCGTGGGTGGTTTCCACTGTTTAGGCATATCAGGGGCTCTCCAAAAGCGACATGGCGACCGCTCTCGTTTTCTGCCAATTTTGAGTTCAAAAAGTCAAATCATGCTCCTTCCCTTCCGAGCTCGTTGTAAATACAAGAAATCGGTGGTCAAATTTTAACCCTTATAACTTCCTAACCAAAAAAATAATGTTTCAAAAATTGTGCTGATGTAAAGTAGACATGTGGGAAATGTTATTTATTAAGTATTTTGCGTGACATATCTCTCTGATTTAAGGGCGTATGAATTCAAAGTTTGAAAATTGCAAATTTTCGAAATTTTCGCCAAATTTCCGTTTTTTTCACAAATAAACGCAACTCATACCAAAGAAATTTTACCATCATGAAGTACAATATGTCACGAAAAAAAAAATCTCAGAATCAGTGGGATCCATTGAAGTGTACCAGGCTTGGGGTATAAAGGGGTTAATGGACTGCATGGGCTATTCCCTCATTAATCCATCATCAATTCAACAGGTAAAAAGTCTAGAGCTGATTTCAAGTGTGGCATTTTCATTTGAAAGTTGTTGCTGTGAACCCACAACATGCGGTCAAAGAAGCTCTCAATGGAAGACGTCGGCGGTCGCATGACCTGTCACATGACTAAATGACGTCATGGAAGGTCCTTTTACACCACTGCGAGCCGCTGGGGAGCCAGGACGCATCGCACAGGAGACATGGGGACATCGGAAGGTGAGTATAAAGTTTTTTGGGGGGGGTTTTTGCCATTTTTATTCTTTTTTTTAAACTATTAACTTGGTGACACTATCAAGCCTTGCAACCGGCATGGATTTATATATAGTGTGACCAAGTTGTCAAGCACTTTTCCAAGTGATGCTAAAATCGCTTGGAAAAGCGCTTGATAACCTGCATGCAGAAATGCATGCAAAATCGCTTGGCAAACGCTTCTACCTGGCAGGAAAAACACATGGAAAATTCGCATGGCTTTTTCCTGCAAGGGAGATGCAGAAAAAATCTGCAGCATTTCTGCATCGTGGTCACTTAGTCTTAAAGCCAGCCCAGTTCTGGAAAAGTATTCTTTGGACAGATGAAACTAGGATCAACCTGTACCAGAATGATGGGGAGAAAAAAGTATGGAGAAGGCTTGAAACGGCTCATGATCGTAAGCACACAACATCCTCTGGAGGCAGTGTGATGGCAAGGGCATGCATGGCTTCCAATGGCACTTGGTTAATAGTGTTTATTGATGATGTGACTGAAGACAGAAGCAGCCGGATAAATTCTGAAGTGTACAAGGCTATACTTTCTGCTCAGATTCAACCAAATGCAGCAAAGTTGACTGGATGGCAATTAAATGGGATGTGTCACCATAAAGAATACATTTAACTAAGCAGAAAACATGGAAATAAATGATTTTGTAATTTACAGTTATTAAAAATTATGCTCCATTCAAAAAATAACAACCTTTCATCTTCTGAAATAGGCCCCCTGGCGTTATTCCGTCTGCAAGCTTTATCCGTCCATCCTAATGGCCAATCAGCAGGCCGAGTATGCGCAGTTCCCGTCATCATAAAAAAAAGAGTTTCCTCCTCCCCACCCCCAGTGTGTTCACACAGGTTTAACATCTGGGTGAGATCGTTCTGCTTCACATGCATGCAGTCAGAGCTGTGTGAGTATGATTGCAGACAGATGCTTCCCGTGCTCACAGAGCTCTGACCGTGCGCGTGTGAAGCAGAACAATCTCACCCAGATGTCAGACTTGTGTGAGCACAGGGGCACACGCTTCCCATACTTCTCAGCAATCTACATCTTGTTCAGGCTTTTCACAACAGTCTGCAGTCACTCTATGTGACTGCACACTTGTGAATGCTCACATCGTGCACAGCGCATGCTGTGAGGATTGTCTGGTGCAGACAGCGAGACCAAGCAGGCACGTGACCGCACACACTCGATGGCCGGGAGTATGCATATGCATACTTGAGCTCATGTTACTGCTCGGTCTGCGATTGCAGACATTTTTGAAGTCCTAGAAAACCCTTTCCGGTGTATTGTCCTATGGTAGACTAAAGGAAGGCTTGCTTGTACAGCCAGAAAGTTTGGATCCGGTTCTTGCAGCTTCCTGCAAGGTCATTTAAACTATTTCTATTTTTAAATTTATTATACTTGCTTACATAGCACCCTTAATTTCCGCAGCACTTAAGTTACAGACATCATCATCACTGTCCCCACTGGAACTCACAATCTAAATTCTCTATAAGTATATCTTTGGAGTGTAGGAGGAATCTAAAGCACCCAAAGGTAACCCACACAAACATGGGGAAAACATACAAAGTCCTTGAAGATGTTGCCCTTGGCGGGATTTGAACCTAGGACCCCAACATTGGAAAGAAACAGTGCCAACAACTTTTTTTTTTTTTTTTTTTTTACTTTTGAGACTGTTTGGAGGGCTACTGATTTCTAAAATAAACCAATAGCCTGTTTCTTGTTATAGCTAAGCACTCAGATAAGGCAGTCAAACAAGAATAATCTAAACATGTTGCAACATGCAGTAAATTAAATGGAAAGATATTTTTGGATTAACAGAATTAAAGTCTCAAACACCACATTCATTTTAATTTTGTCCAACATTTTTTTTTTTTAATTTTCACAATATTTAAAATAGAACTGAAAATATGTTTTAATCAAGTCTATGTGAAATATGTTTTATTAGATAATTTCTATTTTGCATTATCGGTACTTTAATTAAAGGGGGTTGTTCAAAATTTTTCAGATCTCTCCAACAATTATAAATGCCATAAAACAAAAAATGAATCATAAATTATTTTTTCAAACCTACACTAACGCTCTAATAGACTCCGTCGGTATGTGCTGTCTCTGCAGTAATGAGTTATTTAACTCTATCGCACCAGCGCCAGTTTTTACCTTTCTGATCAGGCCAAATTTTTCTGACCAGTGTCACTTTATGTTGGAATAACTCTGGAACGCTTCAATATATCTCAGTAATTTTGAGAATGTTTTTTCGTGACACGTTGTACCTTATGTTAGCAGTAAATTTAGGTATATATGATTTGCATTTATTTATAGAAATATCAAACATTTGTCAAAAATTTTGAAAAGTTTGCAATTTTAGAACTTTGAAATTTTATGCCCTTAAAACAGATGGTCATGTTAGACAAAATAGTTAATAAATAACATATACCACATGACTACTTTACATCAGCATCATTTTTTAAAAGATTTTTTTTTCTGGGATGTTAAAAGGGTTAGAAGTTCAGCAGCAATTTCTATTTTTTACGATAAATTTACAAAATTTATAATTTTAGGGACCACTTTACTTTTAAAGTGATTTTGAGGGGATTATTTTCCAGAAAATCCACAAACAAGACCATATTTTCATATCTGTACCCTTCAAAGTATTTATAACCGCATTCAAAATGTTTGTTAATCCTTTAAGTGCTTCACAAGATTTAATGCAAACTAGAAGAAAGAAATATTACATTTTTTCAATGAAAATGTTGATTTATCCCCAAATTTCTCATTTTTACAAGGGTAAAAGGAGTACAGGGGTACCCCATATGTGGTCAGAAGCTACTGTTTGGGCACATGGCAGGGCTCAGAAGGGAAAAAGCAGCACTTGACTATTGCAGTGCAAATTTTGCTAGAATAGATTGTGGCCGCCATGCCGCATTTGCAGAGCCCCCAAGGTGCCAAAACAGCAGAAACTTCCCATAAGTGATCCAATTTTGGAAATTACACCACTCAGGAAATTTTCTAGAGGTGGAATGAGCATCTTGAACCCACTAGTGCATCACACAAATGTATAATATTGGGCCATGAAAATGAAAGATTAAATTTTGTTCAACGAAAATGAAGATTTAGCCTCAAATTTATAATTTTCACATGGGTAAAAGGAGAAAATGGATCCTGTACAGGGATGCCCCATATGTGGTTGGAAACTACTGTTTGGGCAAACGGCAGGACTCGAAAGCAAAAAAGCAGCATTTGACGTTTGGAGCACAATTTTTGCTGGAACAGATTGTGGACAGTATGTTACATTAGGTGAGCCCCTGACGAGCCAAAACAGAAGAAACCCCCAAAAGTGTCCCCATTTTGAAAACTACAACCCTTAAGGAATTCATCTAGGGCTGCAGTAATTATTTTAAACCCATAGGTGATTCACAAAATTGCATAACACTGGTCTGTGAAAGTGAAAAATTCAATTTTTTTTCCACTAAAATGTTGTTTTAGACCCAAGTTTTCAATATTCAATAGGGCTGTTAGGAGAAGTTGTGCAACAAATTATGTGGTCCATTTTCTCCTGAGTACGAGGATACCACATAATTACCGTATTTTTCGGAGTATAAGACGCAAGTAGGTTTTAGAGGAGGAAAATAGGGGAAAAAAATTAAGCAAAAAATGTGGTCATGATGCCCTGTTATGGGGAAGGGGTCTGCTGCCGACACTGGTATTGGGGTAATGTTCCCCAATTCTGTTAATATCCTCCATCCTGGTATGTATGGCCCCCATCCCATCCTGGTATATGTGACCCTCATCCCCATCCTGGAATGCATGATACCCCTTGATCCCCCATCCTGGTATGCATGGCACCCCTTGATCCTCCATCCTGGTATGCATGGCACCCCTTGATCTCCCTTCCTGGTATGATTGGCATCCCTTGATCCCCCTTTCTGGTATGCAGGGTACCCCTTGATCCCCTTCCTGGTATGCATGACACTCCCTGATCCCCATCCTAGTATTTATGGCACCCCTTCATCCCCCATCCTGGTATTCATGGCACAACTTTGATCCCCCATCCTGGTATGCATGGCACCCCTTTATCACCATCCTAGTATGCATGGCACCCCTTGATCCCCCATCCTGGTATGCATGGCACCCCTTGATCTCCCTTCCTGGTATGCATGGCATCCCTTGATCCCCCTTCCTGGTATGCATGGCACCCCTTGATCCCCCTTCCTTGTATGCATGACACCCCCTGATCCCCATCCTAGTATTTATGGCACCCCTTAATCCCCCATCCTGGTATTCATGGCACAACTTTGATCCCCCATCCTGGTATGCATGGCACCCCTTTATCACCATCCTAGTATGCATGGCACCCCTTGATCCCCCATCCTGGTATGCATGGCACCCCTTGATCTCCCTTCCTGGTATGCATGGCATCCCTTGATCCCCCTTCCTGGTATGCATGGCACCCCTTGATCCCCCTTCCTTGTATGCATGGCACCCCTTGATCTCCCTTCCTGGTATGCATGGCATCCCTTGATCCCCCATCCTGGTATGCATGGCACCCCTTGATCCCCCATCCTGGTATGCATGGCACCCCTTTATCACCATCCTCATCCTAGTATGCATGGCACCTCTTGATCCCCCATTCTGGTATGCATGGCACCCCTTTATCCCCAATCCTGGTAGTCATGGTACCCATTGGTCCCCATCCTAGTTTTCATGTCACCCATTGATCCCCCATCCTGGTATGCATGGCACCCCTTGATCCCCCATCCTGGTACTCATGGCACCCCTTGATCCCCCCATCCTGGTACTCATGGCACCCCTTGATCCCCCATCCTGGTACGCATGGCACCCCTTGATCCCCCATCCTGGTATGCATGGCACCCCTTTATCCATCATCCTGGTATGCATGGATCCCCTTTATCCCCCATCCTGGTATTCATGGCACCCCTGATCCCCATCCTGGTATGCATGGCACCCCTTGATCCCCCATCCTGGTATGCATGGCACCCATTGATCCCCCATCCTGGTATGCATGGCACCCCTTGATCACCCATCCTGGTATGCATGGCACCCCTTGATCCCCCATCCTGGTATGGATGGCACCCCTTGATCACCCATCCTGGTACGTATGGCACCCCTTGAGCCCTCATCACGCTGCCCACAAAAAAAATAAACAATCATACTCACTACCTCTCTCTTCCAGCGCTGTCCCGCTCTGTTGCCGACACTCTCCCTGTGTGAGCCGCGCATGGCAGAGCGCGCATGGCGTCCCTGTCATGCGCCCTCACACACTGTGAGATGTTGTGCTGGAATAGTCACTGCTCCCCACGCTGGGACTCTGTGCATGGGGAGCAGTGACCATTCAGTCTCTTCAATAGCCGGTACACTGTACCGCAGCGTGGCTCCTGCTGCCGCTCTGTGTTCAGTGTGCCTGCTATTAAAGACCATGAATATTCACTACAACCCATGGGAGTGGGTTGTAGGGAATATTCATGAGCTTTAATAGCGGGCACACTGACCGCAGAGCGCAGCAGGAGCCACACTGTGGGTAGTGTGCGCGCTATTAAGGAAAATGAATATTCATTGCTCTCCACGAGCATGGGCGAGGGGAGCAGAAAATATTCATTTTCTTTAGTAGCGAGCACAGCTAGGCTGCAGCAGGCGGCTGCTGTCTCCTGTGCCACGCTGATTCCCCGCTGCCGCTCCCCCACACCCACCGCCATGCACGGCCATACAGTAATATAGTATTCGGACTATAAGATGCACCCCCCCCCCCACTTTCCTCCAAAATGTTAGAGGAAAAAAGTGTTTCTTATAGTCTGAAAAATACGGTACATTTTTACCACTAAAATGTTGTTTTAGCCCCATATTTTACATTTTCACAAGGGGAAATGGATCAATAAATCTCAAGTAACCCAGAATATTTTTATTTATATTTAAATTTAACTGGAGTTCCCATAGGGCACATACATAACTATGAAAAAGAGAGGACAACAAAATGCCAGGAACAAAGTACAAGACTATTATTAAAAACAATATTTTTATTGAAACAATTTTGTTTAAAATAATCATACAATGTAATCACAGCAGAACTGAAATGCAGGTGAAGGCAACAACGACAATTGGTGGGTGAGCTATTCAAAAGTATCCATGAATGTGAGAGTGAATAGATATAATGAATCACAGAGTAATTGCATCACATATAAATAAATAAATTAAGTCATCAATGCCCATAACCCATAAGTAGGTATATAGAGCATTTTCAGGGGTATGAAGCTGATGAAGCTTTTGTGAAGCACATGTCGGGTCTGTTGGTGGATAAGCTGTTCATTTCCATGTACTATTGACCTTTAGTGAGTCTACTTTATGTAATCCCTGGTATAAATATCCACTACCTATTGCTACTTAGCATTATTTACTCTGTTCTCTTACTTGGGATTCATTGCACCTTAAGAAATCATATACATTGAAAATGCTCTATATACCTAGTTATGGGCATTTATTCTGTGTTCTACGCTGAGCACTTACATAGGGGTTTCTATCTAAATCTCAAAAATATGTGATTCAGACAGAACCTCTATGGATCAACTCAATATAATGAGGCAGCAGAGTTACTCTGGACTCCGTCTGGCCTCTGTTCAGCGCTGTCTGTCTTTTCAGAGGTGTACAGAACTGTGGTTGACCACACTTTTGGGCATGACTAAAAAGACTTACACTGCCGGACCATAGGTGAAAGTGACCCCATCTGCCTCATTATAAGGAATCTTATCTCCAGGCTTTTGTCAGAATCATGTTTTCTGAGAATCAGACAGAAATCCCGATGTAAGCGCTCAGCATAGAGAGCAGGATAAATGTGAAACGAGCCTTAATGTGATCTGTGCGAGGCAGAATGAACTTCAACAGCACTTCAATCAAGAATTGGTTTTCTTTATTTTTTATGTCATTTCTCGTGCAGTATAAGTGATAAGACGGCTTTATCCTTTGTGTGACTACAATTACAGCAATACCAGATTTATATCTATTTTTGGGGGTTTTCTACTATCACACACTAAAAAACGCTTTTAAAAAAAATAAATAAAAATACATACATATATACAGTACAGACCAAAAGTTTGGACACACCTTCTCATTTAAAGATTTTTCTGTATTTTCATGACTATGAAAATTGTACATTCACACTGAAGGCATCAAAACTATGAATTAACACATGTGGAATTATATACTTAACAAAAAAGTGTGAAACAACTGAAAATATGTCTTATATTCTAGGTTCTTCAAAGTAGCCACCTTTTGCTTTGATGACTGCTTTGCACACTCTTGGCATTCTCTTGATGAGCTTCAAGAGGTAGTCACCGGAAATGGTTTTCACTTCACAGGTGTGCCATGTCAGGTTTAATAAGTGGGATTTCTTGCCTTATAAATGGGGTTGGGACCATCAGTTGTGTTGTGCAGAAGTCAGGTGGATACACAGCTGATAGTCCTACTGAATAGACTGTTAGAATTTGTATTATGGCAAGAAAAAAGCAGCTAAGTAAAGAAAAACGAGTGGCCATCATTACTTTAAGAAATGAAGGTCAGTCTGTCCGAAAAATTTGGGCAAACTTTGAAAGTGTCCCAAAGTGCAGTTGCAAAAACCATCAAGCGCTACAAAGAAACTGACTCACATGAGGACCGCCCCAGGACAGGAAGACCAAGAGTCACCTCTGCTTCTGAGGATAAGTTTACCCGAGTCACCAGCCTCAGAAATCACAGGTTAACAGCAGCTCAGATTAGAGAACAGGTCAATGCCACACAGAGTTCTAGCAGCAGACGTATCTCTACAACAACTGTTAAGAGGAGACTTTGTCTTCAAAGTAGCCACCTTTTGCTTTGATGACTGCTTTACACACTCTTGGCATTCTCTTGATGAGCCGGGGGAATTACGTGCTGGCTGTGCGTGGTCAGCGATGTTGTCACAAGCAGTATTGACAACATGACGTAATTACAAAATTCATTAGGGGCCCCGGGGGGATACATTGGGGGGTTAATTTAAAGTAGTGCACAACCCATTTAAACACTGCTTAAATGATTAGTCACGCCAGGTCGGCCGCATACATATTCTAGTATACCCGATGCGTTAGAATCGGGCCACCATCTAGTGTGTGTGTTTATATGTATATGTGTGTGTATATATATATATATATATATATATATATATATATATATATATACACACACACCCCCCCAGGGTGGTTTGCACGTTAATGACCAGGCCAATTTTTACAATTCTGACCACTGTCACTTTATGAGGTAATTACTCTCGAACGCTTCAACGGATCCCCCTGATTCTGAGATTGTTTTTTCGTGACATATTGTACTTCATGATTGTGGTAAAATTTCTTCGATATAACTTGCTTTATTTGTAAAAAAAAAATGGAAATTTGGTGAAAATTTTGAAAATTTCACAATTTTCAAAATTTGAATTTTTATTCCGTTAAATCAGAGAGATATGTCACACAAAATAGTTAATAAATAACATTTCCCACATGTCTACTTTACATCAGCACAATTTTGGAATCAAAAATTTTTTTTTATTAGTGCGCTATAAGGGTTAAAAGTTGATCAGCGATTTCTCATTTTTCCAACAAAATTTACAAAACCATTTTTTAGGGACCACATCACATTTGAAGTGACTTTGAGAGGTCTTTATGACAGAAAATACCCACAAATGACACCATTCTAAAAACTGCACACACCCCCCCAAGGTGCTCAAAACAACATTCAAGAAGTTTATTAACCCTTCAAGTGCTTCACAGGAATTTTTGGAATGGGGAAGAAAAAAATGAAAATTTAACTTTTTTCACAAAAATGTTACTTTAGACCCCAATTTTTTTTATTTTTGCAAGGGTAACAGGAAAAAATGGACCTTAAAATTTGTTGTGCAATTTCCCCTGAGTACGCAGATACCCCATATGTGGGGAAAAACCACTGTTTGCGCGCACGGCATGGCTCAAAATGGAAGGAGCGCCATTTGACATTTTGAATGTAAATTTTGCTTGAATAATTAGCGTACGCCATGTTGCGTTTGGAGAGCCCCTGATGTGCCTAAACAGTGGAAACCCCCCACAAGTGACACCATTTTGGAAACTAGACCCCTCAGGGAACTTGTCTAGATGTGTGGTGAGCATCTTGAACCCCCAGGTGCTTCACAGAAGTTTATAACATGGAGCCGTGAAAATAAAATTTTCACATTTTTCCCACAAAAATGTTTTTCAGCCCCCAGTTTTGCATTTTCATAAGGGTAACAGGAGAAATTGCACCATGCAACTTGTTGTGCAATCTCTCCTGAGTAAGCCGATACCCCATATGTGGGGGAAAACCACTGTTTGGGCGCACTGCAGGGTTCGGAAGGGAAGGAGAACCATTTGACTTTTTGAATGTAAAATTTGCTTGAATAATTAGCAGATGTGCCCATGATGTGCCTAAACAGTGGAAAACCCCCACAAGTGACACCATTTTGGAAACTAGACCCCTGAGGGAACTTATCTAGATGTGTGGTGAGCACTCTTAACCCCAGGTGCTTCACAGAAGTTTAGAACATGAAGCCGTGAAAATAAAAAAATCTAACTTTTTCCACAAAAAATGATCTTTTTGCCCCAATTTTTTTAGTTTCACAAGGGTAAGAGGAAAAAATGGAACCTAAAAACTGTTGTGCAATTTCTCCTGAGTACGCCAATACCCCATATGTGGGGAAAATACACTGTTTGAGCGCACGTCAGGATTCAGAAGGGAAGGAGCACTGTGTGACTTTTTGAACGCAAAATTGCCTGGAATCAAGAGCGGACGCCATGTAGCATTTCGGGAGCCCCTGATGTGCCGAAATAGTGGCAACCCCCCACAAGTGACCCCATTTTGGAAACTAGACCCCTCAAGAATTTTATCAAGGGGTATAGTGAACATTTTGAACCC
The DNA here is from genome assembly GCF_046119375.1 of Phyllobates terribilis. NCBI lineage: Eukaryota > Metazoa > Chordata > Amphibia > Anura > Dendrobatidae > Phyllobates > Phyllobates terribilis. The sequence goes on from NW_027362762.1 coordinate 647,585,862, forward strand.
AAAGGTACGACAGAATTTGATAACATTAGGTCAACATATTGCATAAGTTGTCATTAGTCTTGAGCACAAGTGCTCGCTACTTGAGTTTGCATCGGGTACTCGGGTATGCACCAAGTATCGCGGGTGCTCGAATGACATGCTCGAGTCCCCGCCCCGCATGTTTCACGGTTGTTAGACACCCAAAAAAAACATGCGGGGATCGCTCGTGCATGGTAGGCGATCCCAGCAATGTTTTTTTTTGGAGGCGAAGCATGAGACTCGAGCATGTCACTCGAGCACCCGCGATACTCAGATCATACCCGAGCACCCGATGCAAACTCAAGTAGCGAGCACTTGCGCTCAACACTGGTCGCCATATTGTCATCATTTTTTTTTTCTTTACTTTTGAAAAAAACCCAACCCTAGCCCCAACCGTAACCCTAGAGTTTATTTTTTTACGCCGTTCCTCGTGCGGTATAAGTGATGAGATTACTTTATTCTTCGGGTCGGTGTGATTACAGCAATACCATATTCATATCGGGTTTTTATGACTGACAGCTGTCACACACTAAAAGACGCTTTTTTTGCAAAGACTAGTGTTTGCGTCACCATATTTTGAGAGCTATAATTTTTCCATATTTTGGCCGACAGAGTCATGTGATGATTTGTTTTTTGAGGGACAAGCTGACGTTTTTATTGGTACCATTTTCAGGCATGTGACATTTTTTGATCGCTTTCTATTCTGATTTTTGGGAGGCAGAATAAACAAAAACCAACAATTCAGGAATAGTTTTTTTTTGTGTTTTTTTTATGCCGTTCCGCGTGTGGTAAAATTGATAATGCAGCGTTATTCTTTGGGTCAGTGCATTTACAGCGGTACCGCATTTATATAGTTTTTTTTATGTTTTGCCGCTTTTACACAATAAAGATTTTCTAGAGAAAAATAATTTTTTTGTATCGCTTTATTCTGAGAGCTATAACTTTTTTTTTTTCGGACAATGGAGCTGTGTGGTGGCTTGTTTTTTGCGGGACAAGATGATGTTTTTAGCGGTACCATTATTTACATTCGTCTTTTTGATTGCGTGTTATTCCATTTTTTGTTTGGCGGTATGATGATAAAGCATTGTTTTTTGCTTAGTTTTTTTTTATTTTGTTTTGTTTTTTTTCGATTTTTACAATTTTTTTTTTATTTTTTACTTTTCTACTTTTTTTTTTTTTTTACTTTTACACATTGTCCCACTATGGGACTTTCACTTTTTGCAGCCTGATCGGCTGCATGGCATAGAGAGCAGCAGCTCTCTTTGTCATGCAGCCTGTCAGCGCTGCACACAGGGGAGACTTTACTTTGGTCGCGCACTACGCATGACCAAAGGAAAGTCCTGCCTCCTGGTGACCCGGATGTTGTCATGACGACATTGGGTTGTCATGACGATATCGGGTCGTCATGGCAACATCCGGAAGCCGCCGCAGACTTCGCTGGACGACGGCAGGAGAGGTGAGTATACCGATCACCTCCCCCTTGCCACCGCAATGCTGCGATCGACTTCGATCCACAGGAAAATGGCCGCCCGAGCCGGCGCATGCGCTGACTTGTAGCTCTGGCGGCCATTTTCCTGTAGACCACAGCTTCAGGAAGATAGCCGCGCACACTGGAAACCTAATCAGCTCACGGCCCCGGCCCGCAGTCAGACACTGCCCGCATTCAGTTCAACCCCGGCCCCCAGCCAGACACCCGCAGCATCTCACCTCCTCCTCCGCTCACCGCCCGGCCCACAGTCAGACACTGCCCACATCCAGTCTAACCCCAGCCAGACACCAAGGACCCCCGGCCAGACACCCGTGGCCCCCAGCCAGACACCCGTGGCCCCTAGCCAGACACCAAGGGCCCCCAGCCAGTCACCAGCAGCACCTCACCTCCTCCTCCTTTGCTGTTGCCGCCGCCACCACCACCACCACCGGTCCCGGTCTCCAGGCAGGCCTTGACGGCAAGTAGGCAGGCCCCTATCGCCGAACACTGGCCCTGGCCCTCAGCCAGGCCCAGGGTCCGGCCTCCAGCCATGCACCGGGCCTCAGCCGGCCCCGGCCGCCCAGCCTGGCATCAGGCACCAGCCATCTCTTCTGCTGCACCTGCCAGGCTCCTGAGGGAGGGAACGGAGGGCCCTGCAATCCTGCTCCACCGCAACTCCCCGCTGCTGGAGCACCGGATTCCTGAAGGACCCTGCCTCCTGTGACCCTCGCTCCACAGACCCCCAGGTAAGATACTGTACCTATTAAGACTATACGACGGACCCCATCTTATTAAAATATATATTTTTTCTATATTCCACCCCAAAATTTGGGGTGCGTCTTATGGTCCGGTGCGTCTTATAGTCCGAAAAATACGGTATATAAATACATATTTTTGGGAGACAGAAAAAGTGGAAAAAAAACAGCAATTTGGGAATTGTATTGTTTGTTACTACTTTTTTATGCCATTCACCATGTGATATAAATGATAAGGTAGCTTTATTGTTCAGGTCAGTACGATTACGGAGATACCACATTTATATGGTTTTGTTAGGTTTTGCTGCTTTTAAACAATAAAAACATATTTCTAGAAAATATTATTTGTTTTTACATCTCCATAGTCTGACAACTATAGCTTTTTTATTTTTCCACTGACGACACTGAGCCAGGCCTTGTTGTTTGTAGATCAAGATGTCGATTTCAAGGAAACCATTACTATTCACATATGACTTTTTGATCATGTTTTATTCCACTTTTTGTTTGGTGGAATGATGAAAAATCTAGTTTTGCCCTTTTTATTTATTTTTTTTTACGGTGTTCACTGTAGGGCTTAAAAAGTGTGATGGTTTTATAGATCAGGTCTTTCGAAATGTGTGTACTTTGCTTATTTTTCTTTTTACATAAAAATGAGTATTCATTATTGTAATATTTTTTGTGATTTTTTATTCCTTTTTTTTGTGTTTATTTTAATATTTCTACATTTCTTTTTTACTTATTTACTTTGTCCCTTGAGCAAATCAGGTCCCGATGATGTTGCTGGTCCGAAGCAGAGACTAGCAAATCCTGGATCCTAACCCTGCCCAACCGTCTACCATAAATTTACGGAGGCGCTGCACAAAGCCCAGCAAGCCGTTAAGTTCGCATGCCCACTGCAGACAATCACTATCCTCACCAGTGACGCCTGCATATACAGCACAAGACCACTGGGGCCAGTGACTGTCTGCAGTGGTCATGTGCATAAATAGCAGACTATCACTGTAGGATGAGTATACATATAGCACCGAAGACCACTGAAGCGGTGGGGGCTAAAAAGGTGAGTTTTTGTTAATTTACTGTTATTTCATTTGCGCCGGTTAGGGACGTCTTTAACAAAGTTAGACAAAGAGCAAAAAGTCTGCAGTTGCTGTATTGTTTTTTTTCCCCCATGAACACACTTCTGTATTCTGGCCTTGATCATAGAGACATTGGGAGAAGTGCTTAAATGTCCAAGGTAAAACTACAATAAGTCTAAGTTCATACGCAGCGTTTTAGCTGCATTTTTCTGCAGCCAAAACCTGCACTCTTGGCAGTAAAATGCCCGTTATTCGGTGTTTTCTAGGGTTTTTTGCAGCAATTTTCGGTGCAGATTACATGTGTGCTTTGTCTACAGTACATGTTTAATAAAGTTAGTTTTCCTCACCAAAAACGCTTCAAAAGTGCAGTGACAACGCCGTTGCGTTTTTTGCAGTGTTTCCTCACATTCTCATTACTATCTATGGGTGAAAAAATGCTGCAAAATGCTGAAAGAATTGACATGCTGCAGATTTTAATAACGCTGCAGTTCTTACATTCATTCAGAAAAAACAAACGTGTGCATGAAATTTCTGAAATCTTAGCTTTTGCTCGTATTAGAAGAAGCTTTTAATTTGCATTAAAAAAAAGGCTGCGAAAAATCCGAGAAAAACATTGAGAGTGCGGTTAACTCAACCTCTGAGAAAAATTGATGCCACTTTGGTCAGAGTCAGATCAGAATAATCGGACGGTTTTTCTCAGATGGAAAGAAACAGTTATGTGCACCTACCCAACCACAAAGCATATTCTGCCCTATCAAAGGGTCATATAGGATAGAAGGGGAGAGCCAGAGTTTGGGACTGAATCGTTTTCACTAATTGATTCAGCATTACCCATGTGAAAAATTGCTAAAACAATGGAGAGAATGGCTGTGAGTCCCGCTTACCCCGTCCAGAAAGAGTTCTACATACTGTCAACCACAGGGGGAGAAAGGATCACTTGCCTATTCTTTTAATTAAGTTTACTCTCCAAGTTCAGTGGAAACTGCACAGGTTAAAATGCTCCCGGTAAGGCTATGTTCACGCGATGCATTTTTGCTGCATTTTTTTATGCAAATTTTAAGCGGTGTTTTACAGAACCAGCAAAGTCTATGAGATTTCAGAAATCTCATGCACACACATAGGTTTTTTTCGTGAATGATTTGGAAAACTGTAGCATGTCACTTCTTTCAGCATTTTTGTAGTGTTTTTGCAGCGTTTTTTCACCCATACAAAGCAATGGGTTAGTGGAAAAAAGCAGATACAGCAGTATGTGAAACACATTTATTTTTGTGATTTTCCTAAGTTTAAACCATAATGTCTTGGGCTCATCACCTGAGAATGTCAGTTTAGGATTAGTGCCATTTAATTAGGATTAGCACAGTTTAATTAAATTCCTGATGTGTACGACGTAAATATTGGCTGACCAAGGTGTGAAATTGAACAATGCTGTCTGTGGCCGACCAAAGTAAACAGTGGCCTACAAACTCAATTCTCTGTCAATGTCTTCGGTAAACTATTCCCTACTAATTCACCTCCTCCTGCTGTTACATTTGTAATTGTGTATTTTTTCATGAACTCATTAACTTTTTTGTTCAGAATAGTCACTATTTTTCCAGACATAAAAATCTTCTTCCACTAAATAATTTGATCAAATTGCCCTTTTTCCAAAAATGGTTTTATGGCTTCACATATACAGTAGCTTGCATAGGTGACCTGTGTTCCTGCTTCTGTGATGGAAGCAAAGCTGAACTTTGAGATCCTTAAAAACGCAGCAAAAGCCACAGCAAAACCTGCTTTTTGAAAGCAGGTCTTTACTGACAAGAGAGCAGGTTTTGTCTGCAGAAAAAACGCAGCAAAAATGCATCGTGTGAACATAGCCTAAGGATGCTAAGAGATGTAACAAAACTTTTACAACATTTGCCTTCCCAAACCCAAAATAATCAAACAGGCCTAAAAAAATACCTGGCCCAGCTGTAAACATACTTTTTAACCTTATTGAGCAAACAGAAAGGTAAAAAAGGCTCAAATAAGTAGCCAAAGTGTACTAGCAGGTGTTATAGTGAAAAGTAGAAATTCAAATGCACCACATTTACTGGAAGGTGTGCGTGTTTTTTAGAAGCTATTCTCTCCAATTACCCTGTTCAATTACATTGATCCAATGGTATATATAGATATGGGACCTTAGGCTTTACCTAGGAATCCTGGATGTAGTTTAAAACAGCTTTTATCGTGAAAATACTGAAGCAGCAGCTTCCCCTCTTTAATATGCTGCACTCAGAAAGGGTAATAGGCTGGACCTGAAAGTCGCTTTAAAGCTACATTCACACATCTATATCTAAGGCGAATGTGGTGGCTATCATACTGTGGGGTCATCATTCTGTATGTGAGGGGGCTGTGGGTCTATAATTATGTATGTAGGGGAGCTGTGGGGCCATCATATTGTATACAACGGACCTTTGGGGTCATCCTACTGTATGTAGGAGAGTTGTGGGTGCTTTATACTGTATATAGGGAGCTATTGGGGCATCGTACTGTATATAGGTGGCTATGGTTACAGTTTGGCTATTATAGTCTGTATAAAAGGGCTATATAGGCATCATACTGTGTGTAAAGGAGCATTGGGTCATTATGCTGTATATAGGGGGGCTATGTGGCCACCATACTGTACAATGGGGGGACCATCATACTGTATGTAGGGGAGCTGTGGGTGCTTGATACTGTATTTACGGAGCTGTTGGGGGCATTGTACTTTATATAGCCAGCTGTGGGTACATCATACAATATATAGAGGAGTTGTGTGGCTATTATACTGTGTATAAAGGGGCTATGTGGCCATCATAATGTATAAAGAGGAGCTCTGGGGCCATTATACTGTGTATAGGGGGGCTATGTGGCCATCATACTGTACATTGGGGGCTGTAGGCGACATCATTCTGTATGTAGGGGAGCTGTGGGCCATCATACTGTATGTAGGGGAGCTATGGGGCCATGATACTGTATATGGGGGCTATGTGGCCATCATACTGCATATATGAGGCTGTGGGCCATCATACTGTAGAGAGGACCTATGGGGCCAAAATGCTGTATATATGTGGTTGTGGGGTTGCAATACACTAGGCATCGCAATGCAACACCATTTACTTGTATGAGGTCATGATTGCCGTGTCATCTCAGCCAAAATTTAAGAATGTGATCCACACCCTAACAGAATTTTTCTAAGTGGCCATGGACCCCATTTTAGTTTGAGATCCCTGTTTTAGAGCCTTGTATCTGACCAGCTTCAGTCCCCCTGCACCTATCCCATGCTGCAGAAGGAAAGCTGCTTCTACTAGCAGTGTGGGAGAGTGTTCAGCTGAGACCAGTGGCACGACTAAACTGCTGGTCTGAACTGTCAATCTTCAGGAGTGCACTGCCCCTGGAAAACAGGAAGGTGGGAGGCTGAGGAATGGTGTGCTCCTGAAGAAACAACATGAGAAAACTCACTGTAACACAAGTAAATGTGGTTGAGACATGGACAGGCATGGCAGGAAGAAAGTGGCCATGATTTTTAATCCTGTAAAATCCTTTTCAATGACATTATTTACTTGTCTCACCTGTACACTGTCCATCTGCTGGGGTAATATGCGAAGAAAATCATCAGGCAGACTTCCTAATAGAGGGGGGTTCCAGTTCCTGCACAGTTTTGGTACCTGAGAGCCATTGGCTGGCAAGACGTCAGTCCTAATTTAAAATAATGAGAAATTAATTTCGAAAAAAAAATTTAAATTCACAGATAGCAACCAATTATATTCTCGCATAGTAGCCACATATAGCCACTGTGTGAGTATCACTGGCCTAGAGACTTCCTATGATAGAAATCTCTATTCAGTGCCAATAGAGGCCACATGAAGTATACCATGGCTTCTTGTACAATAAAGATCTCTCGCTTTCATTCACCTAATGTTGAAATATTTCATATCCAACCGGAGAGCTTTACAAGAAACTGCAGATGGAGTTGAAATGCCACAATATTGGGTGAATAAAAGAGCACTTTATTCTACTCCGAACAAATACCTAAACAGCAGCAGCACTTCGGAGAACTGAAGCATCCCTGAGATCATACCGCTTACAGATCTCATCTTATAGAATCATAGAATCATAGAATGGTAGAGTTGGAAGGGACCTCCTGGGTCATCTGGTCCAACCCCCTGCTCAAAGCAGGATTCACTAGATCATCTCAGACAGATGTCTGTCCAGCCTCTGTTTGAAGACGTCCATTGAAGGGGAACTCACCACCTCTCGTGGCAGCCTGTTCCACTCATTAATCACCCTAACTGTCAAAAAGTTTTTTCTAATATCTAATCTGTGTCTCCTCCCATTTAGTTTCATCCCATTGCTTCTAGTCTTTCCTTGTGCAAATGAGAATAAAGATGATCCTTCTACAATGTGACAGCCCTTGACATATTTGTAGACAGCTATTAAGTCTCCTCTCAGTCTTCTTTTTTGCAAGCTAAACATTCCCAAATCCTGCAACCGTTCCTCATAGGACATGGTTTGCAGACCAGTCACCATTCTGGTCGCTCTTCTCTGAACTTGCTCCAGTTTGTCGATGTCTTTTTTAAAATGTGGTGCCCAAAACTGTACACAGTATTCCAGATGAGGTCTGACCAAAGAGGAGTAAAGACCGATAATGACTTCACATGATCTAGACTGTATGCTTCTGTTAATACATCCCAGAATTGTATTTGCCTTTTTTGCTGCTGCATCACACTGTTGACTCATGTTCAGTCTATGATCTATTAGTATACCTAAGTCTTTTTCACATGTACTGTTGCTTAGCTCTATTCCTCCCATTCTGTATATGCTTTTTTCATTCTTCTAACATGTCCATTTCTCAGAAGAATGTTGCTCATCCTTTTGGATTTCTTTCTTTAATATTTTATCAAAACAGTGTACAGCAAATCGATCCTACCATAACTATTAACAGGCTAATTTACACGGGCACCCAAGGCATACCTTATATTTGTACAGCATCTCAATGGAGAGTGTAGGACATAAGAGAATTTAATATTCCCCTGCAATAGTTAGAAATAAATATTACCAAACTGTAAAGCCTAACTTCACTACAAAACCTGTATGCACAAAGCACAATCAGTAACCCATATGGCTCCCCTTTAGTGAATTCAATAATGTTAATTCTTATTTCTTAACAACCACTTGATATCCTCTGTAGGAGACCAACTGGAGTATATTAAGGGTGCAGGTATTCAGGTGGTGAACGCTGCAGCTCTGTAACACACAATCTTTAGTGCATTCCAACCATGAGCTACTAAGTAAGTATGAGAAGAATGCAGAATGAAAGCCACGCCATACAGAACTAAAAACTAAGATTGTAAGGGTTACTAAAGGAAGAGTTCGATAACAAATTACAGTACAGACCAAAAGTTTGGACACACCTTCTCATTTAAAGATTTTTCTGTATTTTCATGACTATGAAAATTGTACATTCACACTGAAGGCATCAAAACTATGAATTAACACATGTGGAATTATATACTTAACAAAAAAGTGTGAAACAACTGAAAATATGTCTTATATTCTAGGTTCTTCAAAGTAGCCACCTTTTGCTTTGATGACTGCTTTGCACACTCTTGGCATTCTCTTGATGAGCTTCAAGAGGTAGTCACCGGAAATGGTTTTCACTTCACAGGTGTGCCCTGTCAGGTTTAATAAGTGGGATTTCTTGCCTTATAAATGGGGTTGGTACCATCAGTTGTGTTGTGCAGAAGTCAGGTGGATACACAGCTGATAGTCCTACTGAATAGACTGTTAGAAATTGTATTATGGCAAGAAAAAAGCAGCCAAGTAAAGAAATACAAGTGGCCATCATTACTTTAAGAAATGAAGGTCAGTCAGTCCGAAAAATTGGGAAAACTTTGAAAGTGTCCCCAAGTGCAGTTGCAAAAACCATCAAGCGCTACAAAGAAACTGGCTCACATGAGGACCGCCCCAGGAAAGGAAGACCAAGAGTCACCTCTGCTTCTGAGAATAAGTTTATCCGAGTCACCAGCCTCAGAAATCGCAGGTTAACAGCAACTCAGATTAGAGACTAGGTCAATGCCACACAGAGTTCTAGCAGCAGACACATCTCTTCAACAACTGTTAAGAGGAGACTTTGTGCAGCAGGTCTTCATGGTAAAATAGCTGCTAGGAAACCACTGCTAAGGACAGGCAATAAGTAGAAGAGACTTCTTTGGGCTAAAGAACACAAGGAATGGACATTAGACCAGTGGAAATCTGTGCTTTGGTCTGATGAATCCAAATTTGAGATCTTTGGTTCCAACCACCGTGTCTTTGTGCGACGCAGAAAAGGTAAACGGATGGACTCTACATGCCTGGTTCCCACCGTGAAGCATGGAGGAGGAGGTGTGATGGTGCTTTGCTGGTGACACTGTTGGGGATTTATTCAAAATTGAAGGCATACTGAACCAGCATGGCTACCACAGCATCTTGCAGCGGCATGCTATTCCATCCGGTTTGCGTTTAGTTGGACCATCATTTATTTTTCAACAAGACAATGACCCCAAACACACCTCCAGGCTGTGTAAGGGCTATTTGACCAAGAAGGAGAGTGATGGGGTGCTATGCCAGATGACCTGGCCTCCACAGTCACCAGACCTGAACCCAATCGAGATGGTTTGGGGTGAGCTGGACCGCAGAGTGAAGGCAAAAGGGCCAACAAGTGCTAAGCATCTCTGGGAACTCCTTCAAGATTGTTGGAAGACCATTTCCGGTGACTACCTCTTGAAGCTCATCAAGAGAATGCCAAGAGTGTGCAAAGCAGTCATCAAAGCAAAAGGTGGCTACTTTGAAGAACCTAGAATATAAGACATATTTTCAGTTGTTTCACACTGTTTTGTTAAGTGTATAATTCCACATGTGTTAATTCATAGTTTTGATGCCTTCAGTGTGAATGTACAATTTTCATAGTCATGAAAAAACAGAAAAATCTTTAAATGAGAAGGTGTGTCCAAACTTTTGGTCTGTACTGTATATATCAAGTAAAGACGGACTTCAAGAGCTATTCCCGATGTAGAGATCTATGGTAGGGATGACTGTTTCTGTGTCTCCCCTGTGCAACATATTTCACCGGTATATTGCAGAACATGTGAAAGAGGCAGGAGACAGTAGTTCATCAATATACAGAAATATATGCACACACAAGTTGATATAAGTATTGAACATGTCACCAACTTCCTAAGTAAATATATTTCTAAAGGTGCTATTGACATTAAATTCTCACCAGATGTCGGTAATAACCCATCCAATCTACACAGGCAAAGAAATCAAACTATAGATTCCATAAATTAAGTTGTGTGTAGTAATGAGAAATAACACAGGGAAAAAGTATTGATCACACTTACTGAAATGTAATTAATACTTCTTACAAAAGCCTTTGTTGGTGATGACAGCTTCAACACGCCTCCTGTATGGAGAAACTAGTCGCATACATTGCTCAGATGTGATTTTGGCCCATTCTTCCACACAAACACTCTTCAAATCCTGAAGGTTCTGTGGTCACCTTCTATGAACTCTGAGCTTTAGTTCTTTCCATAAATGTTCTATTGGATTCAGGTCAGGTGACTGGCTGGGCCTTTCTAGCAGCTTTATTTTCTTTCTCTGAAACCAATTGAGCGTTTTCATTACTGTGTGTTTGGGATCATTGTCTTGCTGAAATGTTCACCCTCATTACATCTTCATCATCCTGGTAGATGGCAGCAGAGTATTTTTTCAAGAATGTCTCGGTCCATTCATCCTTCCTTCAATTATATGAAGTTTGCCAGTGCCTTATGCTGAAAAACGGCCCCACACCATGATATTTCCACCTCCAAACTCCACTGTTGCTATGGTGTTTTTGGGGTGATATGCAGAGCCTTTTGGCCTCCAAACATGGTGTGTATTATGGCATCCAAACATTTAAATTTTGGTCTCATCTGACCAGATTATATTCTTCCACTATTTTACAGGCTTGTCTAAATGTTGTTGAGCAAACTTTAAAACCCACTTGAACATGCTTTTTGATCAGCAATGGAGTCTTGGGTGGTGAGTGTGCATTACAGGCCATGGAGGTTGAGTGCATTACTTATGGTTTTCTTTGAAACAATTGTACCTGCTGATTCCAGGTCTGTCTGTAGCTCTCCACAGGTGGTTCTTGGCTCTTGGACAACTCTTCTGATGACTCTTTTCACTCCTCTGACTGAAATCTTGCATGGAACACATAATCATGGCTGGTTTATGGTGAATTTATGTTCTTTCCACTTCCCGATTATGGCCCCAACAGTGCTCAATTGAACCTTCAGTAGTTTACAAATTCTTCTGTAATCCAGGCCATCAGTATGTTTTGTAACAATAATGTTGCGAAGGTTTTGAGACAACTCACTAGTTTTACCCATCAGGAGATGTTTCTTGTGTGGCACCTTGGTAATGAGACACCTTTTATAGGCCATCAGTTGAACCAGTTGATATTATTTTTCACTAAGTAGCAGGATTGCTTTCTAATTAATGATAGATTTCAGCTGGTGTCATGACTTTTCATGGCTTTTTGCACCTCTGTTTCTTCATGTGTTCAATAGTTTTTCCCTGTGTCATTTCTCATTATCACACATAACTTAATTTATGGACATCTATGGTTTGATTTCTTTGCCTGTGTGGATTGCACGGGTTGTTACTGACAGCTGGTGAGAATTTAATGTCAATAGCACCTTTAGAAATATATTTACTTGGTACAAAACTTATTTCACCCACAGTATGTATGTATATTAAAAGCAAATACCAGTAACCGTTCCATTAGCAGAAAATGTGCCATAACACAGTCTCCACCATTTATGACACATGATGTTGTATGCTTTGGATCACGAGCTCCTTCCTTTCTTTCATACTGTTCTCTTTGCATTACTTTGGATGCAAGTTAAAGGGGTTGTACAGCACAAACATACTGATGTTCGGCCATCAATATCAGATCAGTGAGAATCCAACACCTGTCACCCCACCCATCAGCTGATACCTGCTGAGGCAGCAGCTGGATCTGAGCAATATACCGCAGCTCTGTACATTATGTATTGGTCACTGCCACGTTCGGTAGTTTATCCCCCATACACCCAAGATCTGCCATTTTAAGCACAGCAAACAACAATACAGAACTATTAAAGTGTATTCTACAAGAGATCAAGCATTCACAGCACAGAAGATCAATGCTGTATGAGAAGTACCAGATCTGTAAGGATCTGAACTATTAAAATATCACATTATTTATCCTAGTCATCATAGAGCTATTACTAATAATGATAATATTAACCTCCAAAAAATGGGGAAAAAAACAAACAGATAAAAACATGCCACTTTTCAAGATAGGTCTAGCTCAAAGAGGGGGCAGTGGCACCTATCAGACACATATTGCATAATGCATACATTCTGTACCGACAAAAACTAAATATGTACCACAGGACCTACAAGGGATGACTACCTGATACTTATTTTCTTCAGTTCTTGCCCATAGACTGCTTTTATCTCATTTCCATGCAGGTAGAGCTGTGACCTGTAAGTACAGTTTAGTTTGCTATAGTCTGAGACACGCCTACCGTTCCCTTATTGGTCCAGATTGCTGCTGGCTCCCTACCCTTACAGCTGAGCCTGTCAAAGGGAATCTATCAGTAGGATCAACCCCTGCAAGCCGACTATATGGCCAAGTGGGCCATAGGAAGCTGAATAACATGATCCCTTGATATCTGCGATCCGATGTCTTATTCCAGAGAAATCCATGTTCTTCTTATATGTAAATAAGCTGTTAAACGCTACTATTACTATTCCCATGTCATTACCTCTAATACTACTATGGTACTAATACTACTATTCCCATGACACTATACCCAATATTACTAATATTTCAATGTCGTTACTGCTAATAATACTACTTTTACTAATCCTATGTCATTACCTCTAATACTACTACTATTTCCATGTCTTTGTAACATGGGTTAAAAAAAGACTCAGGTCCATCAAGTTCAGCCTTTCACTACTACTAATATTGCTACTACTATTCCCATGTCACTAGCCCTAATAGTACTAACATTTCAATGTGGTTATAGCTGATAATACTACTTTTACCATGTCAGTACTGCTAATATTAATACTACTATTCGCATGTCACTACAGAAAGTACTATTCCCAGATCACTACCATGCCATTACTTCCAAAACTAACACTTTTTTTATGTCACTACTGCTAAAAGTATAGCTATACCCATGTTATTTCTGCTTTCTAGCCATTCTAAGGCTATAACCAGGGCTGTGGAGTCGGTAAGCCAAACCTCCGACTCCTCAATTTCCCTGACCCCACGACTCCCTCATACATGGCTCATGCTTAAGTGATAAATTTACTGTAGCACAGATTCATCTCAGCTAAAAGTCTAGACCAGTGTTTCCCAAACTCCATCCTCACAGCCCCCCACAGGTCATGTTTTCAGGATCTCCTTAGTATTACACAGGTGAGAGAATTCCTGATGCCTTGATGATACTTCAATCACCTGTGTAATACTGAAAACATGACCTGTGGGGGGCCGTGAGGATGGGGTTTGGGAAACACTGGTCTAGACCCTTAGATCAGGAATAGGACAGACATTTATAGGGCATTTCATAACTTTCCCAAATTCTTATGAAAATAATATTCCCCACAAACTGCATTGAACTACTGTACCCAATTTATTATATATTTTAGGAGTCGGTCCATTTTATACCAACTCCGACTCCACAGCCCTGGTTACAATCACACATCAGTTTTCATTTTTAAATCTGTGTAAAATGAACTGCTTTTATCTCAATCGTTTTCTATCCATTTTTAAAAACTGAAGGTGATGAAAGGTTAATTTTTTTTTATCCATTGACACTTAAAAGGATGGAACTCTGAAGTGCAAAATATGTGTTAAGTGTGCTCTTCCTTTAACCCAGATCCCCACAGACTTTAATGGCAAAGTGTGATCCAAACACGTGATGACAGGCACAGGGGTCTTCTGCAGACCCCCGGCTGTCATGACGTCCCATTGTGATCACGTGACAGGGGTGCCAAAGGTCAAAGTTTGTGACGCGCTTCCGCCCGGCGCATGTTAAGTGCCGCTGTCAGTGATGGACAGCGGCAATTAACTGGTTAACAGCCGCAGGTGGATCTTGGATCCACCCATGGCTGTTTGAATCAGCCATCAAGTGCCTCTATCAGCCATCAAGTGCAGGGAAAGATGCAGGCTCAGCGCTGGAGCCCGCATCAAAGGCAGGGACACGGCCAATAATGTAAATATAGGTTATTGGTTGTGAAGGGGTTAAAATAGGTCATCAATATAGTTAATCCTGAGTGAAATGTTATTCCTAAGGCCCCCCAAGACATTCGACTAATGTGGCCAAACCCAAACCGAAATAGCATCTGACACTATAATGTGTATGATGGTGCTGCTAATGGTGCCAGCCGACTGTTTGCAGAGGGTTGCATATTGTTCCCTCGGATTGTTCTCCCATATGTCCGCCGGCGGCTTTCTCATATCGAACACAAGAGCGTGAGGCCGAGCAAGAACTCCTGTGTTTGGGAGAGTCAGCCGAGACAGCAGTCGGCTGAATAATCGAGCAAAGCATTGTCTGTCCGACAGCTATCTAATGTGTATGTCTTGCTATGTGTCTTTTGTCTTGTTAGCTCTGTGTGCAGTTTTGCTGTGGAAGTAAAGAGAATCCGCATGAGCACAAGGTCGCCACTGTTCGCTGCTCCATGATTTCAGCTCATTGGAATGCAGAGATTTAATTACAAAGTAAATAGAAGCAGTTCTGGAGTTTTCCAGCAGGAGGCAGCATCAGTGCACACACAGCTGATGGTGAAATCACAGCCATAACAATCTGCTGCTATATTTATTGTGCTCCATGCTATGTGCATATGTGCACATTTTTCTGGCTCTCAGATTGGTACATCACTTAGCTACTATAATAAACCAGTAGTGAGATTATTTGCCTTAAATCGACAGTTACGTTCGCATTAAAGGGCTTTTCTGGAAATACACTTTTTATGTCGAAAAGCTTATGCAGCCAAGGATGTTATTTTCAAGCCCATGTCAAAGAAAATGAAAAACTTATTTATGGAAAATCCATTTGATTCATTCTACCTTACCTCTAATCTAATAGTGTGAAAAAAAAGCATTTTATAAAATAAATAAATCAATAAAGTTTAGTATTACTACATTTTGGAGCAGACACTACGGCCCAGATTCATCACCACTGGCGTTGTTCACACTGGTACTGATGAGGGGGCATGCTGAAGTCATAGGCACCTGATTCACAAGCATCTCACAACTACAGGAAGATTTGTGGCATAAGGTACACCACAGCACGCCAAGAGTTAGACAAGGGGGCATCGCCACACCCCGTCCCAGCTCGGTCCATTTTGGCTCAGTTGGCTGAAAACACAAAGAGTTCCAATATTTTTGCACAATGTTACATATTGCAAAGAAATGCAACTTTTCAAAGTGTTTCACGAGCAGTTTGATGACTAAAACACAAAATAATGCAGGCCATAGTGAGACAGTAGTCAGTGGCATAAGGAAACATCTGAGGAGCCTGCTAATGAATGGTAAGGTGACTCACAGGATAGACATCTCTGAGCGCCTACACCACATGTGAGGACTGCTCTTGGCATGGACAATCAAGGACTATCAGATGTTCCGTCTGATCAAACTCTCATTATTGGTGCCTGCCTGCTCTTTGTGGAAAAATACAGTACAGACCAAAAGTTTGGACACACCTTCCCATTTAAAGATTTTTCTGTATTTTCATGACTATGAAAATTGTACATTCACACTGAAGGCATCAAAACTATGAATTAACACATGTGGAATTATATACTTATCAAAAAAGTGTGAAACAACTGAAAATATGTCTTATATTCTAGGTTCTTCAAAGCAGCCACCTTTTGCTTTGATGACTGCTTTGCACACTCTTGGCATTCTCTTGATGAGCTTCAAGAGGTAGTCACCGGAAATGGTTTTCACTTCACAGGTGTGCCCTGTCAGGTTTAATAAGTGGGATTTCTTGCCTTATAAATGGGGTTGGGACCATCAGTTGTGTTGTGCAGAAGTCTGGTGGATACACAGCTGATAGTCCTACTGAATAGACTGTTAGCTGCTTTTTTCTTGCCATAATACAAATTCTAAGTAAAGAAAAACGAGTGGCCATCATTACTTTAAGAAATGAAGGTCAGTCAGTGCGAAAAATTGGGAAAACTTTGAAAGTGTCCGCAAGTGCAGTTGCAAAAACCATCAAGTGCTACAAAAAAACCGGCTCACATGAGGACCGCCCCAGGAAAGGAAGACCAAGAGTCACCTCTGCTTCTGAGGATAAGTTTATCCGAGTCACCAGCCTCAGAAATCGCAGGTTAACAGCAGCTCAGATTAGAGACCAGGTCAATGCCACACAGAGTTCTAGCAGCAGACACATCTCTACAACAACTGTTAAGAGGAGACTTTGTGCAGCAGGCCTTCATGGTAAAATAGCTGCTAGGAAACCACTGCTAAGGAAAGGCAACAAGCAGAAGAGACTTGTTTGGGCTAAAGAACACAAGGAATGGACATTAGACCAGTGGAAGTCTGTGCTTTGATCTGATGAGTCCAAATTTGAGATCTTTGGTTCCCACCACCGTGTCTTTGTGAGACGCAGAAAAGGTGAACGGATGGACTCTACATGCCTGGTTCCCACCGTGAAGCATGGAGGAGGAGGTGTGATGGTGTGGGGGTGCTTTGCTGGTGACACTGTTGGGGATTTATTCAAAATTGAAGGCATACTGAAGCAGCATGGCTACCACAGCATCTTGCAGCGGCATGCTATTCCATCCGGTTTGTGTTTAGTTAGACCATCATTTATTTTTCAACAGGACAATGACCCCAAACACACCTCCAGGCTGTGTAAGGGCTATTTGACCAAGAAGGAGAGTGATGGGGTGCTACGCCAGATGACCTGGCCTCCACAGTCACCAGACCTGAACCCAATCGAGATGGTTTGGGGTGAGCTGGACCGCAGAGTGAAGGCAAAAGGGCCAACAAGTGCTAAGCATCTCTGGGAACTCCTTCAAGATTGTTGGAAGACCATTTCCGGTGACTACCTCTTGAAGCTCATCAAGAGAATGCCAAGAGTGTGCAAAGCAGTCATCAAAGCAAAAGGTGGCTACTTTGAAGGACCTAGAATATAAGACATATTTTCAGTTGTTTCACACTTTTTTGTCAAGTATATAATTCCACATGTGTTAATTCATAATTTTGATGCCTTCAGTGTGAATGCACAATTTTCATAGTCATGAAAATACAGAAAAATCTTTAAACGAGAAGGTGTGTCCAAACTTTTGGTCTGTACTGTATATTCCTTGCATCATAAATATCAAAATTTGGGCTGTCCTTATCAACCCCTTATTGATCCAGCCATTTTTCCGCCTTTCTTCCAAAAGCCATAAGTTTCTAAGTTTTCCCACCAAAACAGGAGTGTCTTATGTAAGATGAATTGTAGCTTTTAATGGCACCATTTAAAAAAGCACTTCCATCAAAATGTTTATCCTCTTAATATATTGCAATCATCATATTATATAGCACTGTGTACTTACAATTGCTCATTTTACCCCTCTACCAGCTAATTCTTCTCTTTTCCATTAGATCTATGACATCACGTAATTAAAAACTGACTGTCTGAATTCTTCTAAGCTCTATGTAGAAAGAGGAGGTAAATTTTCTCTGTGGGAGTCATCAATCACTACAAAAGGATAGGAGCGGAGCGGCTGGGTCAGGAGTTGAAGAGGGGACTGATTAATATAGCGACAAGAGACTTCCTGTTTCTACATAGAGCAGAGGAAAGAGAGGAATTAACTGGGTAAAAAAAGGCAAATGAGCAATTGTAAGTACACAGTGCCATATAATATGATTGCAATATACACCGCGTGCAGAATTATTAGGCAAATGCGTATTTTGATCACATGATACTTTTTATACATGTTGTCCTACTCCAAGCTGCATAGGCTTGAGAGCCAACTACCAATTAAGTAAATCTGGTGATGTGCATCTCTGTAATGAGGAGGGGTGTTGTCTAATGACATCAACACCCTATATAAGGTGTGCTTAATTATTAGGCAACTTCCTTTCCTTTGGCAAAATGGGGTAGAAGAGAGATTTGACGGGCTCTGAAAAGTCCAAAATTGTGAGATGTCTTGCAGAGGGATGCAGCGTCTTGAAATTTCCAAACTTTTGAAGCGTGATCACCGAACAATCAAGCATTTCATGGCAAATAGCCAACAGGGTCGCAAGAAGCGTGTTGGCCAAAAAAGGCGCAAAATAACTGCCCATGAATTGAGGAAAATCAAGCGTGAAGCTGCCAAGATGCCATTTGCCACCAGTTTTGCCATATTTCAGAGCTGCAACGTTACTGGAGTATCAAAAAGCACAAGGTGTATGATACTCGGGGACATGGCCAAGGTAAGGAAGGCTGAAAAAACGACCACCTTTGAACAAGAAACATAAGATAAAACGTCAAGAATGGGCCAAGAAATATCTTAAAACTGATTTTTCAAAGGTTTTATGGACTGATGAAATGAGGGTGACTCTTGATGGGCCAGATGGATGGGCCAGAGGATGGATCAGTAAAGGGCAGAGAGCTCCACTCCGACTCAGACGCCAGCAAGGTGGAGGTGGGGTACTGGTATGGGCTGGTATCATCAAAGATGAACTTTTGGGACCTTTTCAGGTTCAGGATGGAGTGAAGCTCAACTCCCAGACCTACTGCCAGTTTCTGGAAGACAACTTCTTCAAGCAGTGGTACAGGAAGAAGTCAGTATCGTTCAAGAAAAAGATGATTTTCATGCAGGACAATGCTCCATCACATGCATCCAACTACTTCACAGCGTGGCTGGCCAGTAAAGGTCTAAAAGAAGAAAAAATAATGACATGGCCTCCTTGTTCACTTGATCTGAACCCCATAGAGAACCTGTGGTCCATCATAAAATATGAGATCTACAGGGAGGGAAAACAGTACACCTCTCGGAACAGTGTCTGGGAGGCTGTGGTGGCTGCTGCACGCAATGTTGATCTAAAACAGATCAAGCAACTGACAGAATCTATGGATGGAAGGCTGTTGAGTGTCATCATAAAGAAAGGTGGCTATATTGATCACTAAATTTTTTGTTTTTTGTTTTTGCATGTCAGAAATGTTTATTTCTAAATTTTGTGCACTGATATTGGTTTACCTGGTGAAAATAAACAAGTGAGATGGGATTATATTTGGTTTTTATTAAGTTGCCTAATAATTCTGCACAGTAATAGTTACCTGCACAAACAGATATCCTCCTAAGATAGCCAAATCTAAAAAAAAAACACTCCAACTTCCAAAAATATTAAGCTTGGATATTTATGAGTCTTTTGGGTTGATTGAGAACATAGTTGTTGATCAATAATAAAAATAATCCTCTAAAATACAACTTGCCTAATAATTCTGCACACAGTGTATTAAGAGGATAAAAACTGTAATGCAAGTGCTTGTTTAAGTTACAATAAATGTGCTAGTAGGACAACCGAAAAAGGCTTTGTGGAGTACAACAAAAACAAAAAAAAAACAGGAAACCCTCCACAGTTTTTGGATTAACTATGCGGTAAAAATCAAATGATAACTTTATTCAATACTTACTTTATTTAGTCAATACTATTATGGTGATACCAAATGTTTAAAAAAAATGGGTTGTATCATCATATTCTAGGAGCCATAACTTTTTTTTCTGCCAAAGGCAAAATGAAAGCTGTATGAGGGCATATTTTTGCAGTAAAAACTGTACTTTTTTTATTTGTACCATTTTGGCGCACACAATTTTTTGATCACTTTTATATTTTGTGGGTCTTTTTTAATCATGTTAAACTATTTGAACTGTTTTTTAGTTGAACTTTGCTTTTGTCACAAATTAGATTATATCAGTAGTGATGAGGGCAAGTACTCGTTACTGAAGTTTGTCTAGGGTGTTCGGGTATGCACTGAGTATCGCGGGTGCTCGACTGAGATGTTCGCGTCCCCGAAGCCGCGTGTTTCAGAGCTGTTAGACAGCCACAAAACATGCGGGGATTGCCTGACAAACAAGGAGACTCGAACACCTCACTCGAGCACCCGCGATACTCGACGCATACAAGAGCACCCTAGGCAAACTCGAGTAACGAGCACTTGTGCCGATCACTAAATATAAGATTGGTCAGGTGAAGAAACATAACGCTACAATCCTTCATTTTATATAAGCTCATTATAAAGTGAATATGTCAGCTAGGTTTTGCTATTTATTCTGAGAGCAGCATGATGCTGGGCATAGAACCTGATTCCAGCAATGTCTCAATTACTGGGCTGTGTGTTGTTGCTTCAATAAATCAGTGTTTTATGAGAAGTCGTCTAGTTTTAGCACTAGAGGACTAGTTATCTTGTGCTGTGTAGTCCTTCTGCTCTGTGTAACCCCGCCCCACCACTTAGCAGCATTCAGCCAATGTACACAGAAAGCTGCCAATCAGTGGTGGGGGCGGGGCTGTGCAGAGCTCAGCATTCAAGCACCACTCCAGCATTTTTTTTTATTGCAGCACCGCAATGGTGCTTCTAATACAAGGTCCCTGACCTGAGCATTACACTAACCTGCCGCCGTCTTCACCTTCTATCGCTGGCTTCCAGTCAGTCTCTGGCAGTTTGTGACCTGTCGGATCGCTCCAGTGTTTGCGGGAGCAAGCTAGAGGTTCCTTTTCAATGTAAGTCTATGAGAGCCTCGTTCTGGTCTTATAGAATTGCAGTGAACACGTGTGACCGTTACTCCTGACTTCCGGACAGTCAAAAGTTGCGGCCACAAGATGGTGCTGTGGGATTGGAGCGGAGCTGGAAAAAGGTGAAGATGGCGGCGGGTAACTATAAGGCTACAGGAAGGGACTTTAGGTTAGAAGCACCACTCCGGGGCTGAAAAAAATGCTGGAGTGATGCCTTCGGATAACTGCTAGATCTGCAGCAGAGAAAACAGTGATTTTATAAAACTTACAGCATGCAGACCAGTAAGTGATACATCACCGGAATCTTTGTCTCTGTCACTACATAATGCAGCTCTCAGATTACATTGCAAAAGCCGAATGATAAATTCCCTTTAAAGTAATAAAAAAGCCACAAAGCTATATATAGGCTTCACAGGCATAGTTTCACAACAGACATTAATTCCATAACCACATGATATGTCATCAATGTCTAATAGATGCAACCCATGCGCAGCCATCTATTTGGTCACTGTGGTCTGGGCACTGGTAGGAACAGGGTATCAGGGGGTTCTGAATGTGGGTATAGGTTCCAGAGCTTGTGACATCTATTAGATATTTACGGCACATTCCAGTGTATACACCTATACTGTCAGTCAAGGGACAATCCCTTTAAAATACACCATAGTTAGGATACATTTAAGCACTGCAGATTTGAAAGGAAGTTGGAAAGTTGTTGTTTCTGAAGAATGAGACATAATCTACAGCATGTGAATTCTTGTAAACTTCAGCTTTTGTAATGGCCCAATCAAGCCAGGCCACCTCAAAGTAGAGAGCAAGACGCAGCAGTATATCATGCTAAGGATTGAATGGTAATACGCAGTAACATAGCACTAACACCAACTCTCAGCAGGGATGCATACATCAAGTTACTTTTGTTCTAAGAGCATATACATAACTTACCGAGGTGGAGGAGTAGGTGGGGTTTGTGGATGAGGTCTATCTGACAAATGCACATCATAGGTAGGAGGAGAATACACAGGAGGGGGTTCCTCGTCAGAACTGTCTGGTTCTAGAGTCCTTTCCAGAATCTAGAAAAAAAACAAAAAAACAGATCAAAGCCAAAAACAATGTCCAGTGCAACACTTTTGTCTACATAAGACTTGTACCAAAGAATATGGTAAAATGCGATAAATTATGGGATTTATTGCTTGGGATTTCAATTCAGATGTGGCTAAACATGGAGAACCTAGTCTGACTGGTTAATTTGATGGATTAAGAATATAATGCATTTTCAGCAAATTGAAGGAGTGGTCCGAAATTAATATTAATTTTAATCCTAAAAGTCTCTCTATTTACTGTAATAATCTAATCTCTTTTCTAATACACTTTATTAAAAAGTCCCTAATGTTCCATCACTAATCTATCTAACTGCTTTACTTTTTATTTACCTACTTCTGTTTTGATGACATTTTGTTTGAGAATCCTCAGTGCATGCTGGGATACTCAAATGGGACGTCATTGGGGTGGCAGAGGCTGCAGTCACTGCCGCAGCCTCTATAACCACCCTGAAATGAAGCGTGATCGGTGACGTTAGTTTTTAGTGGCTGGGCTAGTCCCTGCTGTACTGAGTGAGCAAGCATCGGTTGTCAATTCCAACGTATGTTCAGTACGAGTTCCCTTATTGCTATGCTATATACTTTTCAATGCAAAGTGACAGTGCACTCCCTCGATGACTCTGATGAGAAGTGATGAGCCAGCAAGACAGCGCACTGTCAGTGCACATTGTAAGGTGATTATCTCCTTACAATGCGCACTGACAGTACGCGCTCTTGCAGGCTTGTCATCAAAGCTGGAGAGAGAGCGCACTGTCACTAAAATGAAACTGCACAGTGACAAGCAAGCTCGTACTGAACATATGTCAGAATCGATAACTGATGCATGCTCAGTACAGCATGGACTCGCCCAGCCCCTAAAACAGATGTGACTGATGACGCTTTGTTTCAAGGTGGGGACAAATGGACATAGGTTGTGGTAATGAGGCAGCCTCTTCCCCTGATGACGTCCCAATTGCGTATCCCACCATGCACTGAGCATTCTCAAATGAAATATCATTAAAACGGAAGTAGGTAAAAAAAAATAAATAGAGCTGTTAGATAGATTAGAAAGGGAATGGCAGTGACTTTTTAATTAAAGTAAAGAAATTCAATTATTACGATAAATAGACAGACATTTAGGATTAAGATCAATATTAGTTTCGGACCAGCCATTTGAGTTCTGTGCAACCACTGTGTCAGTTTCTTGTGGTTTTCAAGATTACTGCTTGCTGTAATTCAGTGGTAACATATTTTGAAAACCTGTCCTGGTGAGACGATTTTATCATGTGCCGTCACTTGTTCCCGGAGCATAGGAAATAAACTGCTGCCAGAGGCATCTTGAAGTGGCTTTTTCCCCTCTAAGTCAAACTGAGTGCAAATGTTTATGGTGGAATCGGGATAACCGCTCCCAGCCTACAGCTAAGATTTAAATATACAATTGGTAATCAGAAACCAGAATAATACTTCATGTTACTTTCTAGTCTTTCATCAAAGTAGAAAGATATCCAGTTAAGGAATATAGAAGCTATCCTTTATGTAAAGAAAAATCAAAATGGAACGTAAAATATTTTGAGGAATTTGAGGGCATTTTCCAACTTATGATACAGTTAATAACCTGAAATTGCTCTCTAACACGGCATGGTCCACAAGAAAAGCAAATTAGGCAGGGTCACAGGACCTACGATCTAGTTTCATAACTTGGCATTACTACTTGGGTACTGGTTAAAAGCTGACAAAGCTAAGAAAAACATTTTTAGAATCATTGGTCTAAACCAATAAAGCAGCCTATAAATGGGACAGATAAAGAGATCAAAATGAGATCGGTGGGGGGATTAACATCTGAGTATGTAAACATATAGAGCGGCACAACACAAAGTAGTGGACAACCCCCTTCATAATCATCTCTAGCTCGTGCATATGTTATATGAACAAAGCCCCCGGATAACTCCTTTAACATTTTACATTTATGTGAATCTGCCCTTTTATGTAACAGCATACTAAAAGCCACACATAAAAAGGTGGAACCTACAATAAAAGTTCTAAAAGAAAAGTGAAAATAGAAGATAACCTCTGGAGGAATGCTGTCATCAGAGTCGGAACTGTCATCAAATCCACCATCATCCAAATTCATCTGTAGTAGTTGGTCAATAGTGGCGTCCACTGCTCCATTGTTAGCCCTCAATACACACTCAATGATGTCATATTCCATGTTAGGAAACATTGTCTTAAAATCCTCCATAGCCTGGTTAAATTCCAATCTGCGCACAGGTCGGCTGTTGTTAAGTTCCTGAGTAGAAGAGCTTCCTCTTGCGCTCCCATTGCTGTTGCTTCTACGGAACAGACTTGTCATTTTTGAGAACTTTTTTTGAAAAATGTTTATAACTTAGAGACGCTCAACCACGGAAGACAAATTGTGAGCTTGGCACATGGTTTCCTGTCAAGAGGTTATATTAGCCTCTTGGCCATTAGAAGGACATGGGTACCTCCAAATCATAAGCAACCCTTCTTGGCCCTTGCACAGTTGTATGCGCTTACAGGAAGTCCTAAAACTGGTGTCTGTGGATACAAAATATCTATGATTAAAATAGAATATCATACAAGATAAGTTATTATACATGTGGACTTTCCATAAGATTTCAATTAACAGAGCTGCACATATGCCTCTCTGTTGTACTTAAAACTAAACTAAATTATGTTTCCACATAATAGTGAAGGAATCTGTAAAACTGCCGATTAAAAATGCACAAACTGAGATCCATGAAACAACGCCATGTATTTGAATGTGGGCTGCCACCAAGTGTAAATGGCTCTCATCCCCACCAGCTATTACTCCATGTGAATGAGGATTATGCTACTCTACAGATCCTCGAGGAAGAAAATTTGGATCCACTTATTTAGATGCGTCAGCCTACAATGTACAACCAGAGTGGCTTCAGGTAGAATTACATAAGGCAAAAAAAAAAAAAAACCATAAAACAATTTTTTATCTTCACTGGTGACAAAATGTTGCACTTTATGCATCCATAATTAGGTACTAGTTCTTATACACAGGAGGTACAGCCCCAACCTAAACAACTGTGGCTATAGATATGCATAAATCCAACATGCACATGTTCATGATAATAGTATTAATAGGTATCACAAACAAAAGAAAATAATAAACTTACTTTACAAAATTAATTATTTTTGTTAATTGTGTTTGCTGTATTCTACCATACAAACTCATTATAATCTTACTATTCTTCTTTGCATTCATTCTTAGAGCATCCCTAGTCCTTCCTTACATCATATATTCCCACCAAGTTTTCTCGCAGACTCAGACAACAGATGGGATCAGTTAAACATAAATAATTGCCTGCCTACTTCCAGCAGTGTGTTCCACATAACCATGCTGTGTCTGATAAGTGCTGGCATAGATTGTCAAAGCCTTTGGCAAGTAAAACCCTGAATTTCTTTTTAGAACGCAAAAATAAGTCTGACTGCTATAAATAGAAATTGATCGTTTAAATCTGCAAGTTCCAAAAAGTCAACAGCCACATTCAAATATTATATTTACTTATTTATACATACACTCACGTGTATTGGAACCCCTTTTGAAAAAGTTAACGTGAAACGCGCGTCAGGGGTCTTCCACCCGGTCCTGTGCAGCATACAGCCACTATGGGTAAGCACTTTATATAGTCTTTCATAGCTTTACTTCGTTCATTTGTGAGGTAGGATATGGGGGTGATTATATGGTACCAGTATGGTTTGATGTTATTTAACCCACCATTACATCTTTGGGGTTCAAATATACCAGAAATGAAGGCTGTGTGGCACTCCTATTATGGGTGAGTAAATAGGATTCCACTCCAGAATAAGTAAAAAGACGAATTTGGTGCTCCAAAGTGCCAAATTCATCTTTTCACTTACAAAAATACCTGCTCCTTGGACTAATTCTAACAATTATTATAGGTCATCTGTATATATGAAAATTTACCCTAAACTTCATACATTGGTCTATACACAACTTGGGTTGTTTTTATGGATGTCCAAAATAACCTCGTCTCATTTTACTATTGTTACACGATTCTTTGCTATATGTTGATTTTCTATTGCAATAAATTAAATTTTATATTGAATTCAGTGTTACAATTTTGGTAGAATATATGTACAAAACTCTTTTTTTGGTAGAATATACGTACATATAGATAGTTATGAAGATCAGGCACCTTATTGTATACATAATGTTAAAGGGAACCTTTCAGCAGGATTTTGCTAAGTAAACTACAGGCATCGTCATGTTGGGGCTGCTGCACTGATTAAAATGATACCCGAGGTGAAGAAGTCAGTCTTGTGTTTCAGAGAGGGACTGTAGGCAGGGTCTTTCCTTGGTGCTCTAGGCCAGGGTTCCCCAACTCCAGTCCTCAAGGCCCACCAACAGATCATGTTTTCAGGATTTCCTTAGTATTGCACAGGTGATAATTCCATCACCTGCACAGGCAATAATTCCATCACCTGTGCAATACTAAGGAAATCCTGAAAACATGACCTGTTGGTGGGCCTTGAGGACTGGAGTTGGGGAACACTGCTCTAGGCCTTATCAGCAAGAAAAAACCTGGCCACAGGCCCGCCCCAAAGCACAAACATATTCCTCATCATAGAGACAGCCAGACACAGAGACAGATAGACAGCCAGAGACAGTCTCTCTCTCGGTCTCTGGCTGTTTCTCTGGTTGTCTGTCTCTCGGTCTCTGGCTGTTTCTTTCTATCCATCTCTCTGGCTGTCTATCTGTCTCTGGCTGTCTGATCTATCTGTCTCTCTCTCTCTGGCTGTCTGTCTCTCTGTCTTTGGCTGTCTTTCTGGCTGTCTCGGCTCTGGAAGTCTCTTATCAGTCTCTGGCTGTCTCTCTGGCTATCTGTTTCTATCTGTCTCTCTGTCTCTGGCTGGCTATCTGTCTCTATGATGAGGAACATGTTTGTGCTTCGGGGCAGGCCTGTGGGCAGGTCTTATCTTGGTTTTTCTGGCCTAGAGAACTAGGATAAGACCCTGCCTACAGTCCCTCCCCGAAGCACGGGAATCTTATTCATTCAAAACTGCAAACACTGATTACACAAGAACCACAAGATGTATTTCTTCACCACAGGTATCATTTTAATCAGTGCAACAGCCCCAACATGACACTGCCAGTAGTTTACTTAGCAAAGTCCTGCTGACAGGTTCTCTTAAAGGTAATCTGTCACTAGATTTTTGCTATGTTATCCGAGAACAGCATGATGTAGGGTTTAGAGACCCTGATTTCCACAATGTGTCCCTTTCTAGGCTGCTTTGTGCAGTTTTAATAACATCACTGGCTTCTCTGCTGCAGATGCTGAGCTTTATATAACCCTGTCCACACAACTGATTAGTAGCTTTCTGCATACACTGTACATTGGCAGAAAGCTGCTAAATCAGTGGTGGGGGCAGGCTTACTACACATCGTAAAACAACTAGTCCTCTAGTGATAATCTCCTGCTGATAAAACACTAATTTTATTGAAACGACACACAGCCCAGTAAGTGACATCACTGGAATCAAAGTCTCTGCCCCTACATCATGCTGCTCTCAGATTAC
This sequence comes from Phyllobates terribilis, assembly GCF_046119375.1. Taxonomy (NCBI): domain Eukaryota; kingdom Metazoa; phylum Chordata; class Amphibia; order Anura; family Dendrobatidae; genus Phyllobates; species Phyllobates terribilis. Next base: position 647,613,638 of record NW_027362762.1, read on the forward strand.
ATATCAAAACCTGCTGATGGATTCCCATTAGAGGATACTTACCACAAACACTAATCTTTATTTACTGCTACTAATAATATATCAATGTGATTAACAATATCTAATTAACAAATAGCTCCAAAAGGCATGTCAGATTTATCTTTCCATTAAATGCGCCTACAGACTTCAAAGATGGTGCGCTTAGTTCATGTAATGACTGTATATGTGTGCAAGTGTTAAAATCTACGAAATACACCCATAATTCACTTTCTGGTTGCTGCAGCTCTAAAACAAAAAGCCTCACAAAGGCGGCCAACTAACCGTAGTGTTACAAAGAGAACACAAGAGCAAACAGATGCAGGCAGGCTTTCAGCATGCTTTCTCAGTCATCTTGAGCTCAGGTTGCCGGGCAACAAAGAGCAACTGGCGCAATAAACACAATGGCACATTTCAGTAGAAAATAGCAGGCATACATTCATAAAATAGATTAATGGTCTAAAGCAGCGTGTAACACAAGATATTTCTCTGATGCATATGAGGTGTCCGTTAACTGTTAAAAAAATAAGACTGCTTCTCTTTTTTTAAGATGGCTTGCCCACGATACACAGCAGCATTCTTTCATGAAGTCACCAGAAAGCCTAAGGAAGCAAAGGACTGTCTTGTCACTTAGCGGACAGAGAGACCGGGTAGAGGAGTGGATGGAAAGAAAAGTGGACACTAACACAACAAATAACAAGAACAATGACTCTCGGTATGGGAACATGAATGAACCAAGGGTTACACGCTGTGACTGTACAGAAGTCGACATGGGTTTGATCAATTTTGGAAATAATGGTTGACCATACAGCAACAGTGATTTTTCCAACAATTTTGGAATTTTCCACAATCCACATAAATAATAATGACTACTTGTTTTAGTTGGAAAAAGTAAAAGTAGATATAAAAAGTATAAAAGGTGAACCGCAATAAAGCATCTGCGCCATTTGAAAGCATACCAGCAGAAACACCGTTTTAATACGAAAAAAAACACTATACCTACAGTGAAGCATGGTGGAGGCAGCATCATGATTTTGAGCTGTTTCTCAGCAGTTAAAACTGGGGCTTTAGTCAAGGTGGAGGGAATTCCGAACAACTCAAAATATAAATCAATTTTGCATCAAAATCATAAGGCCTCTGCTGAAAACCTGAAGATCATGAGGAATTTCACCTTATAGCATGAAAACGACCCTAAGCAAACCTCCAAATCAACAAAAGAATGTCTTTGCAACAACAAGATGATCAGAATTTTGAAATGGCCCAGCCAGAATACAGTCCTAAATCCAATTAAAAATCTGTGGGTTGACCTGAAGAGAGCTGAATACAGGAGCTGCCCTACCAATCTCACAGATTTCGAGCTCTGTAGAAAGGAATAGTGGGCAAAGATTGCAAATTCTAGATGTGCTATGCTGATAGACTCCTACCCAAAAAGCCTGAATGCCGTCAGAAATTCAAATGATATTTCAATACAGTATTAGTTGTGCATATTTATGCAACAACATTATTTTAGGTCTTTAATTTTCTTTTTAAACCTAAAAAGATTTGTTTATTTTTCAATTGAATTGTATGGCCAAAGCCTGGCATTTTAACAATAGAGTGTGTGGACTTTTTTATCCACTGTACTTATATATGGTGGTATTACCAGGGTACGTTTCGTACTATAACATAATTATGATCTTCCCCATGTAATTGATCTTAGGTTTTTACGTGTATCACTATACAGTGGCATGTAAAAGTTTGGGCACCCCTGGTTAAAATTACTATTATTGTGAACAGTTAAAGGGATTTTCTCACGAACAAAAGTTCATTTTAAAAATTGGCTGTATCTGACCGTGTACGGAACATACCACATCTCCTGGGCAGGGGGGGGACGCAAAAGATAATACAGACATTACATCAGCATTAAACAATATTTTACTTCCCAAAATTAATCCTCTGCGATCCTCTGCTGTAATGTCTGTATAGTCTTTTGTTTCCTCCCCTGCCCAGGAGATGTGGTATATTCCGTACACGGTCAGACACAGCCAATTTTTAAAATGAACTTCTGTTCGAGGTAAAACCCCTTTAAGCAACTAGAAGATGAAACGTTCTCTAAAAGGGTTAAAGTTTAAGATGACACATTTCCTGTAGTTTAGACAAAAAAAATTATATATACAGTGGGTATGGAAAGTATTCAGACCCCTTTAAATGTTTCACTCTTTGTTTCATTGCAGCCATTTGGTAAATTCTAAAAAGTTAATTTTCTTCTCATTAAAGTACACTCTGCACCCCATCTTGACTAAAAAAAAAAAACAGAAATGGCAAACAGGCAAAAACGCTGCAGAAACGCTTAAAAACCGCATGGTAGAATGTCTGCCATGTTCCCAATGATAATCCACATGTGCTGTGCACATACTGCGGAAATGTCCGCTGCGGATTATCATTGTGGAAAAAAAAGCATCTGTACTTGCGTAATTGGCGCGTTCTAATGTGCGGATGGTACCCGGGTGTAGAGGACAGGAGACCCTCCTCCACACCCAGGTACCCTAAAAGCTGTAAAAAAAAGAATAAAATAAAAAATAAATATATACTTACCTTCTGGCGGCCCGTGGTGCGCTCCTCCTTGCTTCCCGGCACTTCGCGATGGAATGAAGGACCTGCGCTGACGTCAGTCATGTGACGGATCACGCGACGCTGACGTCGGCAGGTCCTTCAATCCACCGCTGCCGGCAGCCGGGACCGAGCGAAGCAAGACAGCGCGGGCCATCGGAGGGTAAGCATATATTTCTTTTTTGACATTCTCTCGGTCACACTATATAAATCTATGCTGTTTGCATGGATTTATATAGTGTGACCAAGTTGTCAAGCACTTTCCAAGTGATGCTAAAATCGCTTGGAAAGCGTTGGTCAACCAGCATGCAGAAATGCATGTGAATAACGCTTCATTTCCGCATGTCCCTGGCAGGAAAACGCATGTACAATCCGCATGTACAATCCCCATGTACAATCCGCATGTGCAATCCGCATGTGCAATCCGCATGTGCAATCCGCATGTGCAATCCGCATGCGTTTTTTTCTGCCAGGGAGATGCAGAAACGCTCAGGAAAAATCCTGAGCATTTCTGCATCGTGGGCACATAGCCTTAAAAAAGAAAAACTGAAATATAACATGGTCATAAGTATTCAGATCCTTTGCTCGGACACTCATATTTAAGTTACATGCTGTCCATTTCCTTGTCATCCTCCTTGAGAAGGTTCTACTCCTTCATTGGAGTCCAGCTGTGTTTAATTAAACTGATAGGACTTGATTTGGAAAGGCACACACCTGTCAATATAAGACCTCACAGCTCACAGCGCATGTCAGACCAAATGAGAATCATGAGCTCAAAAGGAACTGCCCAAGGAGCTCAGAGACAGAATTGTGGCAAGGCACAGATCTGGCCAAGGTTACAAAAGAATTTCTGCAGTACTCAAGGTTCCTAAGAGTACAGTGGCCTCCATAATCCTTAAATGGAAGAAGTTTGGGACCATCAAAAGTCTTCCTAGACCTGGCCGTCTAGCAAAACTGAGCAATCGTGGGAGAAGAGCCTTGGTGAGAGAGGTAAAGAAGAATACCAAGATCACAGTGGCTGAGCTCCAGAGATGCAGTAGGGAGATGGGAGAAAGTTCCACAAAGTCAACTATCACAGCAGCCCTCCACCAGTCAGGCCTTTATCTGGCAGATTGGCCCAACGGAAGCCTCTCCTCAGTGCAAGACATATGAAAGCCCACATAGAGTTTGCTCAAAAACACATGAAGGACTCCCAGACTATGGGAAATAAGATTCTCTGGTCTGATGAGACGAAGATAGAGCTTTTTGGTGATAATGCTAAGCGATATGTGTGGAGAAAACCAGGCACTGCTCATCACCTGCCCAATACAATCCCAACAGTGAAACATGGTGGTGGCAGCATCATGCTATGGGTGTGTTTTTCAGCTGCAGGGACAGGACGACTGGTTGCAATTGAAGGAAACATGAATGCAGCTAAGTACAGAGATATCCTGGATGAAAACCTCTTCAAGAGTGCTCTGGACCCAGACTTGGCCGAGGGTTCACCTTCCAACAAGACAAGGACCCTAAGCACACAGCTAAAATAACAAATGAGTGGCTTCAGAACAACTCTGTGACCATTTTTGACTGGCCCAGCCAGAGCCCTGACCTAAACCCAATTGAGCATCTCTGGAGAGACCTGAAAATGGCTGTCCACCAACGTTCACCATTCAACCTGACGGAACTGGAGAGAATCTGCAAGGAAGAATGACAGAGGATCCCCAAATCCAGGTGTGGAAAACTTGCATCATTCCCAAGAAGACTCATGGCTGTACTAGCTCAACAAGGTGCTTCTACTCAATACTGAGCAAAGGGTCTGAATACTTATGACGATGTGATATTTCAGTTTTTCTTTTTTTAATAAATTTGCAAAAATTTCTACATTTATTTTTTTTCAGTCAAGATGGGGTGCAGAGTGTACATTAATGAGAAAAAAAATAACTTTTTAGAATTTACCAAATGGCTGCAATGAAACAAAGAGTGAAAATTTTAAAGGGGTCTGAATACTTTCCGTACCCACTGTGTATATATAATACATGCACTACCGTTCAAAAGTTTGGGGTAATTTAGAAATGTCATTATTTTTGAAAGAAAAGCCCATTTTTTTTCAATGAAGCTAACATTAAATGAATCAGAAATACACTCTATACATTGTTAATGTGGTAAATGACTATTGTAGCTGCAAACGTCTAGTTTTTTTTTTTTGCAATATCTACATAGGTGTATAGAGGGTCGTTTTCAACAACCACCACTCCAGTGTTTTAATGGTACATTGTGTTTGCTAATTGTATAAGAAGGCTAATGGATGTTTAAAAAACCCTAGAAAACCCTTGCACAAGTATGTTAGTCCAGCTGAAAACGGTTTGGCTGATTTGAGAAGCTATAAAATTGACCTTCCTTTGAGCTAGTTGAGAATCTGGAGCATTATGTTTGTTCTATGAAACTCTCAAAATGGCCAGAAAAAGAGAAATTTCATGTGTGGCACCCCAGGGGTCTGGTTTCCACAGTAATAGCAGTATTACGTCTGTGAGCAGGTGGGAGGTCTCCTGGGCAGGAATCCTAAGCATGCCACACCTCCTGCCCAGTCCTGGGAGGGGAAGAACTTCCCCTACATAAACTGGGGCTGAGGCAGGGTTAGAGAGAGGAGTTCCAGACAGAGACGGAGTCTGGTCTGGACACGCAGAAACAGGGACAGATAGACATCAGGAGCTCTGTAGGAGCCAAGGAGAAGCGCCAGGGGCTGGAGCTGTGCAGAGCTCGCCCTGGGAGAAGGTACTAAAACCGGACACAGGAGTCCGAGGCTGTGGGGACTAAGATATACCCAGCAGCAGAATCCATCCGGCAGGGGATTCCAGGTCCTCTGGCCATAAAAGCCCGGAGGCTCAGTCACAACGAAGGGACCAGCACCGCCATCCCGGAGCGGAGGCTAACAGGAGGCCCCAGGTCACCAGCCATACGGGTGAGCACCACACGGTATACCCAGGGACGTGGGCTACTTGTAACCGCCGAAAGCAGGGTAGCCAGGAAGGGTACAGACTAACGGGAAGGCCTACAACTCCACCTGGCCAGGGGAACTCCGGCTTACTCGCAGACTAACCAGGCCCCAACTACTAGCCAGTACTCCCGGGGGAATTTGCCTTGTACCATCAGTAAAGGCCCTGAACTGTACCCTCGCGTCTCCGTGCTTCCTTGTCGCACCGTTAGTGCTGGGACATCCACACCATCACTCCCAACATCACCCACATCCGCTGCCCTGAGGCCATACCTCTCCCGTTGGGGGTTATATCAACATTGCTGCACACCTATACCACCGGCCTCAGCGGTCTGCCTTGCAGCGGCGGTTTCATAACCGCATTCAACGGGTGGCGTAGTCGGACACTAATACCATCATACCAATAACTGCCACTTAGTTTGACCACCCTGGGCGCGGACCGGGTCACCGCCACACGAAGACTACTACCCCCATCGGATCCGGCTCCGGGTATCCCCCGCGCGCACGCGCGCCGCACTACAGCACTGGCCCAGGGGGTGAGTCAACTTTGGCGTAGTCGGCAGGATTACGTGCCCGCAACCACCGGGTACTGCGTGCCTGAAAAAAGAGACTTTTATACTTACCTGTGGTGAAGTTTCTTGCCGTCCGGAGTCGTTTCCCGCCATCTGGAGCCGATTCCCGCCATCCGACGCCATCTTCTGCCTTCTTCCCGCCATCCGTGGAGTTTTCCCGCCATTGGACGCCATCCTGAGGGCGCCGCGCGGGAAGAAGAGGGGCGTGGACTCCGAAAGCCCGCGAGAACTGAAGCCCCGCCTCACGTCCGGACGTTGCGTAAGGTCCTGGAAGGAGCCCAGCAGACGCCGACGTCACAGGAGCGCGACGGAAGGTTCTCAACCCTGACGATCCACTGCGGAGCCGCGGCCTACGGAAGAGGATCATCGCAAGGTAGGCCACGGTCCACTAGGGGGGAGGAGGATGTCGGATACGGAGGAGAGCTTCACCGCCACAGCCGCCGCCAGCGCCACCGCTGCTGCGGTCATGCCTTTCACCATGCCCTATATCCCGGGGGCAGCCTGGCTACCCCAGTACTCAGGGGAGTCACATACCCTAAATGACTTCAGAGAAAGGCTGGATAGCCTCTTCCAGGTGTATCCCCTCACGGAGGCGCAAAAAGTGAGCATCCTGGTGGCCCAATTAATTGGGGCAGCCCAAAGGGAGGTAAAGTCCTGGCCACCTGGGAGGAAGAGGACTGTCAGAGACATACTAACCCGGCTGAAAGACACATTTGACACCCGCACCTCAGCCGAAATAAAACTAACATTTTATGGGTGCAAACAACAGGCACATGAGAGTATAAGAGACTATGCTCTAAACCTACAAGAGGCCCTGAGAGCCATTAAGCAGGCAGACCCTGACAGCGTGGGAAATGAAGATAAGCTGTTGACTGAACAATTCATTGAGGGTCTACTGTGCAATGCCCACCGAACCCAGTTGCGGGCAATGGCCTTACAGGACCCTGACCTGGACTTTGCACAGTTCAAGGACAGAGCCATCCGGGTGCTCCGAGAACCGGCACCAGGTGGCGCTGTGACCCACAGGCGCCCTGCTATCACTTATCACCAGGAGACGGCGCCCTTGTCTGCAGGGCCTGTGGGAGTTGATGCGCAGGCTTCAAACAGTGACCCGGCTACAGACCTGCACCATCAGGTCCAAGAGCTAACTAAAAGCGTTGCCGCGCTAACCCGAACTGTGCAGTCTTTACAGGTTTCTACTGCAGGGAAGATCGAGCTGGCATCCGGACCGGAGGACATCCCGTGGCGCCGACCCAGGAGGACCCCACCGGCCAGAGGAAGACCCAGCGATCGATACAACGAGGACGGACGACCTATTTGCCGCCGCTGCAATCAACCCGGACATGTGGCAAAGTACTGTCATTTAAACGGGCACAACCTGGGGTAGAGGGCCAACCCCCAGGCATAAGACCATCAGGCCCATCAAACTGGCGTGATAAATACGTAGGGGGACGTTCAATCTTGCCTGTGGTACTGGATGGCATTCCTATGAGTGCCCTACTAGACACTGGGTCACAGGTCACCACCATCCCGTACGTGCTCTTCAAGCAGTACTGGAATGATTCGGACATAACCCGCTACCCAGACGACGACCTGAGTATCATCGCCAGCAATGGTCAGCCCGTGCCGCAGGTGGGATTCAAGGAGGTGACCATTAAAATCGGTAAAGTCGAACTGGCGGCACAAGGACTGATTATAGTGGACATAGACCGTCATGAGAGTCACCCTAGAATCACCCTGGGAACCAATGTAATTGAAAATTGTCTTGCAGAGGTGATTCTCATTTTACAGCAGGTTGCCAAGAACGCCAGTTCCGGCCAGCAGCGTGTGCTCCAAAAAGAGATCCGGGCACTGATGAAGCGGCAACAGGTGGAACTATCTGGTGGTGAGATAGGTAGCGTGAGAATGTGTGACCCGTTCCCTATTGCCATGCCCCCAAAAAGTGAGATGATGATTTGGTGCCGGGCAGCTATTGGTCTAAGAGGTAGAGACTACCAAGCAATGGTAGAACCCGTCTACTCAGACAGTAGGCCCACCATTTTGACAGCACGGGGGGTGGTCGATGTACGCCATGGGAGGGTGCCCGTTCGCATCATAAATATCGGTGAGAGAGAAGTACACCTGCCCCGGTATGCCACGCTAGCTAAATTGTTCACCATAAACCAGAATTCTGTACAGGCCGTGGAACCCTTGCCTCCATCTCAACCAGAGGAAGGTAACGGCTCTAAGAAACCAGTGGAGGACTGGTGTCAGCAACTACATCTGGGTACTGACTCCACTCCCTCACACCAGAAACAAGGAGTCTATCGGGTGGTTCAAGAGTACGAGAGAGTGTTTAGTAAACACCCGTTAGACTTCGGGCGAGTAAAGGGGGTAGAACACCACATCCCCACGGGAGACCATCCTCCCATAAAGGAGAGATACCGACCCGTACCCCCTGCACACTACCAACACGCCAAGGGGATGCTTAGAGACATGAAGGAGGCTGGGGTAATCAGGGACAGCTGTAGCCCCTGGGCAGCTCCACTAGTCTTAGTGAAAAAGAAGGACAACACTATGAGAATGTGTGTAGACTACAGGAAGGTCAACCGTATCACACACAAAGATGCGTACCCGTTACCAAGGATAGAAGAGTCCTTAGCTGCATTAAAATCTGCTAACTTCTTCTCTACTTTGGATCTCACTAGCGGGTACTGGCAGGTTCCTGTAGCAGAGGCAGACCGGGAGAAGACCGCATTCACCACCCCGATGGGTCTCAGCGAATTTAACTGTATGCCGTTCGGGCTCTGCAACGCACCAGGAACCTTCCAACGGTTGATGGAATGCTGTCTGGGACACCGGAACTTCGAGACGGTCCTGTTATACCTGGACGATGTCATCGTCTATTCCAAGACCTACGAGGACCACCTGAAACACCTGGCAGAAGTGTTCGAAGCTCTGGCAAACTACGGCCTAAAGGTGAAACCCTCCAAGTGTCACCTCCTGAAACCAAAGGTGCAATACCTGGGACACGTGGTGAGTGCTGACGGAGTGGCTCCTGACCCTGATAAGATCACCGTGATTAAGGACTGGCCAAGACCCTCCAGCATAAAGGAAGTGCGGCAGTTCCTCGGGTTGGTAGGCTACTACCGAAGATTCATTCCCGGTTTCACCAAAATGGCAGCCCCTATGCAGGACCTCCTGATAGGTCAATCTCGAAAAGCCAAAAACCAGAAGCCGCCCTTCAGGTGGGAAAAGCTGGAAGAGGAGTCCTTTTGCCAGCTGAAGATGGCCCTCACGGGGGATGAAATCCTGGCATATCCAGACTACAGCCAGCCCTTTATCCTCCACACGGACGCAAGTAACATCGGGCTAGGAGCCGTGCTGTCCCAGATCCAGCAAGGAAAAGAACGAGTAATCGCTTACGCTAGCCGAAAGCTACGACCCACCGAGAGGAACCCTGAGAATTATAGCTCATTCAAGCTGGAGTTCCTGGCAGTAGTGTGGGCAGTGACCGAACGTTTCAAGCATTACCTTGCCTCCTCCAAATTCATCGTGTACACGGATAACAACCCGTTGACACACCTGGACACTGCAAGGCTCGGTGCTCTGGAACAGAGATGGATGGCTCGCCTGTCCAACTTTGAATTCACCATCAAATACCGGGCAGGACGCTCAAATGCCAACGCGGATGCCCTGTCTAGAATGCCGAACTTACCGGACGTAGGGGAAGATCCAGAAGATCTGGAAGAAGTTGAGCTCCCTGCGTTCCAACGTCATGGGATTACCCTGTATTCCCACCGTGTGAAGGACAGGCGCTCCGCGACGTTCAATCCCTTGCCCCACTACAACTGGGCGGAGACGCAAGACAGTGATCCTGCAGTCCGTCTGGTGAAGGAAATGCTGACCCAAGCCGATGCCAGTCTGGACCCAGACGCCCCAGAAGAGACTAAGCAACTGTGGAAGGAGAAAAGTAGGCTGTTCCTCTACAGGGAGAAGTTGTGCCGGAGAATGGTTAACTCTCGAACACATGAGTTGACCTGGCAGGTAGTGGTCCCCAGACGAGACGCGGCTATGATTCTGGAGGCGTACCACAACGGAGCAGGACATTTCGGGTGGAAGAAGCTGGAGTTCTTGTTGCGTGAACGGTTCTACTGGGTAGGCATGAGAGGAGCCATCGAGAGGTGGTGCAGAGACTGTGGACCGTGCCACCTAAGAAGGAAGGACCGTGCCAGCCAGAAGACTCCCTTGCAGCCCATCATCACCCGACAGCCACTGGAACTGGTAGCCCTGGACCATGTGAAACTGGCTCCAAGCAGATCTGGGTATGTCTACGCCCTCACAATCGTAGATCATTACTCCCGGTTCCTGGTGGTGGTCCCGGTCAAGGACTTAACGGCTCAAACAGCAGCTAGAGCCTTCCAGCAGCACTTCTGCCGTCCACACGGGTACCCGGACCAAGTGCTGACAGACCAAGGGCCAGCCTTCGAAGCGGAAGTCTTCCAGGAGTTCTGCAACCTGTATGGCTGCACGAAGATAAGAACAACGCTCTATCACCCACAGACTAATGGACTCTGCGAGAAGATGAACCAGGTGGTGATAGACCTCCTGAAAACATTGCCCCTGGAAGAACGCAGTCTGTGGCCTGAGAAGCTGCCTGATCTGGTGGACCTATACAACCACATCCCTGTAGGTTCTACCAACTGTACCCCGGCTTACCTAATGAGAGCGAGGCCTGGTAAGCTGCCTATCGACCTGGATATGGGAGTCCTGACGCCCGAGGACACCTCGCCAGAGGCAGACTGGGATACAGGACGGCAGCAGCAGTATCGGAAAGTGCAGGAGAGCGTGGAGTGAAGTCTGTCTCAAGCTAGAGAAAGGCAAGAGAGGGCTTATAATCAGTATGCTCCCGCTGTTCCCCTGGTACCTGGAGAGCAGGTCTTGAAGAGGAAAAGACGGCTCCACAAGTTGGACGACCAGTGGGAGAAGGACCCGTACACCGTACTGCCATCAAGCCATGAGAACCCAAAGATTTGCGTGATCAGTAAGGATGGAGGAGAAACCACAGCCGTTGTCTCCAGAGACCACCTGAAGAAGTGTCCCGAGCAGCTGCAAAACCCTGAAGAAGAAGATCAAGAAAACCCTCGACCCGCAGAGGAAAGGGAAGAAATGATCAGGACTGTACTCGGAGACTTCCCCCGGTCTTGGACACAAGTAAACGGTGCTGTCGTGGTACCCGTCCTCACCTTTCTCCAGCCGGTCCCGCAAGTGCCTACAGAGGAACCAGTAGAGCTGGAAGAGCAGCCGGCCCAAGAGGCAGAAGAGTCCACGCCAGCAGTACAGGAGGATCAACCCTCTGCTAGTAGTGAGCCTGCCGTGCCCCTAGTGAGCCAAAGAGTGCGCAGAAAGCTGCCCAGCCTGCCCATAACACCTCCTACACCCTGTAGTGCAGGACCAGTTAGTGAGCTCCGTAGGTCCACTAGGGTTACCAGAGGCTCCCTGTTCTTTGGTGAAATGGACACCCTTATTGCTTCCCGGTTACGGACACGCCGTGACCATCTCATATATTTAATTGTTATTGTTTATACCCCGTTATGTTTTAAAAAAAATATGTTTAGTCCGGGAGTACTAAATTTCACTAGGGGGGAATGTGGCACCCCAGGGGTCTGGTTTCCACAGTAATAGCAGTATTACGTCTGTGAGCAGGTGGGAGGTCTCCTGGGCAGGAATCCTAAGCATGCCACACCTCCTGCCCAGTCCTGGGAGGGGAAGAACTTCCCCTACATAAACTGGGGCTGAGGCAGGGTTAGAGAGAGGAGTTCCAGACAGAGACGGAGTCTGGTCTGGACACGCAGAAACAGGGACAGATAGACATCAGGAGCTCTGTAGGAGCCAAGGAGAAGCGCCAAGGGCTGGAGCTGTGCAGAGCTCGCCCTGGGAGAAGGTACTAAAACCGGACACAGGAGTCCGAGGCTGTGGGGACTAAGATATACCCAGCAGCAGAATCCATCCGGCAGGGGATTCCAGGTCCTCTGGCCATAAAAGCCCGGAGGCTCAGTCACAACGAAGGGACCAGCACCGCCATCCCGGAGCGGAGGCTAACAGGAGGCCCCAGGTCACCAGCCATATGGGTGAGCACCACACGGTATACCCAGGGACGTGGGCTACTTGTAACCGCCGAAAGCAGGGTAGCCAGGAAGGGTACAGACTAACGGGAAGGCCTACAACTCCACCTGGCCAGGGGAACTCCGGCTTACTCGCAGACTAACCAGGCCCCAACTACTAGCCAGTACTCCCGGGGGAATTTGCCTTGTACCATCAGTAAAGGCCCTGAACTGTACCCTCGCGTCTCCGTGCTTCCTTGTCGCACCGTTAGTGCTGGGACATCCACACCATCACTCCCAACATCACCCACATCCGCTGCCCTGAGGCCATACCTCTCCCGTTGGGGGTTATATCAACATTGCTGCACACCTAAACCACCGGCCTCAGCGGTCTGCCCTGCAGCGGCGGTTTCATAACCGCATTCAACGGGTGGCGTAGTCGGACACTAATACCATCATACCAATAACTGCCACTTAGTTTGACCACCCTGGGCGCGGACCGGGTCACCGCCACACGAAGACTACTACCCCCATCGGATCCGGCTCCGGGTATCCCCCGCGCGCCGCACTACAGCACTGGCCCAGGGGGTGAGTCACATGTGAAACTCGACAGTCTATTCTTGTTCTTAGAACTGAAGGCTATTCCATGCTAGAGATTGCTAAGAAACTGAAGATTTCCTACAACGGTGTGCACTACTCCCTTCAGAGGAGAGCACAAACAGGCTCTAACCAGAGTAGAAAGAGAAGTGGGAGGACGCGCTGCACAACTGAGCAACAAGACAAGTACATTAGAGTCTCTAGTTTGAGAAATAGACGCCTCACAGCTCCTCAACTGGCAGCTTCATTAAATAGTACACGCAAAACGCCATTGTCAACATTACAGTGAAGAGGCGACTCCGGGATGCTGGCCTTCAGGGCAAAGTGGCAAAGAAGAAGCCATATCTGAGACTGGCTAATAAAAGGAAAAGATTAATATGGGCAAAAGACATTGGACAGAGGAAGATTGGAAAAAAGTTTTATGGACAGACGAATCAAAGTTTGAGGTGTTTGGATCACACAGAAGAACATTTGTGAGACGCAGAACAACTGAAAAGATGCTGGAAGAGTGCCTGACGCCATCTGTCAAGCATGGTGGAGGTAATGTGATGGTCTGGGGTTGCTTTGGTGCTGGTAAAGTGGGAGATTTGTACAAGGTAAATGGGATTTTGAATAAGGAAGGCCATCATTCCATTTTGCAACGCCATGCCATACCCTGTGGACAGCGCTTGATTAGAGCCAATTTCATCCTACAACAGGACAATGCCCCAAAGCAGGCATCTTGTATTCTATCTGTAATGGAGTGGCCAGCGCATTCACCAGATGTCAACCCCATTGAGCTGTTGTGGGAGGAGCTTGACCGTATGGTACGCAAAAAGTGCCCATCAAGCCAATCCAACTTGTGGGGTGGGCTTCAGGAAGCATGGGGGGAAATTTCTCAAGATTACCTCAGCAAATTAACAGCTAGAATGCCAAAGGTCTGCAATGCTGTAATTGCTGCAAAGGGAGCATTCTCTGACGAAAGCAAAGTTTGAAGGAGAAAATTATTCTTTCAAATAAAAATCATTATTTCTAGCCTTGTCAATGATTGGACTATATTTTCTATTCATTTTGCAACTCACTTGATAAATAAAAGTATGAGTTTTCATGGAAAACAGAAAATTGTCTGGGTGACCCCAACCTTTTGAACGGTAGTGTGTATATACATAATTATTTATTTTTTATTATTTATTTATTTTTGTTGTCATTTTTTACATTGTAAACATTACAAAAAGGAAAATGGGCTGATGCAAAAGTTTGGGAATCCTAGGAGATTTGTGTGTGCAAAGAACTTTGACCAAGGTTCCAGACCTTAATTAGCTTGTAAGGGTTATGGCTTGTCCACTATCATTATTAGAAAAGGCCAGGTGATGCAAATTTCCCAGCTTTATACAAACCCAGCCTCCTCTAACCTTGTGCCAAAAACAGCAGCCATGGGTACTTCTAATTCATGGGTGGGGAACCTCAGGCCTGCGGGCCGTTTACGGCCCTCGATGAAATTTTATCCAGCCCCCTGGTAGATTCCCGGGGACCGCAGTGCTTGGGTCGGCAAATGCTTTTTGATGGCCGCCAGTCTTTTAATTTCCTCTTGTTCTGTGAGCATGCATTGCACAAGCAGTGTTCACTATTGAATGCTGAGGCGCGTGCAATGAAAGATTACATCTTGACACCAGTGGCAGCATCAGCACGTACTTTGAGGATGGAGATAGCACACAATTTGTGCGGATCCCGAAGGATGGTATAAATATCCAAATGGCCCTTGGCAGAAATAAGGTTCAACTCCCCTGTTCTAAGCAGCTGCCAAGCGCTCTGAAAATGAAAATGGTGGAGGCCCACAAAGCTGGAAAAGGGTATAAGAAGATAGCAAAGCATTTTCAAGTTGCCCTTTCCTCAGTTCGAAATGTAATTAAGAAATCGCAGTTAATAGGAACAATGAGGTCAAGATAAGGTTTGGAAGACCAAGTAAAATTTCAGTGAGAGCTGCTCGTAGGATTGCTAGAGAAGCAAATCAGAACCCTCGCTTGACTGCAAAAGACCTTCAGAAAGTTTTAGCAGACTCTGGAGTTGTGGTACATTGTTCTACTGTTCAGAGACACATGCACAAATATGGCCTTCTTGGAAGAGTCATCAGAAGAAAACCTCTCCTGCGTCCTCACCATAAATGTCAGAAGTATGCAAAGCAATATCTTATCAAGCCTGATGCATTTTGTAAACACGTCCTGTGGACCGATGAGGTTAAAATATTACGCTTTGGCCACAATGTGAAGAAAAAAGGGCACCGAATTTCAGGAAAAGAACATCTCGCCAACCATTAAGCATGGGGGTGGATCAATCATGCTTTGGTGTTGTGTTGCAGCCAATGGCACGGGGAACATTTCACAGGTAGAGGGAAGAACGGATTCAATGAAATTTCAACAAATTCTTGATGGTGTTATGTATGCATCTGTAAAAAAAGCTGAAGTTGAAAAGAGGATGGCTTCT
Organism: Phyllobates terribilis; assembly: GCF_046119375.1. Lineage (NCBI taxonomy): Eukaryota > Metazoa > Chordata > Amphibia > Anura > Dendrobatidae > Phyllobates > Phyllobates terribilis. Next base: position 647,628,925 of record NW_027362762.1, read on the forward strand.
ACAAATGGATATAGATCCTAAACACATGTCAAAATCCACAATAAACTACCTCAAAAGGCGCAAGCTGAAGGTTTTACAAAGGCCCTCACAGTCCCTTGATCTGAACATCATTAAAAATCTGTGGCTAGACCTCAAAGTAGCAGTGCATGCAAGACAACCCGGCAATCTCACAGAACTGGAAGAATTTTCCAAGGAAGAATGGATGAAAATCCTCCAAAAACAAGAATTGAAAGACTCTTGGCTGGCTACAAAAAGCGTTTACAAGCTGTGATACCTGAAAAAGGGGATGCTACTAGGTACTAACCATGCAGGGTGCCCAAACTTTTGCATCAACCCATTTTCCTTTTTGTAATTTTTAAAATGTGATTTGCATAAAATACCAAGGAAATGTGGCATCTTTAACTTTAGCCCTTTTAGAGATAATTTTCTCTTCAACTTGCTTTTCACAATAACAGTAATTTTGACTAGGGATGCCCAAACTTTTACATGCCACTGTACGCCCTCTTTACTTCCATCTGCTATTAGGATCAGACTAATTGATTGTGTTATTATCTTGCAAAGTGTAAAATATGATATTGCTAGAGGATATAGGAACTATAGGTGTAGTTTAAATTATTTTATGCTCATATCATGACTTTCTTTTTAGCTGTTTGTTTTTTTGTTTGTTTTTTTAGGCTGAGTTCACACGATGCGTATTTAATGCGTTTCCATGGCGTTTTTGCAGTTGCGGAAACGCATGAAAAACGCATGGTAGAAGGGCAGCAATGTTCCCCAATTGAAATCCGCATGTGCTGTGCCCATGATGCGGATTTTTCCGCAGCATGTCAATTAATTTTGCGTAAACGCGGCGTTTTCGCCGCCATTGACTTGCATTAGAAAGCGCCAATTCCGCAAGACTGCATTTGTACTTGCGTTATTGGCGCGTTCTAATGTGCGGATGGTACCCGGGTGTGGAGAAGAGGAGAGTCTCCTCCACACCCAGGTACCATTAAAAAAGCTGTAAAACAAGAATAAAATAAAAAATATATATATATACTTACCATCTGTCGGCCCGCGCTGCGCTCCTGCTTGGTTCCCGGCACTTGCAGTGAGTTGAAGGACCTGCGCTGACGTCAGAGTCATGTGACGGGTCTTTCAATTCAAAGTTGCCGGGAGAACGGAGTGTAAAGCAGGACAGTGCGGGCCATCGGAGGTAAGTATATACATTCTCTCGGGTCACACTATATAAATCCATGCTGTTTGCATGGATTTATATAGTGTGACCTAGTTGTCAAGCACTTTCCTGGTGATGCTCAAATCGCCTGGAAAGCGCTTGTCAATCTGCATGCGGAAACGCATGTGAATCCGCATGTATTCTGCAGGAAAAACGCATGCACAATCTGCATGCGCTTTTTCTGCCAGGGAGATGCAGAAATGATGCAGAAATTTTCTGCTTCATTTCTGCATCGTGTGCACATACCCTTAATCTGAACTTTGCTGAAAAAAAATTAATCTGTTTTGGTATTTTTCAAGACCAAATAATTTTTATTTTTGTGGACCTGTGTGAGGGTTTGTTTCTTTGCATGCCAATCCATATTTTTAATGGTACTATTCTGCGGTACACATGTTATTTTGGTTACTTTTTACTGTTTTTTGCTGCATTTTTTAAAGGAGAGGCAATTACTAGAAAAAAAAAGACAACACTGGCGCTTTGATTTTTTTTTCTTTACGATGTTTACTGTGTTTTCAATTAGTTACATTTTATATTTTGATCGATCAGAACTTTGTGAACGCAATACCAAATATTTTTAATTTCTTTATTTTTAATCGGAGAACAGAAGGATTGATTCATATTTTTTTTTACTTTACACTATTGTTTAGTGTCCATAAAGGATTTGAACCTGTTATAGTTTGCTATACTGGGCTTCACAGGAGTAGCAAGATGACATTACAGAAGGGCCAGTGAGCATCTGAATGTAGGCTCCACCAGGATGAGGCAACTTAAATGCCGCTGTCAGTGATTAACAGTGGCATTTAGTTCTTTAAAGGGAACCTGTCATGTCCCCCAATAGCTTTAAAGCTTTAAAGCAAATTTGTAGGAACGTTCTCCTGTTCTGTGTTAGTTACTTGTCTCACTCTGGTAACTCCCCTTTTATTTAAAATAAGCTCTGGAGGCGGAGTCTCATGCAGATCAGTGTTCTGACAATAGTCCTGAACAGCTTATTTACATATAAGAAAAACATGGATTTCTCTGGAATAAGACATCAGATAGCAGATATCAAGGGATCACTTTATTCAGCTTCCTATGACCTACATGTCCATATAGATAGCTTAGGTGGGTTGATCCTACTTACAGATTCCCTTAAAACTTCCCACATTAAGTTTAAGACTCTTATCCTGCCATGAAAGTGTTTTATTGTTCTATACTAATGTACATATCTGTGCAAAATCAACTTCTACAGTGCCACATGAAATAAGCAAATCACTCAGGATGGGTCCAGTGACGGGTTTACTCTCAGAGACTAATAACAGCTCAGAAGAATCCCCGATTGTGATTGATGATCCTTGCATTGCACGTATCCGCTCTTCAGTCCATGATCTTCGAGGGTGGCGTGACTGCAGGTATTGAGGCAGAACTAGTCTCAGTGCATAGTCAACTCACCGGACCCACCGAGGATCATTTGCATGTGGCGAGCTGTGCTGTAAAAGCTAGTTTTTCATTAGCATACAACAATTAAAACATTACTTTCATGGCAGAATAAGGCAGAAGGGGGGTGATTTAAAACATTTGACAACATAAGCTCCATTTAAACAGCAACGATCAAAACGGTTAGGCCACATTCACAAGTATTTGGTCAGTATTTTACATCATATTTGTAAGCCAAATCGGGAGTGGCAGTCAGAGAAAAAGTATAATAGAAACACGTCACCACTTCTGTATTTATCACCCACTCCGGGGTTTGGCTTATAAATACTGAGGAAAAACACTGACCAAATACTGAACGTGTTCTCAGGTGCAGGTGCTAGGTAGCTGCTTCATGGCATAATTGTATGTTATGATAGTCAAGTATTTTGTGCCATCAAAACAGTTCTAACCTGTTGGGGAACAATTAACAAACCTTAGTTGGCTTTCCTGTGGTGTCAGGCACTAAGCTGCTAACTCAGATTGGGATCTGGGGAATTGGAAGGCAAAGTCATCACCATGAATTCTTTATCATGTTCCTAAAATCATTTATGAACAATTTTTGGAGTTTGAAAGGGTGAAATATACTGTTAAATGAGACCACTGCCATTATGGAATAATGTTGTCATGAAGGGGTACAATTAGTCTGAAAAAATATTTAGGTAGATGGTTGTGCCCACATGAATGCCAGGACCCAATATTTCCCAGCAGAATGCAGCCTAGTACATCATATTACCTCTGCTGGCTTGCCTTCTTCTATTAGTGCATCTCAGTACCATCTTTGTCATAGAAAACGTGATTTAATCAGAACTTTATCAGAAAGTTCTACAGCTCACATGGCTACCCACAGCTGTCCTGGTGTATGCCAGACACTGGAAGATGCCATCACCAGTCCCAGCCTATCTTCTGACAATACCAATCTCAGCTAGCACGATTCATCTACTACAGCAAGAAAGATATTAAAGGGACTTACAGCTGTTTTGCAACATCTAAAACAAAGCAGCCAGCCTTTTTAAGCTTGTCAATGTTGCAATCCTTGGTTATGACAATGATACCATCGTTTTTTTCCCGTTTCAGTAGAATATTAAACTGTATGCCTATTTTAAGGCAATGGTCACACAATAATAAATGAGGGAAAGTCCATCGGCAGCTGAATGTTTGCCAGGCAGCATTAATGAGGATGTGCGCTGTTCTGCTGGGAGTCACATCCACACTGTAAAGCCGGGCTAAAATGTCTTGTTTTATCCTTTTCCGGGGCTTTTGTATAATCTGGCAGAATGACCTAAGGCAAATCCCCAGAAAGAGCGGGATCATTGTTTCCCTGAATAAAAAGGCAGCATTGAAAAAAGAAGCCATTATGGCCAGTCGACATTTAAGATGTCATCTTGTTTTCATGTGTGGGTTTCAGGATAGTTTTTACCCACAAAGTGGAAGACGCAAAGCTAGACCAGAAGAAATCCAGCGCGTAGATGGAATATGCAATTTAGATTTGTGTGGATTAGCAGGTCAGCTCCGCATTTCATTCTTTCTGCTGGAAGTGATTTTAGTCTCACAAACATCTGATGTAAAGCCTCCAAGATTTTTAGAGTAACCCAGAAACTAGCAGCTTTTATTCTGCTACTGAGACAGATAAATAAACTAACCTTGGGCTGCATTCACACAATGCAGACATGTTGGGTGGGGTTTTTTTTAAGTAAGGTAAAATGATGGAAAAAAATGTGGCCACAACATGTGAATGCAGCCTTAGTACAAGCATATTAGGGGCATGTACACACAATGCTTTTTATCATTTTTTTATCTGCATGAAAAATGCAGACTATAGCTAGAAAGTTACAGATGAAATAAAGCACGTTTTTGGTCTGGTATTTATTTGGTGCCAAGGCTACTGAGTATTTTCACGCACAAAAAAAAGCAGCATATTACAGTTACAGGAGCCCAAAAACAAAGGAAGCAGATGAAGCTAAGTAAGGAAAATAGTAAATGTTATTAAGTCATTAGAAACAATTAAAAAAATGGGGAGAACTGTGACAAGGAGACCCCACCAATCCAGGGAACAGAAAAAAGTATACGATAGAGAGCAGGTAAAAACATGTGAAACATGTGAGAGTCGGTGTGTAAATCATCAAGTCTTGACTAGGTATCTAAACAGTACGACATCCAATAAGTATACTCCCCGAAGAAGCTAACAACACGCGAGATAGGGTACCTGTCCTCACCTAACCCGGGTTGTTCAGATAAGTATTTCTCATATGTGGTCATACATATATATTGTATACTAGATGGTGGCCCGATTCTAACGCATCGGGTATTCTAGCATATGTCTCCCGACCCTCCTTTATAATGCCCCATGCAGGAAGTCACATTCCCCGTATATAATACCCCGTGCAGGATGTCACATCCCCCCTATATAATACCCCATGCAGGATGTCACTTGTTCCACCATATAATGCCCCATGTAGGATGTCACCTCTCCCCCCATATAATGGCCCATGCAGGATGTCACCTCTCCCCCCATATAATGCCCCATACAGGCTGTCACATCCCCCCTATATAATACCCCATGCAGGATGTCCCATCCCCCCCATAGTGCCCCATGCAGGTCCCCTATAGCCCCATACAAAAGAAAAAAAAATCCAATACTCACCTCACTGCTTCTCTGGACTCCAGATTAGCCGGCATCTTCACGCTGTGCGCTGTGACCGGTCAGGAGAGAACGCGGTGTAAAGACGTCACCGCGCCCTCTGACCTGAGACGTCACAGAGCTGCAGCGGAAGACACAGGAGCTGCTGCGCAGGCACGGGGAGGGGTAAGTATGACGCCGGGTGCCGAGGTCCTGATCGAGCGGGGGGAGGGATGGGAGGAGAGGAGAGGGGAGGGGAGAGGAGATGAGGGGAGGGGAGGGGAGAGGAGGGGAGGGGTCTGGAGGGGAGAGGAGGGGAGGGGTAAGTATGACGCCGGGTGCCGGGGTCCTGATCGAGCGGGGAGAGGGATGGGAGGAGAGGGGAGGGGAGAGGAGGGGAGAGGAGGGGAAAGGAGGGGAGGGGAGGGGTGTCACACTTGTCCTCGGGAGACACTTGTCCGACGATAGACGCATGTAGGTCAGCGGCGCCTGCGGTCGGGGGACTTATGCTGCGAGCAGCCGGCTGCATCGCCGCTGACCTCCGTGCCACACATGAGCCGCTAATGGCCGCCATGTTTTTCTGAAATGCCGTGTCGCTGATTGGCCGTGGCCGGACCAATCAGCGACCCGGGATTTCCAGGACAGACAGACAGACAGACGGGATAAGACAATTATATAGATAGATTTATTGCTGTATACTTTCACTGTCTTTCCTTAGCTGTTAATTTACCATCAGCATTCTCTGCTAGTTCAGATAAGTTCCCATATGGCTGTGCTTTACATAGGATTATATACAGGATTGCATACACTATAGGAATTTTTCATTATTTTCATCATTGCAGTCATTATTGGATATTATTCCATGCTTATTTTTGGGGACTCTGTTATATTCATCTTGTAGCATGGATTACCCGTTACCCCTTATGGGACGTCGTACTGTGTACCTTGCTATTTAGATACCTAATCAGGACTTGACGATTTACATACTCTGAGTCTCACACGTTTCACATGTTTTTACATGCTCTTTATCGTATACTTTTTTCATGTTCCATGAATTAATGGGGTCTCATTGTCACATTTCTCCCCATTTTTTAAATTGTTTCTAATAATGATTTAAAGGGAATCAGTCACCCCCTGGGCCGTATATAACCTATTAATATGGGCATACAGGTGACAGAAATGTTAATTTGGTCCAGTCTGTATGCCTCATATTCATGGTCTTGTTGTTGAGAAATCTTATTTTCTTTCTCTATGCTAATGATTTCTTCCAGGCTCCGGGGCGTAGGGTGCCTGGAAGAAATCCCTTCCTCCTGTCTTCATTATAATACCACCCCCATCCCATGCACGTCAGTGCCCTGTAACGTGCAGTTGTGGTACCGGAATCCCACGCCTGCGCACTGCACTACCTCCACAATCCGGATCTTTTCCTCCCTTCTATGGGCAGTGTAGAGGATCTTCTGCACAGGCACTGGCGAGTCTATGCAGGGAGGAAGTGGGGAGAGCATCTTATAGTCGCGCACGCCGAAGGTCACTGGAGCGGAAGTCACAGTGACTCGCCTGCGCAGAAGATCCCTGCTGTACACTGAACATAGAAGGGAGGAAAAGATACAGATTGTGGAGGCAGTGCAGGGCGCAGGATTCCAGTGCCATAAGGGAAGGGGGTGGTTTTATAATAAAGAGAGGGGCCGGAGATTTCTTCCACGCACCCTACGCCCCGGAGCCTGGAAGAAATCATTAGCATAAAGAAAGAAAATAAGATTTCTCAACAACAAGACCACGAATATAAGGCATACAGGTAGGACTAGATTTACATTTCTATCACCTGTATGCCCATATTAATAGGTTATATACAGCCCAGGGGGTGACAGATTCCCTTTAATAAAATTTACTATTTTACGTATTTAGCTGCATCTGCTTCCTTTGTTTATTCAGCTCCTATATTATAATGGAAGAGCTATTTTACTTTTGACCGCCATTTTTTTCAGGTACTTATATTACAGTTAGAGACAAGATTTATGTCTCTCTCATGGCTTATGTGATGTTTTTAATGCTGCAACATGTCAATTTCTCTTGCAGTAAATTAGCGCATTATTTGCAGATTTTCCTCATAGACTTGAACAAAATGGAGATCATGCAGGTCATAAAAAAGCATGTAAGTTTTTAGTGTATTTCCAAAATTTCCAAAACAAAGAAGTTTGATTTAAAACATAACATACCAATAAAAAAAAGCAGATGAAGAAAGGAATAAAAATTAATGTAAACAAAATACACACAACAACAAAATTAAAAAAACACAAGTAGCCTAGGTTAGCTTAGCTAATTGGTGCAGAAATACTGGAAAAATTCTGCAGCTTTAAAAATGAACCAAATACTGATCGTAGGAACTTAGCCTAAAGCCATTTTCATCTCAATGGGAGAAAAATTCAAGCAAAAATATGGATTAAAGTGCTACATTTTTTTTATTTGTCTGTTTTTTAAAAAAAAAAAACCTTAGGTCAAAAAACAGCAGGAAAAAACATAATTTGAATGAGATTTTAGAAATCTCATTCATTTAGCTATTACTGTAAAAATGTAATGTGTGAAGCAGAGGTGGAGATAATAATAATATTTATTTATATAGCGCTGACATATTCCACAGCGCTTAACAATTCACAGGTTCATATACAACAGTCATAAGTAACATAGCTAAAGATAATACAATAATTACAGCAAAAATAATGACGACCCTGCTCGTAAGAGCTTACAATCTACAATGAGGTGGGGGTGACACAAAGTGAAGGGGCTTATTTACAATGATGGTCCAGCCATCTTTAGGGGATGAGGGATAGATAAAGGCTGCATGAGCTCATCACCAGCCAGTATCTGTAGTGATTTTTGGTTCGGTGGAGACTTATGTTTGGAGAAATAAGGGATGGGCTATAAGAATATAAAAGGACTTTGATTAGGGAACGTGATAGGCCGCCCTAAACAGATGTGTTTTTAGGGAGCGCCTAAAACTGTGTAAGTTGTGGTTCATCCTAATTTCTTGGGGTAGAGCATTCCAAAGAATAGGTGCAGCTCGGGAGAAGTCTTGAAGCCGGGAGTGGGAGGTACGGATTAGTGCGGATGTTAGTCGAAAGTCGCTTGCGGAGAAAAGAGAACGGGTAGGCCGATAAACAGAGATGAGGGAGGAGATGTAGGGGGGTGCCACACTGTGGAGAGCTTTGTGGGTGAGAACAAGCAATTTAAATCGGATCCTATAATTTATGGGCAGCCAGTGCAATGACTGGCACAGAGCGGAAGCGTCTGAGTAACGATTAGCCAGATAGATGACCCTGGCTGCAGCATTAAGGATGGACTGGAGGGGGGAAAGTCGAGTGAGGGGGAGGCCAATTAAGAGAGAGTTACAGTAGTCAAGGCGGGAGTGGATCAGGGCAACAGTGAGGGTTTTTGTTGTTTCCAAGGTGAGAAAGGGGCGGATTCTAGAGATGTTCTTCAGGTGCAAGCGACAAGAGCGGGCAAGAGCTTGTATGTGGAAGGTAAAGGAGAGATTGGTGTCAAACACAACGCCCAGGCAACGCGCCTGCTTGCTCGGCATTATTGTGGTGCCACACACGGAGAGAGAGATGTCAGATTTGGAGAGGTGAGTAGACGGCGGGAACAGAAGAAGTTCAGTTTTTGAGAGGTTGAGTTACAGATAGAGAGCGGACATGATTTTAGAAATTGCGGCCAGACAGTCACTGGTGTTCTGTAGTATAGTGGGGGTAAGGTCAGGAGATGAGGTGTATAGTTGTGTGTCATCAGCATAAAGATGATACTGCAAACCAAATTTGCTGATTGTCTGTCCAATTGGGGCTGTGTAGAGAGAGAAAAGAAGAGGGCCAAGGACTGAACCCTGAGGAACCCCAATAGTGAGAGGAAGAGGGGAAGAAGTGGAACCAGCGAACGATACACTGAAAGAGCGGTCAGATAGGTAGGAGGAGAACCAGGAGAGAGCTGTGTCCTTTATGCCGACTGAGTGGAGCATAGAGAGTAGGAGGTGGTGGTCAACGGTGTCAAAGGCTGCAGAGAGGTCAAGAAGAATGAGCAAAGAGTGGTCACCATTAAGTTTTGCTGTCAGAAGGTCGTTGGTTACTTTGATGAGTGCAGTTTCTGTAGAATGTAGAGGGCGGAAGCCGGACTGTGATGGGTCTAGAAGAGAGTGAGTGGAGTGGTAGCTGGTAAGGCGGGAGTAGACCAGGCGCTCCAAGAGTTTAGAGATGAAGGGAAGATTGGAGACTGGTCTGTAGTTGTTTGTGCAGGAAGGGTCAAGAGAGGGCTTTTTTAATAATGGAGTGATGATGGAGTGTTTGAAGGAGGAGGGGAAGATACCAGAAGAGAGGGAGAGGTTTGTGATATAATTTGTGCAACTGCACAGTGCCCAAGAGGTAAGGGGGACCAATTTCTACCTCCAAAGCAGGTAAAACTGTGCATTATGATGAGCAATTGGACTGCAAAGGGCCCATATATTGTTCCAGCACAGGGGCCCTTTTCTCTCTATGTCCGTTAGTGGTGTGAACAAGCCCTTATACTCGGAGTTTCTTTTGTGCTTGCATCCATAACGTCAGAACTAGACTGACTACCAAATCACTGACAGCTCAGAAATTAAAAAATAGCCCAATACTGTTTGGATTAGTTAAGGCACTTGGCATTTTTCTGCATAAATAAAACTATGCACGATACCAAAAAAGGCAATGGAGTGAAGAAAAAAGTCTATAGCAGCCAACAGTGTGAACTAATAAGTACATTAAAGCCAGATTCACACATCCTTATTTTGATGGTCGATGGATGGACCAGCCTCGGGTCCGCTACAAGGCTGTCAAGTTTGGGCCAGGAGACCTGCAGCCTCCTACACTATAGCCAGAATAGATAGATAGATAGATAGTCATGCCCAAAAGTTTGGAGACAGACACAAAGTTTGATTTTTACAAAGTTTGCAGCTGCAGTTTTTCTAGCAGCAATTTGCATAAACCATAGATGGTCTTTCCTTATGACAATTAGCAATCACAAAAAAAAAAAAAAAACATTTCCACTGAATTTCAGCCGTGCCACTAAATGACCCGCTTACTTTGTGGCGCCCCTGAGGGTTCAGTCGCCACAGGGGTACTGCACCTCAGTCCGAGGTGTGGTATTCTCCTCTTCCAGGTAAGGATGGAGCATCTCTCAGGACCCCACTTCACCATTCAATACTACACCACTCCTGTCCTGCAGGGGCCTAAATGCACCACGGTGCTGCCCCGGGCCGGGATATAGGAGATGGGGGGAACCAAAGATAGGGGGAACCATGTAGTGGGTGAGGGTGGAGGACACACTTTTAGGTAACACTTACTAATTCATATTTAACCTACAGCCATCTTAGGTTCAAGGTCTTTGATTGTGATCTTCATCAGTGATTGTGGTCACCCACCACAGTTCAGTAATAGGCCTCATACGACTGAAGATACACGGTCCTTGTTCTCTGGCCTTGAGGAGAGGAGCGAGTCAGAGTAAACCACTGCCTCTACCCAGTCAAGGTCCTGACCTAAGAAGACCTGGAGGGGAGCAGAGGAGACAAGCTCCACAGGCAAAAGGATCCCAGGGGGATACAGACGGAGCGGCATACGCCACCTGTATTTCTTACTCTGGCCTAGTCAGAGGGACTCCTGCTGCAAGAGGGGTGACCGGCCCCCGATATCTGACTTTGTTACTTCACGTCTCAGTCAGAAAAGCCCGGAGGCTTAGTGGATCCCAGGAGGGATACGGACGGAGCGGCATACGCCACCTGTAACTCTCTACCTGTGTTTATCCAGTGGAACCCGGCCTTACACCTAGTTCTAACCACACATACAGTCAGGAGAAGACTTAGTGGGAGAACTCACCAAGGAGAGGAACACACACCAGAGGGGTCTCGACAGGTGCTCCTGATCTACCTGGAAAGTGCTGGACCCCCTTCCCGGTGGCCGCAGTACGCCGCGAGGAGCAGAGGGAAGCTTTGCGGCTAAAAAGCTCATCTGAATGTGAGTAAAAACCCTGGATTACTTCACACCCCACTTCAGCCTGTTATTTCCTGCGCGGCACTGCACCCACCATTCCTCATCAGAATGCCCTGAGGCCTGCTCCGCCTGCGGGGAGCCGTCCCATCTAAGCTGCCCCTTTAACACCGGCCTCAGTGGACTGAAGCAGCGCTTGTGTCTATCACCGGAAACCGTAGGTGGCGTAGTCGGAAAATACCACTCAACCCTGAAAGCCCATTAAATCTTTTATGTGACCGACCTGGGCACGGTCCGGGTCCGAGCCACGACTGCAACCCCGAGACACCTACACTGAACCGGCTCCGAGTAACCCCATTTCCCAGGGAAGGCTGAGAGCGTCACAACTTCATTTCAGTTCGGGAGAAATGTTAACGATAACAAGGCAGCTGATATTATTTTGTAAGTCAAAACCAGCAGTGGAACTATCAGAGGAAAAGTATAATAGAAACACGTCACCACATTTTTCACACTCCTGGTTTTGGCTTACAAATATTGATGTAAAATACTGCTCAAATACTGAACGTGCGAATGTAGTCTTACAAGGAGGCTGGTGCTTGAAATCATTGTCTTTTTCTTCTAACCATGGTTACCTCCATGTAAAGATGTGCAGTTATCAATGCTTTGCATCAAAAGGGCTTTATATTCAAGGATACTGCGGTCTTAAGATTGCCCATAAATCAACCATTTATCTGATCATTAAGAACTTCAAAAAGAGATGGTCAATTGATGTGAAGAAGGCTTCAGTGTGCCCAAGAAAATCCAGCAGGTGCCAGGACCGTGTTCCAAAGTGTTTTCAACTAGGAGGTCAGTTTAACAACAATGCAGAGCTTGCTCAACAATGGCAGCAGGAAGGTGTCAGTAAGGCTATGTTCCCACATGTTGTGTTTTTTTTTCAGTCAGAAATCTGCAGCAAATCGGATCTCTGGCAGGAAATCAGCTGCATCAAAAACACAGGTTTTGCTGCGTTTTTTGATGCGTTTTTTCAGCATTTTATTCACTGCTCTTCTGTTTCTATTTATGCATGTACATAAAGTTCTGTGAAAAAAAAAATCTCATTCTGGTTTTGGCATAGTGGGTGAGATGAATTGTTCAGGAATAGTTAAGACACTGGCAATGCATTGAGTTTGTATGACACTATTTACTGTTATCCTATGGGGTCTGCCCTTCAGTTACACAGGCATTGTTCAATTTCACACTTCACTGGGCCACAGGTATTGTTCAATCTCACATGTAGCTCAGCTAATGTTAATACACACATCACTAATTAAATTAATTAAACTCTCCTAATACAAACAACCATCTCAGTGACCAAGACAAGATGGTTAATCACAAAATAGAACCCCGCTCTATTTTGCCATCAAAAACGCTAAAAAAAATGTATCTGCGTTTTTAGGTGCGTTTTTTTTCAGTTTTTTTCACCACCCATTACTTCCTATGAAGTACTTCCGCTGAAAAAACACTGAAAGAAGTGACATTTTCTATTTTCCAAAAACCCAACCAATGCACAAAATACGCAGCAAAAAAAACCAAGATGTGTGAACAGAGAATTCTGGTTTCTCATAGACTTTGCTGGTACTGCAAAACGCAGCTGAAAATTAGCAAATTTGAAAATCTGCAGCAAAATACACTGAAAAACACAACGTGTGGGAACATAGGCTAAATCTGCAGGCTAAGTGAGTCCAGTGCTTTTGGAGGGTGCCCTGCAGGGCAACAAAGAAACCAGAGAAGTAGCCTAAAAGGTCATGTGTGATGCCCACAGCTAAGCATCATGAGATCATTCATGTGTGGGGCTGCTTTTCATCCAAGGAAGTGGGTTCACTCACAATATTGCCTAAGAAAACTGCCACAAATAAAGAGTGGTATCTAAACATCCTCAAAGAGCAACTTCTCCCAACGGTCCAGGAGTAATTTGGTGATTAACAGTGCATTTTCCAGCATGATGAACACCACGCCACAAGGCAAAAGTGATAATTAAAGAGACCTGTAAGCAATGGGGGATATTATAGCCACTATCAATAGAAATGTAAAAGCAAGATGTGGTAATATTAAAATGTAACTTTTATTTGATATGCAATAAAATAGATCAAAGTGAGTATCTACTCAAATCACAAGTTAAACACACAAGATCCTCATGACCCCAAATCCAGAGACAACCTGCGCACCCTTTCATCTGCCCTAACTTTGGAATTCTGTCTTAACAGGGAATGTCTTTCTGTTCAACCGTGTATACTTCCACCAGCTCAGGGGTACGGCAATGGGGAGCCCCTGTGCCCCATCATACGCTAATCTGTACCTGGGCTGGTGGGAGGAGACGGTCGTCTTTGGGGACAAGCCAATCAAAGGCAGTGAGAGGGTAGCATTATGGGTCCGCTATATAGATGATATCCTGATCTTTTGGAAAGGGGATTCTACACAGTTTGACATCTTTGTAAACAAATTGAATCACAATCACTTGAACCTACATTTTACCTATGAAGTCGGTGGAGGCACCTTACCATTTCTTGATATCCTCATACGTAAAGAGGTGAGTGGTGAAATTGCAACCTAGACCTATAGGAAAAAAACAGCTACCAACTCACTGCTAAGGTGGGAGAGCAACCATCCTCTCCCGTTAAAGAAAGGCATTCCAAAGGGACAGTTTATTAGAGTTCGCAGGAATTGCTCATATGACACTGTTTTTCATCATCAGGCAGCTGAACTGCGCAGAAGGTTTACTGAAAGAGGCTACCCAGATAGGGTTCTAACTAAGGCCTATAAGGAGACTCTGGCAAGAGAAAGTATGGCTTTGTAAAATCCGCCCTTTAAAGAGCAGGAGAGCGGTGATATCTGTTGTTTGGTTACCACATTTTCAAATAAATCTAATGAAGTTAGACAAATTCTTCAGAAACATTGGCCGATTCTACATATGGATGAGGATATAGGCAAATATGTGAAATCATCCCCTCAGATCACATATACGAGAGGTAGGTCCCTGTGAGACAGACTTTTACATAGCCACTACGTCCAAAGTTCAGAGACCAACTGGCTTCAAAACCCTATTGAAGGATGTTATAAATGTGGCAGCTGTGTTGCATGTAAGGCCATTACCCAAGCTAAAACATTTGATAGTAAAGTGACTGGAAAGGTATACAAGATTAATACATTCATCAACTGTAGGTCTAAAGGGATCATATATAAAGCTACATGCCAATGCAATGTTGAATACGTGGGAAAAACCAGGAGAGAATTTAGGAGAAGGATTTGTGAACATTTGCAAGATATAATTAACAAGAGGGATACACCCCTGGCTAATCATGTTAATATCTTACATCAGGGACGTACGGACTGCATCAAATTTATTGGTATTGATAAGATCAAATCCTCACTAAGAGGGGGTGACTGGGATAGGATTATCCTACAAAGAGAAAAAAGATGGATACACGATCTAAGTACCATGGTACCCAGGGGACTGAATGAGCGGGTATCATACAAATGTTTTCTGTAAGATGAGGGACAGGAGAGTAGGGTAAGCCGCCGCGGAGTGGGGGCGCCAACCTCCACTGTCAGGTAGGGCTAGATGTGGAGAACAAGTTTTAGGTCTGAGATAGATGCACCCTTTTCTTCACACCCTGCTCTATTAGATATTTCTCCATAGTCATACAACTAGTCTGCCCCTCACCATCTTTTATGTATACAGAGCCTCTCCAGCGACAGTTGACATTGCATATACTCCTGAGGGTAGTTCTTTTCTCTTGCCAGAGTCCCAAATACTTTCTATTAGGTTATATATTATATCTTATATCTGTTTTGGACACGCGTGGGTTTGGGAGAACCTTATGCTCATTTTTATCCCTCTATATATTTATTACTGTGGCTAGAATACAACCCATACTTCAGGGGGTGGGTGGCACACGTCAAGTATGGATATATATCTTTATCTGTGCCCCCCCCTTTTATCCCTATTTAGGCTACTTTGGATCCAACACCTGATAGTATATTGTTATGTCATTTTAGGATGGGTGGCCATTAAGGGATTTATCTCTTAAGAGGGACTGAGGACTGAAGATTATATATGTATTGAGTTCACCTCTGCCCTGCTTATGTGCGGTCCCCAAGTTATGTGTGACTGCTTCTAACATAGCGCTGCTTCTCTGCGGTCCCTAAGTAGAGTATGACCGCCTAGAATATAGCGCTGCCTCTCAATGCACAAGTGCGTTCCACTGCTATATTATGTGTTCCGGTGATCGGCGGCAGCACTACGTCACCGGAAATGATGACCAGGCGGCTGAGGATGCCCTCCAAGGCTGAAGCTTGCGCTCCAGATGCCAGAAGTAGGTCAGACGCGACTGGAAATGACGCAGCCGTGAACTCTAAGGGCGGGTGGCATAAATAGAAGCTTCATGGTGGGAGTTATTATGGCGCTCATGGTCAAATGTGACCACCTAGGAGG
The DNA here is from genome assembly GCF_046119375.1 of Phyllobates terribilis. Classification (NCBI taxonomy): domain Eukaryota; kingdom Metazoa; phylum Chordata; class Amphibia; order Anura; family Dendrobatidae; genus Phyllobates; species Phyllobates terribilis. Next base: position 647,644,665 of record NW_027362762.1, read on the forward strand.
CTAAAGACGGATGGTCAGTTATGCTGGAGCATTCTCAGTCATTAAAGTCTCCCCTGATGAATCTGGATGAGAGGAAACGCATAGGGAGCACAGCACCTCTATCTCTCTTCTGTGTGAACAGTTAGTGGGACTTATGAGATTGATGCCACACTGGCACGGAGTCATACTGATTTGCAGGACTTGGTAAGACTGTTTCAGTTTTTTCTACAGTAGGAGTCCTTTGCACTCTTTGAGAGGTCTGTCCTGACTTATGACAGACAGAGTTTGTCTTATTGCACTATGTGTTTTCTGTGGTGTTTTGTGTATTTAGATGTTTTTTTTCTGTATATCTGCTATCTAAAGGATAGGTGAGCAGCACAGTAGCACCTTTTATTATACTTATGTCGGACTCTAAATTATCAGTGTTCCTAAGTGCAATTTGCGTACACCTGGTCACCATTTGCCTAGTTTCCTAGGTAGGTGTATAACTCTATTATCTTTAACCTACCTTACTGCAATATCTTCTGGGTATGCATTGAATCTGTATGGGTATAGACTTTGGCTAAAGTTATACTCATTTTAGTGGTTGATATATATACTTAATAAAATTTTCTGCTGTAGAATTTTATATCAGTACATGCACTTGTCTCTGGATTTGGGGTCATGAAGACCTTGTGTGTTTAATTTGTGATTTGAGTAGATACTCACTTTGATCTATTTTATTGCATATCAAATAAAAGTTTCATTGTAATATTACCACATCTTGCTTTTACATATAATTAAAGAGACCTTTCACTAAATTTTTATTTTTGAGATGGACACAGGATGACATAGTGGCTGCAGTGTGAAATAAAGCATTTTTTTTTTATTTTGCCTCTCCCATTGCGGGGATATTACCAATCAAAGTATTTGCACAAATCATTTAACTATTGTAAGTCCAAGTGGGTATTATCAGATAGCAACTCATATAGGGAGAAGAACATACTTACAGTGAAAACACCCACTTGGACAAAACTAAAGTTAACTCATTAGGTGCCAAATACAACAGCTTAAAAAATGTTTTTAAAATCCGAAATGTTGGCCTACTCAAATGTATGTAACACCTCAGCAGTGCCACAGGCTGATCGCCTCCATGACACACCGCATTGATGCAGTAATTGATGTAAAAGGAGCCCCGACCAAGTATTGAGGGCATTTACTGAACATACATTTAATAGGCCAACATTTCAGATTTTAAAAACATTTTTCAAGCTGTTATAAAGTATTCTAATTTACTGAGATAATGACTTTTGTGTTTTCATTAGCTGTAAGCCATAATCATCAACATTAATGGCTTAATAGGTAGATAGGTTCCAACGTATTTCTCCGACAATTATGTGAGTTCTTCAGGGAACCACGGATAGATCATTATATAGGACAGGGGGGGAGAGAACTGTGCTGCTGCATAGTTTTCTTAGTGATCGGGAAGGTCAGTATATTAGCGTGCCTGTCTATCACAGAGGAAGCTCCCTCTAGACCATACATGTCAAACTCTGGCCCATGGGCCAAGTCTGGCCCGCAGGGTGGTTATATTTAGCCCGCAACACTAGAACCGCCACCCCTATGTGGGGCCCATTATACTGTATCAAGTAAAAAACTTTATCCAGAAACCCCAATCCAGAGCTTTAAGGAGAAATGAACAAATCTATAACTCCAAGTCTCATGAAACCATAAGTAAAAAATGGATAATAAGATACAATGTTCAGGTCCACTACTAAGCCAAAAGATGCAATAAAACCAAACTTACATAAAGTGTTACAGTGCATACATAATATTAATAACACAAAAGACGTGTAGATCTCACTCATTTGGGTCGTAGGGACTTAAAAATTCAGGGATTCCACCCGTGGTGGTAGTGTGGACGCAATAATCTATCCTGTCGTGCCCCCTGTGCTGACTCACGCCCTAACAAGGGCACTACCCAAGTGTGGTTCTAATGCTGCTGCCCCATAAAAAAAGTCCCTTCTGACAGGTTTCTTTCTCCACAACTCATCAGGGGTGTGCAATTGCAAATAAAGTGCCCAGTGTCAAAAACAAATAAAGACCACTACCACAGTGGTGGGTTCTTTCTTTTTGGAGGTGCAGAGTGCTGCATCCTCCTTGCTGCATTCTCCCAATTTTTTTGCAAAGAGGATGCAGCACTCTGCACCTCCAAAAAGAAAGAACCTACCACTGTGGTAGTTCTTTATTATTGTGGTCTTTAATTGTTTTTGACACTGGGCACTTTATTTGCACGAAGACAATTTTTGCTATTTACCTTGAGCAATTAGGGCCTCTTTCTGCTGGTGCTCTTTTTCCCAACTATACTGGAATTGCACTCCCCTGACTCATGGAGAAAGAAACGCATTGGGAGGGACTTTTTTCTGGGGCAGCAGCATTAGAACCACATTTGGGTACTGCCCTTGTTAGGGCGGGAGTCAGCACAGGGGGTACAACAGGGTAGATTATTGCAGGGAGTACAATATTCAGGAATTCCATCCGTGTTGGTAGCCTGGATGCAATACTATACCCTGTTGTGGCCCCTGTGGCAGTGTTAATTGGCACTGCCACAACTGTCACAGACCATAGATGAAAGCTCAATTATCAATTATATCAAATAGCAAATTGCTTTTTAAAAAATTACAGATTTGTTTTTTTTTTCTCCACTACCCCCACATCCCAAACAATTTTTCTAAAAGTTAGTCAATAAATCATAGGTACGTGTCACAACAACAGAACGGAGCCCCGGGACCGCGAGTGCCGACACCGCTGCAACGGCATCGGCACGGGAGGTGAGTATAAGCTTTTTTATTTTCTCGGGGCCAAACGAGGGGTATGACAAGGAGTTGTCCAAGTAGTGGACAACTTCTTTAATGACTTATGACGCACATTTATGTGATGGGTCGCTAAGCAAAATATGAAACCAGCTCAGAAGTGGAGACTCTTTCATGCCTGGCAGATAATGGCTTTATTATATAACCAGCATCTGCCTGTAAAAGCAGCAACAGGAGCTTGCTCTGATCGTTGCAGTTTAACTATTGCTGGGAATCGATGGATTTCCATGATCCCCAGTAACTGCCATGTTTGTCCTCCTGTGGAGCATAACCAAAGGCTGGACTTCATAGGAGAACTGTGATTTTGCAGTATACTGCAGTATATAGTATAAGAAACCACATGTTCAAGTTCCCTTTGGGGACTAAAAAAATAAAGTAAAAATTAGAGAAAAAAATATATATATATATTATATATATAAAATTATAACTCTCCCCTTTTCTTCCTTTCAAAATAAAGAAATAAAAAAAGTCAAAAAAGCATATTTGATATCACTATGTCCAAAAAAGTCCTATCTATCAAAATATAAAATGGAATAAAACCAAATATTAAAGGTCGAAAAATGTGTCCGCTTTTTCCATCAGAGTTTCATCAGTGATTTTTCCCTGATGCAAGGGGAGGAAGGGATCAATAAATACACATTGGCTGTTTTTGGGTCCTGGGGAAGCGACAGGTTCCTTTTAAACCTTGTATATCTGGCTTACTGGAAGAAAATTACCTTTCTCTACAGAGCTAATATTTAATGTTAGAGAAAGATGCTGGGAAAGGAAGTTGTTTCTGCGCTCTCTGGAGTCACGACAAACCATTAGTATGGATAAAAATGTAGGTTTAATGTTATTCCCTTTGTAGCCATTCGCTTCCTTCATCGGGGCAGGGCTGTTATAGGCACCGCTCACAATACAGTGAGCGCTGCTGAAATCACTCCCCGGCAATTTGACTGTCGTCCGTGATTTTTCTTCTAGGTAATAACACGGACCATTAATCCTACGTTTTTTTTGATCAGAGTCAGTGTGTCAGTATTTTCCATCAGCGTTTCATCAGCGATTTTGCCCTGATGCAAAAAAAATGCAAAGCTTCTCCTATCCATTAGAATGTTATTCACGGAAAACACACAGAACGGACGTACCGTTTGCTAAATAATCCAGACTTGTGAATAGCATCAAAGACTTTACTGGGTACATGTTCTATCAGTGAAAATCATGACATACGTGATTCACGGTCGTCTGAATAAGCCTGACCTGCAGATTACCTCTATGCCTGCAGGTAAAGAGCGTTTCCGGACATGACAGGTTCCCTTTAATACTACTAGCTACACTTTCGGTATCTCCATAACAGCTGTGCAGTAGATGAGTACAAGAGAGCTTAGACAAAAAGAAAGCTTTGAAGCTTGTCCCCGGCCAGCTTTCAGAAATGAAAGAGAAAAGATTCAACATATGGGAGACTAAAGATGCTTTTCTCGACTGTGGCACTAGAAGAAAAGGTCACAAAACCATTGATATTTGATACAACTTAAAAGAAAGGAGCCGCACCAGCTGGACACATAAATTAAAAAGGGACATGGTCACCACTTTACCCTCTCTGCAAAGAAACACAAAGGACACTACACAAGTTGCCTGATGTGACCTCATTTACATCCAGGACCTGTTTTTCTGGTTTTGTGTAACATCTATTGTTTCATACAAGTACAGTATAATGTGACAGACAAACATAACAGCCTGGTTTTTTTTCTTGCCCCATTCCTCAACCCATTTGGTAGAACACAATACTCTAAAATATATATAGTACAGTATATACAGATCCTGCATGTGGATCGCTCTTAGTTTTGATCTCAATGTAATTTGTGGTTACTGAATAGCATTGCAGACTGAAATGAATTGATTTGATGGTCTATTGAGATCCTGAGCTCATAAGACTTGGAAAATACAAACCCTCCTGGTGCAGCAGTCAACAGTCAGCATGGCAGACTACAATTTAACCCCTTAAAAACTAGCCTACTTTGTATAATGCATCCTTGATAGTCTTTAGAACAACACAATCAAAGAATCATAACTTTTACTTTTCAGTTGACGTGGCGCTTGATTTTTATGAGACGAGTTGTAGGTTTCATAGGCACCATTACGAGGTACATATAATTTGCAGATTAACTTTTAATAAAGGGGTTGTCTGGTGAATATAAGTCCATAGGATAGGTGATAAGGAGTTGAGAGTGGCGTTCCGACCGCTGGGACCTTCACCGATTGGTAGAACAGGGAACGTTTATGCTCATAGATTGTAAGCTTGCAAGCAGGGCCCTCACTCCTCCTGGGATCTATTGATTTATGTGATTATTGTTTCTGTAATGTCTTTTATTGTCTGAACAAGTCCCCTCTAAAATGTAAAGTGCTGCGGAATATGTTGGCGCTATAGAAATAAAAACGTATTATTATTATTATCCCTGTTAAAATGGTGTGCAGTGCGCATGTTTGATTTGCCGCTCCATTCTTTCCCTATGGGGCTGCCGAGCGATGTGCTCAGCTTTTTCCGCTAGCCCCATAAAGACTGAATGGAGCAGCAGTAGAGTGTCCGGCCTGCCGTGCAAATCTGTAAAGGGGATTACAGTTCCCCAATCTCCCGAATAGTGGGGAACACCCAACGGTCAGCAAGTTATCATCTAGTGTTGGATAGATGATAACTTGCTTTTATCGGACAACTTCTTTAATTCTTTACAGAGAAGAATGGGAAAACAGCAATTCTGTCATTGTTTATTTTTTTAAGTTTTTTTTTAAGTCTTAAATTTTATGCCATTCATGTAGAAAAAATGGTACACGTAATACTGCCACCTGATATGATTACGCTGTTACCAAATTTATATATTTTTCTTGTTTTTTACTTTTGCACAACTATACTCTGAGAACCATAACTCTTTCATTTTTCGGTTGTGTTATTGTGTGAGAGCTTGTTGGTTTTTTTTTTTTTTGCATAAAGAGCACCAGTGTACATTGACACCATACCATTTTGGGATCTGTATCAACTTCTAAAAGAAGGCAGGATGGACAAAAACAGGACTTCTGGAATTGACTTTTTTGACTATCCTCCACCCCCCAGGATAGTTACCATGTAAGGGATAAGTGAAGTAATATTTTCTTCTTTTAGGCTTAAAAATTGCTCTTTACATACTACTGTACAATATTTATTAGTCCTACAGTGGGTCTTGATATGAAGATCATATGTTCATTTACTACTGCGTAATACAGTGCAATATTTTTCTTCCTATGCAGGCAGGGCCTAGAAGACTTCTGTAAGTGGAGGACCCAGAGGTCATTGTTAGGCGTTTGTCATCGAGGAAAATTAAAATCCATAAGATATCTCCAGAAGGAGCTAACACTAAAGCTCTATGAAGTAGAATTACACAGTAGACATATGGGGGAAAATAGGAAATTAGTTCTAGCTAGGGAGAGAAAAACTCATTAAAACAACCTCTTAAGCGGTGGCCCCCTGCAGTGGCCAGGTAATGAAACTCTCTGGGAAAACAGACAAGGAGGCTGAAATCTGTTTACTAAAAGGAGAACTGTCCCCTCCCCCCAGGCTGAAGCTCCAATGATGAAAGAAATCAGAACAATGGTAAATAAACAGGCCCGCTCCAGTGTTCAGATAGGAATATTGAGTTTTATATTGATCCGATATTTATGGGATATAGATTTTCAGCGTTGTTGCGAAGGGACGAATGTGACGCATTAACTCACATCAGTGTAGGGCCACTAGAATTTCTACAATTGAATAACAGTCTAATAGATGGTGTGAACCAGATAATGTTTGGTCTCTGTGTAACGGTAAAATTGTGATAGGAAAGATGATGGTAATATCTTACACTTGTGAGCCCCAAGGGCAGAGATATCCTGGAAGATGGGAATCTCATAATTTTCTGAAACTGAAACCACATCCCATAATCAGCCCTGTTATAAGTCACCAGAAGTGAGATGACGTGTATTAATAAAAGGCAAAAGCCAAATATATGTCCTTGTCAGTCAGTGGAAGTCATAGTTCGCTGTAGGTACTGTCCATTTTTCCAATCAAAGTGCTTCCCTTCGCTAACCTCTGAGCCATTTCTGTGACCAAGTTTCATAAGTTCTTTCGTTAGCCCTTTTATTTTATGCAATTGTATATATCATATTGTTTTGTCCCCTTTGTAAAATCTTTTGTATATTTTTATAAACACTGCCCATCTTTCTGGATTCCATATAAAATTTAAAGGGAATCAGTCACCCCCTGGGACGTATCTGACCTACTAATATGTGCATACAGCTGATAGAAATGTGAATCTTTACCTACCTGTATGCCTTATATTAGAGGTCTAGTTGCTGTAAAATTTATTTTTAATCCTACAGGTTTTTGATACCTTGGAGGCCCGGGGCCCGCAAGAAATACCCGCCTCCTGTATTATGTTTCCTCCCTCCCCTGCACGTCACAGTGTCCTGTGACGTGCAGTTGCCGCGGCCAGATCCCGTGCCTCCGCACTTCTTCTTCCCTTCTATGCTCATTATACAGGAGGGATCATGTGCGCAGGCACCGGTGAGTCACTTCAGGTCCAGTGACCTCCAGCGTGAGCAACACTAAGGTGCTCTCCCCACTTCCTCCCTACAGCGTCATCATTAGGATATTAATATGGATATTAATATGCAAAATTAACTAAGTTCAGTATATCGGCATCTATAAAACTGAGATCAAAATGTATTATTTAACCCATAAGGTAAACACTATAAAAGAAATTCTAAATGTAAAAATTGCCTTTTTTTTGTCGCCACAAAACAATAATTGAACAAACCCCTGAAATGGTACTAAAAAATTTATGGGTGTTGGAAAATAGTGACACAAACCATTTTTTTTTTTTTACAAACCTCAGAATTCTTTTTTAAATGGGTTGTCTACTACTCAGAGAACCCCTATGTTTCCCCCTCAGTAAAATAATAACACACTCACCTCTGGTGCTAGCAGCATTCCAGCGATGTCCGAGAAGTAGACAACCCTTTTAAGTCACGATAATGGTGGGATAAATGCTGGGATTAAAATAGATGCTAAATGTTGGGACATAGGGACCCCATGTTTTAGCAAATCATGAAAGATTCTGACTGACCTGCATAGAAAAGGCATGTACTTTGTTATTCAGATTTTCCAAACATATTGCTTGATAAATATTCCACAACAGCAAGAAGTATTTCCATTATCCATCACTGTGGGCAGCACGGTGGCTCAGTGGTTAGCACTGCTGCTTTGCAGCACTTTGGCTTCAAATCCCACCAAGAACAAGATCTGCAAGGAGTTTGCATGTGTTTCCTCCCACCGGGATGATAACGTCTGCAAAAGCGCTGTGGAATTAATGGCACTATATAAGCAAGTAAAATAAAAAAATAAATACAATTATCCCCAATTGCCTTAGCTTCAACCACTCCTGTCCAAAGTGTACTCCGTGAACCCCTATTCTTTACTTTGATTGAACAAAATTGCAACGGTGTGAGAAAATTCAAGAAAACAAACAGGAACCTCTTAGAATGGATCCACATTATGTGTAGGCATGCATTCCTCTCTTCTGAATGACACATGCTTTGTAATAAATAGTAGAACACATTAATATAACTAAGATGTCCATGAGTAGTATTTAGAGAGATGTCAGCGGCATCTCCATATTTATGAGAAAAGAATGTATTTTAATGTGACTCTTATAGACACATAAACCAAGTTTGGTGCGGCGGTAATTTTCAGTGGTACTGATGATGGTGCTACTCGCAACGGCTTTTCCATGTCAGCATTAGTCATTCCTGGAGTGCAGGCGACTCTTTGCAATGGTAAGTTTTGAAACAAACTTCTTGCAGTCTTAAGTTGTTCCAAACACAGATGCATATTTCAATGCAATTCATCACTCACGTAACCTTTATACACTGTGTGCAGAATTATTAGGCAAGTTGTATTTTAGACGATTATTTTTATTATTGATCAACAATTATGTTCTCAATCAACCCAAATATCCAAGCTTAATATTTTTGGAAGCTGGAGTGGTTTTTTTAGATTTGGCCATCTTAGGAGGATATCTGTTTGTGCAGGTAACTATTACTGTGCAGAATTATTAGGCAACTTAATAAAAACCAAATATAATCCCATCTCACTTGTTTATTTTCACCAGGTAAACCAATATCAGTGCACAAAATTTAGAAATTAACATTTCTGACATGCAAAAACAAAAACCAAAATAATTAGTGATCAATATAGACACCTTTCTTTATGATGTCACTCAACAGCCTTCCATCCATAGATTCTGTCAGTTGCTTGATCTGTTTTCAATCAACATTGCGTGCAGCAGCCACCACAGCCTCCCAGACACTGTTCCGAGAGGTGTACTGTTTTCCCTCCCTGTAGATCTCATATTTTATGATGGACCACAGGTTCTCTATGGGGTTCAGATCAAGTGAACAAGGAGGCCATGTCATTATTTTTTCTTCTTTTAGACCTTTACTGGCCAGCCACGCTGTGGAGTAGTTGGATGCATGTGATGGAGAATTGTCCAGTATGAAAATCATGTTTTTCTTGAACGATACCGACTTCTTCCTGTACCACTGCTTGAAGAAGTTGTCTTCCAGAAACTGGCAGCAGGTCTGGGAGTTGAGCTTCACTCCATCCTCAACCCGAAAAGGTCCCACAAGTTCATCTTTGATGATACCAGCCCATACCAGTACCCCCCTTCCACCTTGCTGGTGTCTGAGTCGGAGTGGAGCTCTCTGCCCTTTACTGATCCAGCCTCTGGCACATCCATCTGGCCCATCAAGAGTCACCCTCATTTCATCAGTCCATAAAACCTTTGAAAAATCGGTCTTAAGATATTTCTTGGCCCATTCTTGACGTTTTATCTTATGTTTCTTGTTCAAAGGTGGTCGTTTTTCAGCCTTCTTTACCTTGGCCATGTCCCTGAGTATCATACACCTTGTGCTTTTTGATACTCCAGTAACGTTGCAGCTCTGAAATATGGCAAAACTGGTGGCGAATGGCATCTTGGCAGCTTCACGCTTGATTTTCCTCAATTCATGGGCAGTTATTTTGCGCCTTTTTTGGCCAACACGCTTCTTGCGACCCTGTTGGCTATTTGCCATAAAAATGCTTGATTGATCGGTGATCACGCTTCAAAAGTTTGGAAATTTCAAGACTGCTGCATCCCTCTGCAAGACATCTCACAATTTTGGACTTTTCAGAGCCCGTCAAATCTCTCTTCTAACCCATTTTGCCAAAGGAAAGGAAGTTGCCTAATAATTAAGCACACCTTATATAGGGTGTTGATGTCATTAGTCAACACCCCTCCTCATTACAGAGATGCACATCACCAGATTTACTTAATTGGTAGTTGGCTCTCAAGCCTATGCAGCTTGGAGTAGGACATGTATAAAAAGTATCACGTGATCAAAATACTCATTTGCCTAATAATTCTGCACACAGTGTAGAACTCAAACAGTGGGGAGTCTGCTGTATACATCATATAGATGACATAGTCTGCAGTATTCAGCACATAGGAAACTCAGAGACTGCTATATATTCACATCACATAAGACACACTGCAACTGCTATATGTAAATATCACACAGTATACATCACTTGGGGTACACCGAGACTCTGCTTTATACATCACTTAGGATATACACTGCAACTGTATTAAATACACATCACATAGGATACACTGCAACTGCTGTATGTACATCACAAAGGATACATTGTGAATGCTGTATATACATCACATAGGATACACAGACTGCTGTATACAGTAGTGTTCAAAATAATAGCAGTGTGTTCAAAAACATGAGTTAAGTACAAAATCTTTATACTAGCTTTTATTTCCATGCATTGAAAACATTGCACACTTTTTTCTAATTCAAAACATGAAGAGAAATGTATATAATTTTTAAACTACTTTACAGAAAGCAACAGAAAATGAACATTGGGACGTTAAAAAAATAGCATTGTTTGCATTTGTCTTTACAAACTCACAATATGTACTCTTTTTTGAGGATTTAGCATTCCTGTGAATCATAACCTAATATTTAGTTGTATACCCATAGTTTTTTAGAACTGCTTCACATCTATGTTGCAAAGAGTCAACCAAGTTCTGGCATAGTTAACTGTTATTTCAGCCCAGAATGCTTTGACTACATCCCATAATTTTTGGGGATTTGTTGGCTTTGCCTCAGAAACGACATTTTTGATGTCACCCCACAAGTGTTCTATCGGATTAAGGACCAGGGATTGGGCTGGCCACTCCATAACCTCAATTTTGTTGAACTGGAACCAAGATTTTGCTCGTTTACTGGTGTGTTGAGGGTCATTGTCTTGTTGAAACATCCATTTCAAGGGCATATCCTCTTCAGCGTAACGCTGCATGACCTTTTCAAGTATTTTAATATGTGCAAATTGGTCTATGATCCCTGGAATCCGGTAAATAGATCCGGCACCATAGTAAGAGAAACATGCCCATATCATGATGCTTGTACCACCATGCTTCACTGTCTTCAGAGTGTACTGTGGCTTGAATGCAGAGTTTGTGGGTCGTCTGACGAACTGTCTGCGGCCCTTGGACCCAAAAATAACAAATTTTACTTTCATTAGTCCACAAAATGTTTCTCCATTTCTCTTTAGGCCAGCTTCTTTAGCAAATTGTATCCGCTTCAGTACATGTCTTTTTTTTTTTTACAGTGGGACTTTGCGGGTACTTCTTGCTAAGACATTAGCTTTACACAGGCGTCTTCTGACAGTACTCACAGGTAACTTGAGACTGTCTTTGATCGTCCTGGAGCTGATCAATGGCTGAGCCTTTGCCATTCTGGCTATTCTTCGATCCATTTGAATGGTAGTCTTCTGTTTTCTTCCACGTCTCTCTGGTTTTTCTATACATTTTAAAGCATTGGAGATCATTTTAGATGAACAGTCTATCATTGTCTGCACTTCTTTATAAGTTTTGCCCACTCCAATCAACTTTTTAATCAAAGTACGCTGTTCTTCTGAACAATGTCTCGAACAACCCATATTTCTCAGGCTTTGAAGGAGAAATGCATGTACAACATGTGCTAGCTTAACCCTTAAATAAGGGCCACCTGATTCACCCCTGTTTCTTCACAGAATGATTGACCTCACTAATTAAACTCCACACTGCTATTATTTTGAACACCCCCCCTTCCCCTTTCAATTAATTATTCAAATACACAGACTCAAAAACATGCAGAAAATGAATGCTGAGTCTGCTGGTTTTCTTAGAACTTATTGCACCAACTGGTAAATTGTTTCACATGTGGTAACATAATTTATATCAAAAACAGTGATTAATCTGGTTAGTCATATTGGACTGCTATTATTTTGAACACTACTGTATACATCACATAGTATACACCGAGAATGCTGCATACCTCATATATGATACACTGAGACTGATGCTGTATATATCACATAGGATACACTGAGATTGTTGTATACATCACTGTGAATGCTATATATATGATATAGGATACACAAAGACTCTGCTGCACATATTACATAGGATACAATGTGACTGCTGTATACATCACATAAGATACACAGACTGCTGTTTACATATTACATAAGTTATGCTGAGACTGCTGTATACATCAAATAGGATGCACTGAGATTGCTGTATGCATCAAATAGGAGACACCAAGACTGCTCTATACATCACATATGATACACGGAGAATGACCTATACATTACATGGGCAGGAGTGTGACAGGAGATCATAGTATGGTAAACTCTGCCCACAAAGAACATCCTGACACTGCAATTGGACATAACCTCTTGTTGTGTGCGCGGTGGCAGCATCCAGTACTGAACACTGCAAGCTTGTGCACATGCTCTACAAAATTAAAGGGCAGGTGGCTGGAAAAACCGGTCTGGTAGGCCAAGAACTGCGATCAAATCAGGAATCTGCCCAAGGGCCGGACCTAATAGTATTCAGCCCGTAGAACAAAAGTTCCCCATCCCTGGGCTATACTTTTAAACAAGAATAACAGATTACAGTCATCTTCTTACAACCTTGATGCTATTCCTGACTCTATGGGTGTACAAGACTGGTATGTGCGCAAGATGTTTTTTTTCAGGTGGGTTATGAAGTGTACCGGCCTAAAAAATACATAATCATAATCATCGAGTCAGGAGAAGAGCTTAATAAAAGTTAAAAAGAATGAACCTATGCATTCTAAGGTAAAAATAACTTGCTGTGCATATGTTCAGTCTTCTTTTAGCTGCTTCACCTTTCTAAAGCCGCAAAAAGCAACAAAGCTGCCAAAAGAGACGCCTCAAGGAAAACGCTGCCAGCATTGCAAACCTCAGAGGGTATGCCGACATCTAAAGAAAATATATACATTCCCTTAGGCCTCAATCAGACGTTCGTTTTTCATGTACGTGTTCTATCAGTTTTTTCATGAATTAACACGTACCCATCATAATTTATGGAGCTTTTCACATGTCTGGTTTTTTGTAGACTAGGTGTCTGCAAAAAGATCGGGACATGTCTGTTTTTCATTGGCATCTGAGATCAAAATTAGACCGACACATTTATGGGTCCATGAAAACCACGGACAACACATCCATGTGCTGTCCATGATTAACATTGCAGTGAATAGTAGAAACATTGCACATTTTTTTTTTATATGTGAAAATCACTGATGAAATAGTGATGGTAAAGAATGAAACACACATAAAAAACACTAAACACACTGAAACAGTTTTTTGAGTATATAAAAATCACTTACGTCTGAATGAGGCCTTACACAGACACCAGACTCCTGCTGGACTATCTGATATCTGTCTATGTTTGGATCAGTCATCTACTTGTTCACTCACCAACATTGCAATTGCAACATCAAGAAGGAAAAGTCAGGGAATGATTAATATTACAGGATCGTTAGGCATGTTAATAAAACGAAATGATGAAAAAATCTGAGAGCAACATAACAAAGACAGAGACCCTGCTGCAGCGATGTGTCATGCTCTCATTAACAAAAAGACTGGTTTCTCTGATGCAGGCCTAATAGTGCTCTGAAAACTGAGCACTGTATAACCCCATCCACACCACTGATTTCTGTATACATTGTAAATTGTAAACAACAGCACCCAGCCCAGTAAGTGATACGTCGCTGGAATCAGGGTCTGTGAGTTATGCTGAACTCAGATTAAATCGCAAAATCCTGCACAGATTCCCTATAATGGTTGTCTGAGGAATGTTCTCTCATGCTGAATGCAGTTGGTTACGCAAGTCATCAAGATCCGCTGCTGACAGCTCTCTTTGCAACTGCCAATTAATGATGTCTCAATGTGCTTTGTAGAAGCTTGCAGTCATGCCAGTAACACGTGGCCTGGCTTTGTCGTGCTGAAAACCAGCTTCTGGGGCACTTTGGAGAAATGTCTAGATAGGTAGGAAGGTAAGTATGTAAGATAGACAGACAAATAGATAGAAAAAAACAATAGATTTTAAGAAATAAAGGGTTTACAGGCAAGATCACCCAGCACTGTACATGCCCCCTGTTCTTCACAGAAATGAAAGAAGGGCTCCAATTGTATATGCTACTAGGATGAGGCACAAGAATAACTGAGTATGAAAAAGTGGAAAAATAACACAAATATCATGTGCTTTATAAGACTGTGTATTCATATTACAATTTCATCCAAGTGAAAGGTACACTTTAAGCATCTCTTAAAAATGTAGGCCTAAGACAAAGGGCCTTACTCCAAATTCACAAATTTTTATTATCTTATATATAATTTATAATAAGGAATAACATTTGTGACTGATATAGATAATGTATGTAAAGCGCAGCGGAATATGTTAGTGCTATATAAAAATAAAATTATTATTGTATAGGAAAAACTGACTTGCATGACATCCACCTATAAAAGGAAATAGTTTTGAATGTTAAAATTAAAGCTGAATTAGTCTATTCATTAAGGTGTACACACTTCCAGTTAAAGAAGCACTCCTCCCATCAAGGTTTGTATCCTCTTAATATATAGTAATCATCATATTATATAGCACTGTGTACTTACAATTGCTCATTGTGCCTTTTTTACCCAGATAATGCTTCTCTTTTCTCTGCTCTATATAGAAACAAGAAGTCTCTTGTCCCTGCATTTATCATTTCCCTCTTCAACTCCTGACCCACCTGCTCCTCCCCCTGCCAGAGACTTTTGCAGTGACTCATGACTCATACAGGGAAAATAGATCACCTGTTTCTACATAGAGCTTAGAAGGATTCAGATCGTCAGTTTTAAACCACATGCTATCATAGACCTAATAGGAAGGAGAAGAATTAGCTGGTAGAAGGGAAAAATTAGTAATTGTAAGTACACAGTGCTGTATAATATGATGATTGCAATATAGTAAGAGGATGACAATTTTAATGGGAGGAGTACTTCTTTAACTGGAAGTGTACACCTTAATAAATAGAAGACAAATTCCGCTTAATTTTAACTTTCAAAACTATTTCCTTGAATAGGTGGATGTTTTTCCTATATCAGTCACAAATGCTATTTCTTATTATAAATGATATATCCCTTCTAATACATACTGCAGGCGCCTAATATTAGAATTCAGGAGACTAACACACAGCATATGTGGAATTTCAGATCCCTGGCATGGTGCACTACACTGAGGGGTACCAAATAATCTCCTAGAAAATTTGAGGATTTCTCTAAAAATATAAATCATGCACATTTCTGTTGTTTATACAACCCTGACAACATTTTTAAAGGGGTTGCCAGTCATTTGGAAACATAAAGCTAGAATTTTACTTTAGCTGTGACATGCCATATATTCATCACACTTCTCAGCGGTCTTGTGCCATACATGCTACCATCATTACTGAGACCAGTGATTGGCAGCAGCTGTCAGGTGGATGTATGGCACATTACCACTTCAGGTACATCAACAAATAAAAGTAAAGTCCTCCACAGGGGCTGCAGATTTAGTAGTGAAATAATGTTTTTTTTATTGTACAGCCTTTGTTAGGTTAATTTTAACTCTAATTCCACATGCCTCTTAATCGGAACATATCACCTACATTTTTTATCATTACTAAACCCAGATACATATTCTTTATTCTCTTTTATTTTATATTCAGTACATGCTTTGGAGATGGTCATTGACTCGTATATGAGAGGCTTCTATGCAGGTTTGTGACCTGTGCATAGATAATTGTGCAGGGTGGTGGAGGAGTTGAGCTGAGACTATCACCTATTGTGGGATCCTGCTTTATCTGTCACCAATAGTGTTGAGCGAACGTGCTCGGGTAGCGAGCTATCCGAGCATGCTCAGGTGTCATCCGAGTATCTTCGGCGTGACGCATGCGGAGATTGCCTGTTTGTTAGGCAATCTCTGCATGTGTTGCTGCTGTCTACTGACGCAAAACATGCAGCCACAGGGACTCAAACATATTATCCGAGCACGCCCAAAATACTTGGATAACACCCGAGCATGCTCTGATAACAGGTTATCCGAGCACGTTCGCTCACAATAGTCACCAAGGTTATGGCAGAGGTTACCTTTCATTGTAATTCTGCCTTTGATGATAATGAGTGGACTAATGAAACATAATCTCTAGAGAACAGAAAATGTCTAAGGCTCAGTTTGTAAAAAATATTGTTTTAGGGTGCATTCACATTGCGTACCCATTCGATGGCCCTGTCAGGACTTGCATCCAAACCCCCCAAATGGGATTTGGATGTATGTGCCAATGGGGCCATAGACTTTAATGGTGCCGGCAAAGCGAACGTGCATCATTTTTGAGCGTATATGTCTACTGGAGGCGGACACAGACGCACCAGATGGTGCATCCATCCGAAACCCATATTACCCATATTGCGGGGGGTTAGGACGTAAATCCCGAATGGATGCCTGAACGCAATGTGAAAGAACCCGAACATAAAAACTTGCAGTGAAGGATTTACAATTTGGACTCACACATTTCTACAGGCACATGTAAGAATATTTGTTTATCTGAGTTGGTATTCATATTTATATGTATACAATTCTTGATATAATGATTACACTTTAGAACCCCAAACTAATCTGATCTGGTCCATTGTGCAGATTATGAAGGGTGAACCAGTTATTTTTATTAGAAAATTCAAAACAAATTCCATAACACTGATCCTCAAGATGAAACTATATATCACAATATGGTCAGCATGAGCCCTTAGACTTGAGAAGTCATCCACAAAGTGGGTACATTTAATGTAATAACATTACGATATTAATTTGCAACTTTCAGAATCCATACCAAGAAATCTGAGGAATTTAGTAAGAGCCAATGAGAATAAGTACATACCACAAATTAAATTAGACTTATATACTGTGAAGAGGGAAGGCTCCCAGCTAGCATGTTTGGTCAGAGGTTGTCCATATGCAGGGCCACAGCAGTCTCTGGAAGGAAAATATGAACGTTAATGCAGAATTCAAACCCCATATGATACACAAATAATTGTGTCAATATTGAAATCTAGTTAAACTCTGGAAAATTCAAATCTGAATCTAGTCACTTTACGCAACAATATCTTTGGACTGCTTTTACATATTCCAGTGGTTCTGAGACTCCTTTTCACGATGCATTGTACTTTACTTTAATAGTAAATTTAAGTAGATGTGTTTTGAATTTATTAAATGCAAATTGTCTCTTCAGAGAGGAAGAGGACTAGAACTCAAGTGCCACCTATAGGAAGTAGCAATCCTAAAAATCAATATCGACCCTTTAACGAGCCTTGTCACGTGACTTAGAATAAAAGTCAGAACCATAATATCAATTTGCAGACACTGTGTTTCGGGTCAGACGCCTCTCACCCAGCCAAACCATATCTCACACTTTGCACTGACGAGGGGCAGTACCCCGAAACACAGTGTCTGCAAATTGAGATTATGGTTTATGAGAGATTTAACAGCTTAGAAGTTTAGTAGTAATTTTTCAAGTATCCAAAGAACTTTTAAAAATCTATTTTTAGGCATGGATTCAGTTCAAAAGGAACCTATATATTAATGTCAATATGTTACCCCCCCTTCCAACAAACAAATTACACTTTAAAAAATGCATTCCTTATAGTATTCAAAATAGTGTTTAATAGCTTTGTTAACAAGTCAGTTTCTTCAAATGATAATGATGTAACACAATGTGGAATAAATGAAAAATTCTATTTTTTTCCATTAAAATGTACTTTAAGCCCAAAAAGTTTCATTTTCAAGATGAAAAACACCCCACAAATTTGTAAACAATTTCTTCCAAGTACGAAAATATCTTTCATGTGATCGCTGCTTACTACTGTTTGGGCACACAACAAGGATAAGAAAGGAAAGAGTGCCATTAGGAGAACATATTTTGCTGGAATCATCAAAATACTGGAGATCAGGCATTGTTTTTTTTTTCTTATTTTTTATGGTCTTTACTGGGTGGGATAAATTGCATGCTCATTTTATAGTTTGGGTCGTTAAGGACACTGATACCAAATATATACAGTACAGACCAAAAGTTTGGACACACCTCATTTAAAGATTTTTCTGTATTTTCATGACTATGAAAATTGTACATTGCACTATAGGCATCAAAACTATGAATTAACACATGTGGAATTATATACTTAACAAGAAAGTGTGAAACAACTGAAAATATGTCTTATATTCTAGGTTCTTCAAAGTAGCCACCTTTTGCTTTGATGACTGCTTTGCACACTCTTGGCATTCTCTTGATGAGCTTCAAGAGGTAGTCACCGGAAATGGTCTTCCAACAATCTTGAAGGAGTTCCCAGAGATGCTTAGCACTTGTTGGCCCTTTTGCCTTCACTCTGCGTTCCAGCTCACCCCAAACCATCTCAATTGGGTTCAGGTCTGGTGACTGTGGAGGCCAAGTCATCTGGCGTAGCACCCCATCACTCTCCTTCTTGGTCATATAGTCCTTACACAGCCTGGAGAGGTGTGTTTGGGGTCATTGTACTGTTGAAAAATAAATGATGGTCCAACTAAATGCAAACCGGATGGAATAGCATGCCGCTGCAAGATGCTGTGGTAGCCATGCTGGTTCAGTATGCCTTCAATTTTGAATAAATCCCCAACAGTATCACCAGCAAAGCACCCCCACACCATCACACCTCCTCCTCCATGCTTCACGGTGGGAACCAGGCATGTAGAGTCCATCCGTTCACCTTTTCTGCGTCGCACAAAGACACGGTGGTTGGAACCAAAGATCTCAAATTTGGACTCATCAGACCAAAGCACAGATTTCCACTGGTCTAATGTCCATTCCTTGTGTTCTCTAGCCCAAACAAGTCTCTTCTGCTTGTTGCCTTTCCTTAGCAGTGGTTTCCTAGAAGCTATTTTACCATGAAGGCCTCCTGCACAAAGTCTCCTCTTAACAGTTGTTGTAGAGATGTGTCTGCTGCTAGAACTCTGTGTGGCATTGACCTGGTCTCTAATCTGAGCTGCTGTTAACCTGCGATTTCTGAGGCTGGTGACTCGGATAAACTTATCCTCAGAAGGAGAGGTGACTCTTGGTCTTCCTTTCCTGGGGCAGTCCTCATGTGAGCCAGTTTCTTTGTAGCGCTTGATGGTTTTTGCAACTGCACTTGGGGACACTTTCAAAGTTTGCACAATTTTTTGGACTGACTGACCTTCATTTCTTAAAGTAATGATGGCCACTCGTTTTTCTTTACTTAGCTGCTTTTTTCTTGCCATAATTCAAATCCTAACAATCTATTGAGTAGGACTATCAGCTGTGTATCCACCTGACTTCTGCACAACACAACTGATGGTCCCAACCCCATTTATAAGGCAAGAAATCCCACTTATTAAACCTGACAGGGCACACCTGTGAAGTGAAAACCATTTCCGGTGACTACCTCTTGAAGCTCATCAAGAGAATGCCAAGAGTGTGCAAAGCAGTCATCAAAGCAAAAGGTGGCTATTTTGAAGAACCTAGAATATAAGACATATTTTCAGTTGTTTCACACTTTTTTGTTAAGTATATAATTCCACATGTGTTAATTCATAGTTTTGATGCCTTCAGTGTGAATGTACAATTTTCAAAGTCATGAAAATACAGAAAAATCGTTAAATAAGAAGGTGTGTCCAAACTTTTGGTCTGTACTGTACATGTGTGGTGGCTTAGTTTTTTTTTCAGGATCAGTTGAAGTTTTATTGGAACCAATTTGGACTACATAATATTTTCTTGCCTATTTTATTGCTTTGATTATTTGGGTCATAGATTGAACAAAAAACAGCAATTCATGTATTACTTTTATTTATATATTTTTACACCATTCCCCGTGTCATATAAGTGATAAGACAGCTTTGTTCCAAATTTAGATAGGATTTCTTATGTTTCGCTACTTGTAGCGAAACATTTTCCCATATTTTGTTCATACCTTATTCATATATATACAGTGAAGGAAATAATTATTTGATCCCTTGCTGTTTTTGTAAGTTTGCCCACTGACAAAGACATGAACAGTCTATAATTTTAAGGGTAGGTTAATTTTAATATTGAGAGCTAGAATATCCAAAAAAAAAATCAAGAAAATCACATTGTATAAATTAGATAAATGTATTTGCATTTTGCAGTGAGAAATAAGTATTTGATCCCCTACAAACCATTGAGTTTTGGCTCCTAGACCAGTTAGACGCTCCTAATCAACTCGTTACCTGCATTAAAGACAGCAGTCTTACATAGTCACCTGTATAAAAGACTCCTGTTCACAGACTCAATTAATCAGTCAGACTCTAACCTCTACAACATGGGCAAGACCAAAGAGCTTTCTAAGAATGTCAGGGACAAGATCATAGACCTGCACAAAGCTGGAATGGGCTACAAAACCATAAGTAAGACGCTGGGTGAGAAATGTAGTATAGTTCTTCTGATTTGCTATGTCGCTTACCCCATGTGCAGGGCTTTGCAGTAGCTTAGATATCAAGGGTTAAGACCACTAACAACTAACTGTAACTATATAATTGGTCGTGTCCATGGATACCTAAGCTACTGCAATGTCCTGCACATAGGGTAAGCGACATCGCTAATCAGAGGAACTACACTACATTTCTAATTGGAGGTATTTGCTATTATTATTATTATTATTGCACCTATTACATATTGGAATAAGATTTGGGAGATGGGAATACCCCTTTAACCTCACACTGACAGGAAGCCGGTTATAGCCTGCTTATGGCAGGGCCTAACAGGCCACTGTACCTGGCAGACCTGGAGGTCATTGTTTGACCTCTGGTTACCATGACAACCATCAGCACCCTGCAATAGCGTCACAGCTGTGCCTGTGGAGTGAAAGTGGGAGCCTCCTCTCTCTCAAAACCATCTACATGCAGCAGCCGCTATTGATCGCAGCATATAATTAATTAATTAAACAGGCAAGATCGGTACTAGCACCGATCACAGACTTTGCAGCAGGTTGCCAGTTATAATTTATACAGATCCTGGCAGATGACAAGTGTTGAATATAGGCGCGTGGGAGTCTAGTTCACTTCCCGGCGCCTGCACACAAGTTCCCTGCTCCACAAGGCTGTATGGACGGCAGGGAGAAGAGCGCCGTCCGTAAAGGGGAAACAGCGCAGGCGCGGGATCCGGCCGGGAACTGCAGGTCACAGGGCCCTGTGACTTGCAGAAGAGGTGGAGTAAGTATGATAATAGGGCTAGCAGGCGGGGATTTCTTGGCGTCCAGGGGACGCCAAGCTTAGCAGAAATCATTTAATAAAAATGCGATTACACAGAAACCAGACTGCTAATATGGGCCATACAGGTAAGTATAGCTTCACATTTCTATCACCTGTATGCCCATATTAGCGGTCTGAAAAGTCCCAGGGGGTGACAGATTCCCTTTAACATGTCACTCTCCACAAGGAGAAATGTTACCCCTTGAATACTGGTCTGACGCCTCTCACCCAGCCAAACCAGAACTCACACTTTGCATTGACGAGGGGCAGTATTCCGAAACACAGTGTCTGCAAAGTTTCTGGTTCTGGCTTTTATCCTAAGTCATGTGATAAGGCTCGTTAAAGGGTCACTATTGACTTTTAGGATTGCTACTTCCTGTAGGTGGCACTAGAGTTCTAGTCCTCTTGCTCTTTTGTACATCAAGGAATGCTTTTTGGAGCTAAATAAAGATATTTGAAAAAAGAAACGTGGGACATCGCTTTAACCCTTGGATTACCGTCAGACCTGGGGTTAGTATATTGGTTAATTTAAGTGATTAAAGAATGTGTCTGTTGTATTTCAGATAAAGTGTTTACTCTGTGTGTTTATTTAACTCTTTACTTTAATTAGGTTTAGTCATTTTAATCAGTGTAATGCCGCCCACCTGACACCTGACTGAACACAATCCTGCTGACAGGTGCGCTTTAAAGATCTCTTTTACAGCAGCAACACTGACAGCAGAAAGCAATAGTTGTAATGTGACTCACTATACCAGAGAGCATGCTATGTGATCTGTGCAGAGGACATTGTGTAAGGAGGGGGGAGGAGGTCCACTGTGACCCTTATGAATAGAGGATCCTGACTAACTATAAGTGCTACCTACCAGTTATACTACCTATTCTGATAATAAAAGGATTGCTCATAAGTAACTTCTACAAAACAAAAAGCATCAATCTGTTATGGGGCTCAATGAGTGAAGTTTGCAACATTTCAGCACTTTTCTTAAGAATAAGTAACTAAACTTTTTTTTTTATATAAATTTTTGGAAAAGTTCTAAAACTTTGCAATTCACTTTATTAGGGGATTTTTCTTCATTTCTGTAAAAAAAATTGCATGCAAGTGTCTTCCAAACCCTGCTTTTACCTTCCCTTCACCTGTATTCATATCGCAACATACTTATTTGGAGTACAGATGCTTTAAGTGAAAGGGTCGGCTCAGCAGCTGAGTCTCACTAACTCCACAGATAAGCTTGCTGCAGGAGAAAGTTCTGATAAGGGTAGGTTCACACTTGTCATCCATATACTATCCATTTTATACTCCGCAGCAATTACTTACAGGATCATTTACAGTTTACTATGTTACAGAATTGTAATGTATCAGTAAAAATCAGATATAAACTGTGGCTCTGTATGACATCAGCTTTGTTTTATGAACTGAAAATGCAGTCGTGTGAACGAGCCCTAAGCACAATACTCAGAGGAGACCATTGCTGACCCTTTCACTGCCATCATCTGTACTTCAAAAGAATATGTTCTGATGTCAATGCAGATGAAGAAAGGCAAATAAACCAGGAAAAACACACGCATTTTTTTATTTTTTTTTTAAAGGCATGAAGCCAACTTCACTAATAAAGATATTTGCAAAGTTTCATAACTTTCCAGGCCTGGCAAAAAAGATGCGAGGTACTATTTAAAATAAACAGTGACATTAAAACTTAAAATCACCAAAATTCCTTAAAACTATATTCAATATAAAAACTAGGTTGAAACAATGGGTTATTTTTAATTCCTTTTGAGAGTGTACAGACAGCGCAGTAATAGTGCAGTAAAATTCTTCGCCATTAGACAGTCCGGGCAAATGTACCTTATTAGTATTAGGCTATGTGCCAACGATACAGAAATGCTGCATATTTTTACGCTTCTCCCTGGCAGGAAAAACGAATGTGTTTTTTACATGCGTTTTTCCCGCCAGGTAGTAGCGTTTGTCAAGCGTCTTTGCATGCATTTCTGCATGCGGGTTGACAAGCGCTTTCCAAGCGATTTTAGCATCACCTGGAAAAGTGCTTGACAACTTGTTCACACTATATAAATCCATGCAACTGGCATGGATTTATAGTAGTGTGACCAAGTTAGTTAAAAAAAAAAGAATAAGAATGGTAAAAAATAAAAAAATAAAGTTTATACTCACCTTCCGGTGTCCTCCTGGTGTTCTCCCTGCCGCGTCCGGTGTGTTGGGCGGCTCGCGGTGGTGTGAAGGACCTGCGGTGACGTCATTGAGCCATGTGATGGGTCACATGACTCAGTGACGTCATGGCAGGTCCTTCACAACAGTGCGAGCATTGCAAGAGACCGGATGGCGTGGACAAAACACCGGGAGGACATCGGAAGGTGAGTATAAACTTTATTTTTTATATTAAATTCTTTTTTTTACAGTTTCTATGGTACCCAGGTCTGGAGGAGAGTTTCCTCTCCTCCAGACTTGGGTACCATCCGCACATAGAAACGCATAATATCCGTGTATACAAATGTACTGACACGGATATTATGCGTTTCAATGCAAGTCAATGGCGGCGATTACGCTGTGTGTCCGCAAAATTAATGGACATGCTGCAGATTTTTGAGCGCAGCATAAATGCTGCGGAAAAATCCGCAGCATGGGCACTGACATTGCGGCTTGTCATTGGGGACCATGGGGGGGCGGATTACCAAGCGTTTCCCAAGCGTTTATACTGTGGAAATTCCACAGCATAAACGCTTGGAAAACGCTACGAGGGCACATACCCTTAAGGATATGTGCCCACGATGCAGAAATGAAGCAGAAAATTTCTGCAGCATTTCTGCATCTCCCTGGCAGAAAAAACGCATGCAGATTATACATGCGGATTGTACATGCGTTTTCCTGCCAGGGACAAGCGGATGTGAAGCGTTCTTTACATGCATTTCCGCATGCTGGTTGTCAAGCGCTTTCCAGGCGATTTTAGCATCATTTGGAAAGTACTTGTCAACTTGGTCACACTATATAAATCCATGCAGCCGGCATGGATTTATATAGTGTGACCTTAAAGAAGGTTTAAAAATAAAAAAATAAATCTATACTTACCTTCGGATGGCCCCCGCAGTCTTGCTGCGCTCCTGTGCTGGCTGTCGGGAGAACGCGTTGCCCTGTACTGAAAGACCTGCCGTCACATGACTGTGGTGTCACCGCAGGTCCTTTAGCCCTACGCGATCTGCCGGCAAAGGAGAACAATCACTGCGCGGGCCGCCAGAAGGTGAATATAACCTTTATTTTTTATTTTATTCTTTTTTTCACAGGTACAATCGTACCCAGGTCTGGATGAGAATCTTCTCTCCTCTAGACTTGGGTACCATCCGCACATAGAAAAGCATATAATCAATGTGTACAAATGTACTGACACGGATTATATGCGTTTCAATGCAAGTCAATGGCGGCGATTACGGTGCGTGTCCGCAAAATTAATGGACATGCTGCAGATTTTTGAGCGCAGCATAAACGCTGCGGAAAAATCCGCAGCATGGGCACTGACATTGCGGCTTGTCATTGGGGACCATGGGAGGCGGATTACCAAGCGTTTACACTGCGGAAATTCCGCAGCATAAACGCTTGAAAAACGCTACGTGGGCACACAGCCTTCCACCTTCCTCTTCAAAGACAGCACAATATAGCAGAACTACTCCTTGGATAATCATTAGATGGCAATGAAGTCTGTGTTCCTAGTATTTCATTATACACATATAAACAATAGGGTACATAGTTACTAAGTCCCTGACTGGTATTACATGAGCTAGCAACACAAGTCATCCAGTAAAGCCCCTTCCTGGCGCAATGTGGGCATTATTGTATAGGTAAAGCCCCTTCCTGGCGAATGTGGGCATTATTGCATAGGTAAAGCCCCTTCCTGGCACAATGTGGGCATTATTGCATAGGTGAAGCCCTTTCCGGGCACAATGTGGGCATTATTGTATAGGTAAGGCCCTTTCCTGGCGCAAAGTGGGCAATATTGTATAGGTGAAGCCCCTTCCTGGCACAATGTGGGCATTATTGTATACAGATGTTCTCAAAAATTTACACACCCCTGCAGAATTTTTTCTTTCTTGGCCTTGTTTCAGAGAATATGAATGATAACAAAAAAAAACTTTTTCTCCACTCATGGTTATTGGTTGGGTGAAGCCATTTATTGTCAAACTACTCTGTTTTCTCTTTTAAATCTTAATGATAAAAACATCCAAATGACCCTGATCAAAAGTTCACCTACCCCAGTTCTTAATACCGTATATTGCCCCCTCTAACATCAATGACAGCTTGAAGTCTTTTGCTGTAGTTGTGGATGAGGTTCTTTATTTTCTCAGATGGTAAAGCAGCCCATTCTTCTTGGCAAAAAGCCTCCAGTTCCTGTAAATTCCTTGGCTGTCTAGCATGAACTGCGCGCTTGAGATCTCCCCAGAGTGGCTCAATGATATTGAGGTCAGGAGACTGAGATGGCCACTTCAGAACCTTCACTTTATTTTGCTGTAGCCAATGAAAACTCAACTTGGCCTTGTATTTTGGATCATTGTCATGTTGGAACGTCCAAGTACGTCCCATGCGCAGCTTCAGGGCTGATGAGTGCAAATTTGGCTCCAGTTTTTGCTGATAACAAGTTGCATTCATCTTTCCTTCATCTTTTACCAAGTTTCCTGTGCCTTTGTAGCTCACTCATCCCCAAAACATCAGCGATCCACCTCCGTGCTTTACTGTAGGAATGGTGTTCCTTTCATCATAGGCCTTGTTGACCTCTCTCCAATGTAACGTTTATGGTTGTGGCCAAAAAGGTCAATTTTGGTCTCATCGCTCCAAATGACCTTGTTCCAGAAGTTTTGAGGCTTGTCTCTGTGCTGTTTGGCCTATTGTAGGTGAGATACTTTGTGGCATTTGGCAAGTAATGGCTTTCTTCTGGCGACTCAACCATGCAGTCCATTTTTCTTCAAGTGCCTCCTTATTGTGTATCTTGAAACAGCCACACCGCTAGTTTTCAGAGAGTCCTGAATTTCAGCTGATGTTATTTGTGGGTTTTTCTTTGCATCCCGAACAATTTTCCTCGCAGTTGTGGCCGAAATCTTTGTTGGTCTTCCTGACCATGGTTTGGTTTTTACAGAGCCCCTGATTTACCATTTGTTAATCACAGTTTGAACGCTGCTGACTGGCATTATCAATTCCTTGGATATTTTTTAGTATCCCTTTCCTGTGTTATACAGTTCAACTATCTTTTCTCATAGATCCGTTGACAATTCTTTTGCGTTCCCGATGACTCACAATCCAGAAACATCAGTGGCTGGATGAAAGATGCAAGAGTCTGTCTGGATCCCAGAAACTCACTCAGCTTTTATGCACACACACTGATTACAAGCAAACAGGTCACAGGTGAGGATGTTACCTTTAGCAGCCATTCAAACCCAATTGTGTCAAATTCTGTGCATGTTATCACGCCAAAATCACCAGGGTATGTGAACTTTTGATCAGGGTCATTTGGATGTTTTTGGTTGTCATTAAGATTTAAAAAGAGAAAACACAGTAGTTTGACAATAAATGGCTTCACCCAACCAATAACCATGAGTGGAGAAAACACTTTTTTGTTATCATTCATATTCTCTGAAATAAGGCCAAGAAAGGAAAAATTCTGCCGGGTATGTAAACTTTTGAGCACAACTGTAGGTAAAGCCCCTTCCTGGCACAATGTGGGCATTATTGTATAGGTGAAGCCCCTTCCTGCCACAATCTGGGCATTATTGTATAGGTGAAGCCCCTTCCTGGCACAATGTGGGCATTATTGTATAGGTAAAGCCCCTTCCTGCCACAATCTGGGCATTATTGTATAGGTAAAGCCCCTTCCTGCCACAATCTGGGCATTATTGCATAGGTGAAGCCCCTTCCTGGCACAATGTGGGCATTATTGTATAGGTAAAGCCCCTTCCTGCCACAATGTGGGCATTATTGTATAGGTAAAGCCCCTTCCTGACACAATCTGGGCATTATTGTATAGGTAAAGCCCCTTCCTGGCGCAATCTGGGCATTATTGTATAGGTAAAGCCCCTTCTGGGCACAATGTGGGCATTATCTTACAGGTAAAGCCAGTTTCTGGCACAATGTGGGCATTATTGCATGGGTGAAGCCCCTTCCTGGCACAATGTGGGCATTATTGCATGGGTGAAGCCTTTTCATGGCACAATGTGGGAATTATTGTATAGGTGAAGCCCCTTTGTGGCACAATGTGGGCATTATTGTAAAGGTGAAGCTTCTTCCTGGCACAATGTGGGCATTAATGTATAGGTCAAGCCCCTTCCTGGCACAATGTGGGCATTATTGTATAGGTGAAGCCCCTTCCTGGCACAATGTGGGCATTATTGTATAGGTAAAGCCCCTTCCTGCCACAATCTGGGCATTATTGTATAGGTAAAGCCCCTTCCTGCCACAATCTGGGCATTATTGTATAGGTAAAGCCCCTTCCTGGCGCAATCTGGGCATTATTGTATAGGTAAAGCCCCTTCTGGGCACAATGTGGGCATTATCTTACAGGTAAAGCCAGTTTCTGGCACAATGTGGGCATTATTGCATGGATGAAGCCCCTTCCTGGCACAATGTGGGCATTATTGCATGGGTGAAGCCTTTTCATGGCACAATGTGGGAATTATTGTATAGGTGAAGCCCCTTTGTGGCACAATGTGGGCATTATTGTAAAGGTGAAGCTTCTTCCTGGCACAATGTGGGCATTAATGTATAGGTCAAGCCCCTTCCTGGCACAATGTGGGCATTATTGTATAGGTCAAGCCCCTTCCTGGCACAATGTGGGCATTATTGTATAGGTCAAGCCCCTTCCTGGCATAATGTGGGCATTATTGTATAGGTCAAACCTCTTCCTAGCACAATGTGGGCATTATTGTATAGGTAAAGCCTTTTCGTGGCACAATGTGGGCATTATTGTATAGGTGAAGCCCCTTCCGGGCACAATGTGGGCATTATTGTGTAGGTGAAGCCGCTTCTGAGCACAATGTGGGCATTATTGTACAGGTGAAACCCCTTCCGGGCACAATGTGGGCATTATTGTATAGGTGAAGCCCCTTCCGGGCACAATGTGGCCATTATTGTATAGGTGAAGCCCCTTCCGGGCACAATGTGGGCATTATTGTATAGGTGAAGCCCCTTCTGGGCACAATGTGGGCATTATTGTATAGGTGAAGCCCCTTCCGGGCACAATGTGGTCATTATTATATAGGTGAAGCCCCTTCCTGGCACAATGTGGTCATTATTATATAGGTGAAGCCCCTTCCTGGCACAATGTGGTCATTATTATATAGGTGAAGCCCCTTCCTGGCATAATGTGGTCATTATTATATAGGTGAAGTCCCTTCTGGGCACAATGTGGGCATTACTGTATAGGTGAAGCCCCTTCAAGGCACAATGTGGGCATTACTGTATAGGTGAAGCCCCTTTGTGGCACAATGTGGGCATTATTGTACAGGTGAAGCCCCTTCTGGGCATAATGTGGGCATTATTGTATAGGTGAAGCCCTTTGTGGCACAATGTGGTCATTATTATATAGGTGAAGCCCCTTCTGGGCATAATGTGGGCATTACTGTATAGGTGAAGCCCCTTCCTGGCACAATGTGGTCATTATTATATAGGTGAAGCCCCTTCTGGGCATAATGTGGGCATTACTGTATAGGTGAAGCCCCTTCCTGGCACAATGTGGGCATTACTGTATAGGTGAAGCCCCTTCGTGGCACAATGTGGGCATTATTGTATAGGTGAAGCCCCTTCCTGCCACAATCTGGGCATTATTGTATAGGTAAAGCCCCTTCCTGCCACAAAGTGGGCATTATTAGATAGGTGAAGCCCCTTGCTGGCACAATGTGGGCATTATTGCATAGGTGAAGCCACTTCCTGGCACAATGTGGGCATTATTGCATAGGTGAAGCCCCTTCCTGGCACAATGTGGGCATTATTGTATAGGTGAAGCTCCTTCCTGGCACAATGTGGGCATTATTATATAGGTGAAGCCCCTTCCTGGCACAATGTGGGCATTATTATATAGGTGAAGCCCCTTCCTGGCACAATGTGGGCATTATTGCATAGGTGAAGCCCCTTCCTGGCACAATGTGGGCATTATTGCATAGGTGAAGCCCCTTCCTGGCACAATGTGGACATTATTGTACAGGTGAAGCCCCTTCCTGGCACAATGTGGGCATTATTGTACAGGTAAAGCTCCTTCCTGGCACAATGTGGGCATTATTGTATAGGTGAAGCCCCTTCCTGGCACAATGTGGGCATTATTGTATAGGTGAAGCACCTTCCTGGCACAATGTGGGCATTATTGCATAGGTGAAGCCCCTTCCTGGCACAATGTGGACATTATTGCATAGGTGAAGCCCCTTCCTGGCACAATGTGGACATTATTGTACAGGTGAAGCCCCTTCCTGGCACAATGTGGGCATTATTGTACAGGTAAAGCTCCTTCCTGGCACAATGTGGGCATTATTGTATAGGTGAAGCCCCTTCCTGGCACAATGTGGGCATTATTGTATAGGTAAAGCCCCTTCATGGCACAATGTGGGCATTATTGTATAGGTGAAGCCCCTTCCTGGCACAATGTGGGCATTATTGTATAGGTGAAGCATCTAACTGGCATAATGTGAGCATTATTGTATAGGTGAAGCCCCTTCCTGGCACAATGTGGGCATTATTGTATAAGTGAAGCTTCTTCCTGGCACAATGTGGGCATTATTGTATAGGTGAAGCCCCTTCCTGGCACAATGTGGGCATTATTGCATAGGTGAAGCCCCTTCCTGGCACAATGTGGGCATTATTGCATAGGTGAAGCCCCTTCCTGGCACAATGTGGACATTATTGTATAGGTGAAGCCCCTTCCTGGCACAATGTGGGCATTATTGTACAGGTAAAGCTCCTTCCTAGTACAATGTGGGCATTATTGTATAGGTGAAGCCCCTTCCTGGCACAATGTGGGCATTATTGCATAGGTGAAGCCCCTTCCTGGCACAATGTGGACATTATTGTATAGGTGAAGCCCTTTCCTGGCACAATGTGGGCATTATTGTATAGGTGAAGCCCCTTCCTGGCACAATGTGGGCATTATTGTATAGGTGAAGCCCTTTCCTGGCACAATGTGGGCATTATTATATAGGTGAAGCTTCTTCCTGGCACAATGTGGGCATTATTGTATAGGTGAAGCCCTTTCCTGGCACAATGTGGGCATTATTATATAGGTGAAGCCCCTTCCTGGCACAATGTGGGCATTATTATATAGGTGAAGCCCCTTCCTGGCACAATGTGGGCATTATTATATAGGTGAAGCCCCTTCCTGGCACAATGTGGGCATTATTATATAGGTGAAGCCCCTTCCTGGCACAATGTGGGCATTATTGTATAGGTGAAGCCCCTTCCTGGCACAATGTGGGCATTATTATATAGGTGAAGCCCCTTCCTGGCACAATGTGGGCATTATTGTATAGGTGAAGCCTTTTCCTGGCATTATTATACAGGTGAAGCCCTTTGCTGGCACATTTCGGACATAGCAGGCACTTTCCTGCAGACGATCTCCCATTTCCTCCACTGACCCCCTGCTATAACCCCAGTCCTCGGCCATAACCGCAGAGAATGGCCGGGGTGACTGCTTCCTCCTGTCCTCGGAGCCTCCTGGTAAGATGATGCAGCCACAACAGACAAGTTTCCAGAAAGCCTCGTCAGTGAGGAGACGCCGGAGCCGCCGTGAGACTTGGCGCTCGCCCGCACAGCACGCCGGCCAGGATACTAGTCAGGCCGGGGAGAAAGAGCCAAGAGGCGGCGGGAGCAGAGAGGCCTCTGTGCAGAAGCAGCTGCACCGGCCATTGATGTCAGCGTCACGGACGCCGCGCTAGCCCTGCTCCGTCTCCCCATGCAGCTCCCCGTGATCCCCTTGTAAACAGACAAGCGGATGTACCCACCGGATCTTGGCAAGGACGAGCGGCCGTCAGCAGCAGCAGCTGCCTCCGCTCCGAGGGAAGCCGCCTGTAATGCAGCCCCGTGTGGACGCGATCTTACCTCACACTTCCAGGACCATTGAGGCAGGGAGATCCTGGTTGTGGCAGGCTGTGTCCTCCACAGGAGAATCTGCTTGTCAGGCGGCGGCGCCCTAGCGGCGGAAACGGCCACTGCAGGGGATTGCTGTACCGCCTGGCTGTGCACAAGGTGAGGAGGAGGGAAGAGCCGCTGGAAGACACGGGCTTGTCTCCCACTGTGGCGCACTGTTTGGGCATAGACTGTGGGCATGAAGTGCCAGGATAAATGTTTCCTCCATGTAGATGTAAGGTGGCAACGTGCTGGTGTGCACAGACCATTACATAGACCTGGCTTCAGGAGGTAGTCTCTGAAGTGTTTTACACATTTAGGCTATGTGCACACCATCAGGATTTGAAGCAGAATTTTCCTGAGCGTTTCTGCATCTCCTTGGCAGGAAAAACTTGGAAATTTCGCATGGTTTTGATTTGCTTTTGTTCATCTAGGATTGATTTTTGGAGCTAAATAAAGTCATTTGGTGGGACATTGCTTAAACCCTTGGATTACTGTCAGACCTGGGGTGAGTATATTGGTTAATTTAAATGATTAAAGAATGTGTCTGTTGTATTTCAAATAAAGTGTTTACTCTGTGTCTGTGTGTTTATTTAACTCTTTACGTTAATTAGGTTTGAAACGGGAAAAAATGGCCAGTTTCACCAGTGTGAACAGGTGCTTACTAGGAGCAGCTACCTCCATATACAAATAAAAAAAACACAGTAGCACACTGCAACGCTAAGTATGCGAGCATGAAATATATGAAATTTGAATAGCGTTACTGCTCTAGAAAATAGAAATAAATGAGAAATCTTAGCGCATAAATTGGCCAATTCATGAGTACTTGTTTCAGTCAGTTTTTTCTGTTTCTATGTATAAGCTTTGACTGAGCACTCCACCTCTAGGCCACAGGTGGTTTTAGCTGCAGCAGGTTCTTGCCTTCCCATACACAAGCAGGCTTATGTGTCTTAGAGAGGAGTTCACACAGGCAGGTTCCTGCTATGACGAGAAACGCCTTAACGTGGCTACTGGGTACTCATTCACCCAATCTTCATTAGCATTTCTATTCATGTAATTTCTGGGGCAGCTGTGAGCTGCTATTTTTAGCATAGGAAGGTGCCATTTGCAAACATGGTCCCTGGCCATCAGTAACAGCTCACAGCTGTTTCGTTAGCCACTACGTCCCCCCGATCAGCACTCAGCAGTGCTTTGCACGCAGTGTATTTTTGCTGGGTCCAAAACGGATGTTCTAATGCCGCACTTTTCTTGTCGGTACATGTGAATCCACCGCATATAATGACATTTCAACCTGTCAAAATCTGCAGCGGAGACTAGCGTGTCCGCTATAGAAATTGACATGCTGTGGGTTAGTTTGGGTACATGGCCACGGTCAGGAGCCGTTGCAGGTTTGACACTGCGTGTTTATACAGCGTCAATCCCGCAGCGTCCGGATTTTACAGCATAGTGGATGGGATCTCTAGATATCCTATGTCCACTATGCGTGCATCAGAGGCTGCGGATCACCTGTGGACACTGACATGCAGCGTGTCTTTCAGCATTTCAAATTCTCTTGCAGAGTCACTAGTCCCTGCAACAGAAATTTGACCACTAGACAGTATAGAATGGCGTAAATCCGCATGGTTCAGTGAGCCTAAAATTTTAAAAAAAATATGACGTTGGCTCCTGCATCATTTTTATAACCAGCAGAGGGAAAGCCGACTGCTGAGGGCTGATATTAGTAGCCGGGGAAGGGGCCATTAGCCAACAATGTTCCCTGGCTATTAATATCAGCCCACAGCTGTTTGTTTAGCCTTTACTGGCTAGATTACATGGGGACCCCAGAAAAAAATTGACGTACGATCCTCCTATAAAATTTAACTAGAAGAGGCTAAACAGACAGCTGCTGGCTGATATTAATAGCCAGGGAAGGGGACATGAATACTAGCTCCCTCCGCGGCTATTAATATCACCCCTCAGCAGTCCCAGAAATGGCACATCCATAAGATGCGTCAAATCTGGCACTTAGCCTCCACTCATCCCACTGCCCTGTAGCAGTGGCGAGTGGGGTTATGGGGTTGGGGTTCACGTCAGCCTTGCATTGGCAGCCGACGTGAAGCCCAGGTTGGTAATGGAGGGCGTCTATAAGATGCCCTCATTACTAACTGCATAGTAAAATGGTCGCCACTTTTTCAATAAAAGACACAGCCAGAATAAAGTATTTTAATGAAATAAAAAACACATGGTTTTAAAAAAAATAATAATTATTGTACTCGGTCTGCGAAGCCCTTGATCTTCTGGAAAAAAAAAAAGTAAAAAAATAAACAACCGTATCCCTCACCTGTCCGCTGTCAACGACGCAGTTCACAATTCCATCACGATTGTCCCTCAGTGATCCGGGTCACTTCTACAGCAGTGATATCGGCATTCACTGATGTCACTGCTGTAGAAGACAGAAATGTATATTGACAGAGATGTAAAATCACTCCTGTCAGTATACATGCTGCTGCAGGAGGTCTCTGGGGTTCATCATCTGAAGATCAGCTGTTCAGCCCCGGTGAGCTCACCACCATGGGAACATTCTTCAGAATGTTCCCATGGTGAGGTCACGTGAGCGATCAGCTGATCGCTCATGTGACTGCATGTCCTGGAAGCACAGTATACTGCTGGGAGCGAGTGCGCTCCTCACAATATACCGCTGGGAGGAGAGCATCGCCGGGGGGCGCTGGACAGTTGCGTATAGAGTTTTTTTTCTTTTTTTTTTTTATTTGTTTTTTTCTTTTCTTTTTTTTACCCCGGGCACGCCGGCTTGGCTGGGAAGACCACTGCTCCCTCCAGCCGCGCCGCTCTCGCTGTTATCAGCGGGAGCGGCGGTCGGATGAGAGGAGTAGTAGTCCTCCTCTCCCGACTCGGACAATACCCGCATCGCGTTTCTGCCGTGAATTGCGACCATTGGCTTTAATTGAAAAGCATCAAATCCGCAGGTATAAATATTATACCTGCGGATTTGATGCGGTTCAATTATAGTCAATGGGCTCAAATTCGCAGTGGAAACGCCCGCACAATGGTCATGCTGCGGTTTTTACAGCAATGGTAATCCTGATGGAAATTTCCGCATCATGTGCACAACCTATTAACGACCTATTAACAAACGCATCAAAAACGCTTCATGTGCACATAGCCTAAGGCCGTGTTCACACAAGTGTATTCCTGGTCTGTATACGGACCACAATGCCTGGTCTGACGACTTGCCCTAATGAGATTAAGTCCGGGTCAGGAGACCTGTGGTCTGTCTTGGCAGTGAGATCCGTATACAGACAGTGAAATGCGTTTGTGTGAACATGGCCTAAAGCAGTTTTCCTTGACAAATAGACTTGGCACACAAAGCACATCAGTACGGACTCTCCACTCTATGAAAGTTGTATTGCGAGAAGCGACTGAGACTAGTAGCCGGCTGCCATGGAGATTGCACACTCGTGGCGAACGGTGAGCGAAGCCGAGAAGACGTCCAAAACGCAACTCTGCCATTACGCTTTGTTACGCTGTTCATTATGACGAAAAAATGAATAGCAACATGGTTCTCCAGGTCACTACAATTGTGATCATACCAAGAAGGGCATCTTTTTTTGTTGTTTTAGCAATGAAAAAAATCTGAAATTTATAGATTGCTACTTCCTATAGGTGGCACTATAGAGTTATAGTTCTCTTCCTCTCTGAAGAGATAATTTGCATATTTAATTTCCCAGATGAGCATTGCAAGGCTTAAGTCTTCTCACTTTGGCTTGCCAGGCTTGGCATGTCACACTCCACAAGGAGATACGTTACCCCTAGATACCGGTCAGACGCCTCTCACCCAACCAAACCAGATCTCACACTTTGCACTGACAAGGGGCAGTATCCAAAAACACAGTGTCTGCAAATTGAGATTCAAGTTTGGCTTTTATCCTAAGTCATGTGACAAGGCTGGCTAGAGAGTCGATATTGAGTTTTACGATTGCTACTTCCAATAGGTGGCACTTGAGTTCTAGTTCACTTCCTCTCTGAAGAGACAATTTTCATATAAAAAAATAAATAACATTTTCTTTCTGTCAAGTTGTGAGACCCAAAACTTTATTTTTCCGTTAGTATAGCTGTGTGAGGGCTTATTTTTTACACACTGAGCTGACTTATTTTTATCTACAATTTGGGGTAGGTACAATGTGTCTACACAAACCAGCCAGGAAAAACGCACAGTTGCCATGTACCTGGCTTATCCGTTTAACTCCATGGAGGCACAGCCATTTTTAGTGTTCGAATTACACCATTTGTTTAACCATCATAAAGTACTGTGGCTCAGTGGTTAGCACTGCAGCCTTGCAGCTCTGGGATTCTGGGTTCAAATCTCACCAAAGACATCACCGGCAATGAGTTTGTATGTTCTCCCCATGTTTGTGTGGTCTTTCCTCCTGGTTCTCCTGTTTCCTCCCACACTCCAAAGACATACTGATTGTAATGGGTCCGGGTTTTGGAACCTCTGTGCTGTGAAGCAAGGAGGGACCAGAGGGGCGTGACTAAGTGCCTACCCGGACCAACCCTGGCCACACGGCAGCTTAGTCGACTCCGTGAACCAAGGAGGGACTGGGAAGGTGAACCAGGTGCCACTCTGGGACCGACCTTGTGTGAGAGCAGGCGACTCCCATGGGTCAGATGGCTGAAGCTGATGGGTACAGCAGATGAGCACGGCCAGTAGACAGACAGGTGATACAGGTAGGCAGGCGGGCATGGCAGATAGACAGACTGGCGGGCACTGCTGAAAGACAGGTTGGCGGGCAAGGCTGATGGGACCTGAGGACTGAGGAGAGTGTTAGCACACAAACAACAATCTTGCACAGGAACTCCATTTTGGAGGAGGTGCTTTAAATAGGAGTAGTCCTCCGGCCATTGGCCGGGGACTCTTTAGGAAGGCGCGCGTGGCCCCTTTAAGAGGGAGGGAGCATGCGCGCCCTAAGCACAGTACCTGGGAACCTGCGTGAGGGCAGCAGCAGGGGAGCTGGAGGACGCCGGACCGGGACCGCGGCGGTGAGGGGATCGGCGTCTCTGCCCTGGCAAGAGGCAGAGACGCCGACGCTACACTGATAGGGAATCTAGATTGTGAGCCCCAATGGGGACAGTGCCGATAATGTCTGTAAATTGTCTGAATTGTAAAGCTCTGTGGAATATGTTGGGGCTATATAAATAAAAAGATTTATTATTATTATTAGTACTGACAAATGACGGGGGGAAAGTACAAAAAGTCAATTTGTGGCACCACATTCTGAGGGCGATTAACTTTTCTTTTTTTTTTTTTTTTAATTGTTGATCAATGAGGGCTTGTTTTTTCAGGATGAACTGTAGTTTTTATTGGTGCCATTTTCGGGTCCATACAATGTTCTGATTTCTCTTTTGTTTATTTTTTTAAGTAAATTGAGGGATATTGGCTGCAATACTGTAGTTTGTTAATTCTGTAACAAATTGCTAATCACCTGGGCTTCTCTCGTGTACAAACATGGGGAGGGGGCCTTTTTAGAGCCCCCTACTACAATGATAATACCATGAATTAAGGGGAGCGGTGATGGGTGACGAAGGAGATGCCTCCTCCTCCTCCCTTTGCAGTTGTCAACCAATGATGTACACAATGGGAGACAGGGCTGGAGGTGATTCAGGTCAGAGTACCATGTTTAGGACTCGCGTGCTGCTCATAGTAGTACGAGCAACATGTGGCCTGGCGTATTTTAAAATAAAAATTTTTTTTTACACTTTGGTGAAATGGCCATACCACTGGTTCCACAACTGATCCGTTACCTACTGCAAGTAAAATTGAATGTCACATGCCAAGATTAAGGCGTCATACAGTATATGCACAAAGCATCAGAAGTCATTTGCTTGACATTGGGCTATGAGCCAGATGTACAGCTACCATTGACCTTTCGCTAGCACTCTCAAAGGCTATCTTGTTGCAGAGCAAAACTGCACAGGAAGCTCGAGTGGAGGTCTATCCTCTCCAGCAATCAGACCCGCTTTGTTGTTGAATACAGTGATAGGCTGGGTGCCCACGTAGCTTTTTTCAAGCGTTTATGCTGCGGAATTTCCGCAGCGGAAACGCTTGTGAAACACTAGGTAATCCGCACCCCATGGTCCCCAAGGGGATTCCGCATGTTCTATGCACATGCTGCGGATTTTTCCGCAGCGTTTATGCTGCGTACAAAAATCCGCAGCATGTCATTTAATTTTGCGGAAGCGCAGCGGAACTCCCGCCATTGACTTGCATTGAAACGCATAGAAACCGCGACTGTACATTTGTACAAGCGGCTTCTATGCGTCTCTATGTGCGGATGGTACCCAGTTCTGGAGGAGAGGAGACTCTCATCCAGACCTGGGTACCATTGTACCTGTAAAAAAAGAATAAAATAACAAATAAAGTTTATACTCACCTGTCCGGCGGCTTCTCTCTGAATGCCGGCATCGCTTGAGGACCTGCGGTGACGTCACAGTCATGTGACCGCAGGCCCTTCACCGCTCTGTCTCGCGATATGCCGGCAGCCGGGAACCAGACAGGAACGAGTGCTGCAGCCACGCCGGGGCCTCGGGGGTGAGTATAGCTTTATTTGTTTTAATTTTTACGGTTCACACTGTATAAATCCATGCCGTTTGCATGGATTTATATAGTGTGACCTAGTTGTCAAGCACTTTCCAAGTGATGCTATTGACGCACCCCTGGGCCTGTGTCGCACAGCGTTGCGCATGCAGGAGCTTACCCGGAGCCGGATCTGTTGAGGGTTGTAGTCTCGTGGCGGTGACCCGGTCCGTGCCCAGGGAGTCAGACTAAGTGGCGTTGTATTAGCGGTAGATGTTGGACGACTACGCCACCCGTTGAATGCAGCGAAGGAGCTGCCGCTGCAGGGCAGACCGCTGAGGCCGGTGGTAGGATTGTGCAGCGTGGTAGTATCACCCCCAACGGGAGGGGTATGGCCTCAGGGCAGCCGACGTGGATGATGGGGGTAGCAGGAATCACTCAGAGACGATGCGGTGTAGTTCAGGGTCTTTACTGGTGATAAAGATAGACCCTCCCGGAGTACTGGCTAGCGATCGGGGCCTGGTCAGTCCTTGAGCAGATGGGATCTCCCCTGGCCAGGCGGAGTTGTAGGCCTCCCAAACTGACTGCACTCTTCTGGCTACCTTGCTAGAGGCGGGTATAAGTAGCACACGTCCCTGAGTGTACCGTGTGGTGCTCACCTGTATGGCCGGTGACTCGGGGCCTTCTAGTGGCGTCCGCTCCACGACGGCGGTGCTGGTCCCACGCGTGTGACCGTGCCTTCGGGTTTCTTGGCCAGAGGACCTGAAATCCCCTGCCGGGCGGTTTCTGCTGCTGGGTAAAGATTAGTCCCCACAGCCTCGGACTCCGGGTCCGGTGATGGCTTCTCAGTCAGGGCGAGCTCTGCAGCTGCCAGCCCCTGACTCCTTATAGCACTGCTCCCACAGAGCTCCTGATGTTCTTCTCCTATATCTGCTGCTCTTCTCTGTCTCTACTTCTTCTCTACTCACTAACCCTGCCTCAGCCCTAGGTTTATATAGGGGAAGTTCTTCCCCTCCCAGGACTGGGCAGGAGGTGTGGCATGCATAGGATCCCTGACCAAGAGACCTCCCACCTGCTCTCAGACGTAATATCTCTATCACTGTGGCAACCAGACCCCTGGGGTGTCACATTCCCCCCTAGTGAAATTTAGTACTCCGGGACTAAACATATTTTTAGAAAAACATAACAAGGTATAAACAAAAACAGTACAATAAAGGAAGACATTAGGATGGTCACGGCATGTCCGCAACCGGGTGCAGTTTTTGAAGAAAACAAAGGTGTCCATTTCACCAAAACAGGGAGACGTAACCAGGTAGGGGTCTGTCCTGCCCCGAGTCCTTAA
Source organism: Phyllobates terribilis (assembly GCF_046119375.1). Classification (NCBI taxonomy): domain Eukaryota; kingdom Metazoa; phylum Chordata; class Amphibia; order Anura; family Dendrobatidae; genus Phyllobates; species Phyllobates terribilis. The sequence goes on from NW_027362762.1 coordinate 647,684,215, forward strand.
CAGTCTTTTAGTCCATCCTGGGTTACGCTCCAACTAATTGTACAAGGATTCCCGGTAAATCCACCAAGGACTCCTAAAAATAACTAGAAACACATAATTATTTACAAGTAACAGACAGGTGACCACAAATAAAACAATTTAAACACTTCAAATCCTCCAACGTGCGGGTAACTGGCCTCTAGTGGCCCTAGTGGACCTACGGAGCTGACTGTCTGGCCCTGAACTACAGGGTGTAGGAGCTGTCAAGGGTAAACTGGGCAGCTGTTTACGGGCTCTTTGGCTCACTAGGGGTACGGCAGGCTCACTATGAGCAGAGGGTTGATCCTCCTGTTCTGCTTGTGTGGAGTCTGCTGCCGCCTGGACCGGCTGCTCTTCCAGCTCTACCTGTTGCTCCGTAGGCACTTGGGATGCTGGTTGGAGGAATGTGAGGACGGGTACCACAACTGCACCATTGACTTGAGTCCAGGACCGAGGGAAGTCTCCGAGCACAGTACTAACCATATCTTCCCTTTCCTCTACGGGTCGAGGGTCTTCTTGCTCTCCTTCTGGGTTCCGTAGCTGTTCGGGACACTTCTTCAGGTGATCCCGGGATACAATGGCTGTGGTTTCCCCTCCGTCTTTACTGATGGTACAAACCTTCGGGTTGTCGTGGCTTGAGGGCAGTACGGTGTACGGGTCCTTCTCCCACTGGTCGTCCAACTTGTGGAGCCGTCTCTTCCTCTTCAAGACCTGCTCTCCGGGTACCAGGGGAACAGCGGGAGCATACTGGTTGTAAGTTTTCTCTTGTCTTTCCCTAGCGAGACAGAGACTTCGCTCCACGCTCTCCTGTACTTTCCGGTACTGCTGCTGCCTCTCTGTGTCCCAGTCTGCTTCCGGTGAAGTGTCCTCGGGTGTCAGGACTCCCATCTCCAGGTCAACAGGTAGCTTACCAGGCCTTGCCCTCATTAGGTAAGCCGGGGTACAGTTGGTGGAACCTACAGGGATGTAGTTGTATAGGTCCACCAGGTCGGGCAGCTTCTCAGGCCACAGACTGCGTTCTTCCAGGGGCAACGTTTTCAGAAGATCTATTACCACCTGGTTCATTTTCTCACAAAGTCCATTAGTTTGCGGATGATAGGGTGTCGTCCTTATCTTCCGGCAGCCATACAGATTGCAGAATTCCTGGAAGACCTCCGCTTCAAAGGCAGGTCCCTGGTCCGTCAGCACTTGGTCCGAGTACCCGTGTGGACGGCAGAAGTGCTGCTGGAAGGCTCTAGCTGCTGTTTGAGCTGTTAAGTCCTTAACGGGGACGACAACCAAGAACCGGGAGTAATGATCCACAATGGTTAACGCGTAGACGTAGCCACTTCTGCTTGGGGTCAGTTTTACATGATCCAAGGCTACCAGTTCCAACGGCTGCTTGGTGACGATGGACTGAAGGGGGGTCTTCTGGCTGGCACGGTCCTTCCTTCTTAGGTTGCACGGGCCACAGTCTCTGCACCACCTCTCGATGGTTCCCCTCATGCCTACCCAGTGGAACCGCCCGCGCAGCAGGAACTCCAGCTTCTTCCATCCGAAGTGTCCAGCCCCGTCGTGGTATGCCTCCATCACCATGGCTGCGTCTCTTCGTGGCACCACTACTTGCCAGATTAGTTCATGCGTCCGGGAGTTAACCATTCTGCGGCACAACTTCCCCTTGTAAAGGAACAGTCGACTCTTCTCAGCCCACAGTTGTTTGGCTTCCTCCGGAGCGTCTGGGTCAAGGCGAGCCTCTGGCCGAGTCAGCATCTCCTTCACCAGTCGGACGGCAGGGTCACTGTCTTGCGTTTCCTCCCAGTTGTAGTGAGGCAAGGGGTTAAACGTAGCGGCTTGCTTACTCCTTACCCGATGGGAATACTGGATAGTCCCATGACGGTGGAACGCGGGGAGTTCGACTTCTTCCAGTCCCTCTGGATCTTCTCCTACGTCCGGTAGGTTTGGCATCCTGGACAGGGCGTCCGCGTTGGTATTGGAGCGTCCTGCCCGGTATTTGATTGTGAACTCGTAGTTGGACAGACGGGCCATCCATCTCTACTCTAGGGCACCGAGTCTTGCTGTGTCCAGGTGTGTCAACGGGTTGTTATCCGTGTACACGGTGAACCGGGAAGAAGCGAGGTAGTGCTTAAAGCGTTCGGTGACTGCCCACACCACTGCCAGGAACTCTAGCTTAAATGAGCTGTAATTCTCAGGGTTTCTTTCGGTGGGTCGCAGTTTTCGACTGGCGTAAGCGATTACTCGTTCTTTCCCCTGCTGGATCTGGGACAGTACGGCTCCTAGCCCGATGTTACTTGCGTCGGTGTAGAGGATAAAGGGCTGGCTGTAATCAGGGTACGCCAGGATTTCATCCCCTGTGAGGGCCATCTTCAGCTGGCGGAAGGACTCTTCTTCTAACTTCTCCCATTTGAAGGGCGGCTTCTGGTTCTTGGCCTTCCGGGACTGGCCTATCAGGAGGTCCTGCATAGGAGCTGCCTTTTTGGTGAAACCGGGGATGAATCTGCGGTAATAGCCTACCAACCCGAGGAACTGCCGCACTTCCTTTACACTGGAGGGACTTGGCCATTCCTTAATTGCGGTGATCTTATCAGGGTCGGGAGCCACTCCGTCAGCGCTCACCACGTGTCCCAGGTACTGCACCTTTGGTTTTAGGAGGTGACACTTGGAGGGTTTTACCTTTAGGTCGTAGTTTGCCAGAGCTTCGAACACTTCCGTCAGGTGTTTCAGGTGGTCCTCATAAGTCTTGGAATATACGATGACATCGTCCAGGTACAACAGGACCGTCTCGAAGTTTTTGTGGCCCAGACAGCACTCCATTAATCGTTGAAAGGTTCCTGGTGCGTTACAGAGTCCGAACGGCATGCAGGTAAACTCGCTAAGTCCCATCGGGGTGGTGAATGCGGTCTTCTCCCGGTCCGCCTCTGCTACAGGAACCTGCCAGTACCCGCTAGTGAGATCCAAGGTAGAGAAGAAGTTAGCAGATCTTAAAGCAGCCAAAGACTCCTCTATCCTTGGTAAGGGGTACGCATCCTTGTGTGTGATACGGTTGATTTTCCGGTAATCTACACACATCCTCATGGTGTTGTCTTTCTTTTTGACTAAGACTAGTGGAGCTGCCCAGGGGCTACAGCTATCCCTGATCACCCCAGCCTCCTTCATGTCCCTAAGCATCCCCTTGGCGTGTTGGTAGTGTGCAGGGGGTACGGGTCGATACCTCTCTTTTATGGGAAGATGGTCTCCCGTGGGGATGTGGTGTTCTACCCCCTTGACTCGCCCGAAGTCTAACGGGTGTTTACTAAACACTCTCTCGTACTCTTGAACCACCCGATAGACTCCCTGTCTCTGGTGTGAGGGAGTGGAGTCAGTACCCAAATGTAGTTGCTGACACCAGTCCTCCATTGTTTCCTTAGAGCCGTTACTTTCCTCCGGGGAAGATGGAGGCAAGGGTTCTACGGACTGTATGGAATTTTGATTGATGGTATACAATTTGGCTAGCGTGGCATACCGGGGCAGGTACACTTCCCTCTTCCCGATATTTATTATGCGAACGGGCACCCTCCCATGGCGTACATTGACCACCCCCCGTGCTGTCAAAATGGTGGGCCTACTGTCTGAGTAAACTGGTTCTACCATTGCCTGGTAATCTCTACCTCTCAGACCAATAGCTGCCCGGCACCAAATCATCATTTCACTTTTTGGGGGCATGGCAATAGGGAAAGGGTCACACATTCTTACGCTACCAATCTCACCACCGGAGAGTTCTATCTGTTGCCGTCGCATCAGTGCCCGGATCTCTTTCTGGAGCACTCGCTGCTGGCCGGAGCTGGCGTTCTTGGCAACCTGCTGTAAAAGGAAAATCACCTCTGCAAGACAATTTTCAATTACATTAGTTCCTAGAGTTATCTTTGGGTGACTCTCGTGCTTGTCAATGTCTACAATGATCAGTCCCTGTGCCGCCAGTTCAACTCTACCGATTTTAATGGTCACCTCTTTAAATCCAATCTGTGGCACGGGCTGACCATTGCTGGCGATGATACTCAAATCGTCGTCAGGGTAGCGGGTGATATCCGAGTCATTCCAGTACTGCTTGAAGAGCACGTACGGGATAGTGGTAACCTGTGACCCGGTGTCCAGTAGGGCACTCATAGGGATGCCATCCAGTACCACAGGCAAGACTGGACGTCCTCCCACATATTTGTCGCGCCAGTTCGATGGGCCTGATGATCTTTTTCCTGGGGTTTGGCCCTCTACCCCAGGTTGTGCCAGTTTAAAGGACAGTACCTTGCCATATATCCGGGTTGATTGCAGCGGCGGCAGATGGGTTGTCCGTCCTCGTTGTATCGGTCGCTGGGTCTTCCTCTGGCCGGTGGGGTCCTCCTTGGTCGACGCCACGGGATGTCCTCCGGTCCGGATGCCAGCTGGATCTTCCCTGGAGTGGAAACCTGTAAAGACTGCACAGTTCGGGTTAGCGCGGCAACGCTTTTAGCTAGCTCTTGGACCTGATGGTGCAGGTCTGGAGCCGGGTCATTGTTCAAAGCCTGCGCATCAGCTCCCACAGGCCCTGCCGACAAGGGTGCCGCCTCCTGGTGGTAAGTGGTAGTGGGGCGTCTGTGGGTCACAACGCCACCTGGTGCCGGTTCTCGGAGCACCCGGATGGCTCTGTCCTTGAACTGTGCAAATCCCAGATGAGGGTCATGTAAGGCCATTGCCCGCAACTGGGTTCGGTGGGCATTGCAATATAAACCCTCTATAAATTGTTCAGTCAACAGCCTGTCCTCGTTTCCCACGCCGTCAGGGTCGGTCTGCTTAATGGCTCTGAGGGCCTCTTGTAGGTTCAGGGCATAGTCCCTTATACTCTCGTGTGCTCGCTGCTTGCACCCGTAGAATCTAAGCTTGATCTCGGCTGAGGTGCGGGTATCAAAGGTGTCCCTCAGCCGGGTTAGTATCCCTGCAACAGTCCTCCCCCCAGGTGGCCAGGACTTTACCTCCCTTTGGGCTGCCCCGGTTAATTGGGCCACCAGGATGCTCACTTTTTGCTCTTCTGTGAGGGGATACACCTGGAAGAGGCTATCCAGCTTTTCTCTAAAGTCATGCAGGGTATGTGACTCCCCTGAGTACTGGGGTAGCCAGGCCGCTCCCGGGATATAGGGCATGGTGAAAGGCATGACTGCAGCAGCGGTGGCGCTGGCGGGGGTTGAGGCAGTGAAGCTCTCCTCCGTATCCGACATCTTCCTCCCCCCTAGTGGACCGTGGCCTACCTTGCGATGATCCTCTTCCGTAGGCCGCGGCTCCGCAGTGGATCGTCAGGGTTGAGGACCTTCCGTCGCGCTCCTGTGACGTCGGCGTCTGCTGGGCTCCTTCCAGGACCTTACGCAACGTCCGGACGTGAAGCAGGGCTTCAGTTCTCGCGCGCTTTCGGAGTCCACGCCCCTCTTCTTCCCGCGCGGCGTCTTCAAGATGGCGTCCAACGGCGGGAAAACTCCACGGATGGCGGGAAGAAGGCAGAAGATGGCGCCGGATGGCGGGAAAACTTCGCGGATGGCGGGAAGAAGGTAGAAGATGGCGCCGGATGGCGGGAAGAAGGTAGAAGATGGCGCCGGATGGCGGGAATCTTCACCACTGGTAAGTTTGAACAGTCTTTTTCAGGCACGCAGTACCCGGTGGTTGCGGGCACGAAATCCTGCCGACTACGCCAAAAGTTGACGCACCCCTGGGCCTGTGTCGCACAGCGTTGCGCATGCAGGAGCTTACCCGGAGCCGGATCTGTTGAGGGTTGTAGTCTCGTGGCGGTGACCCGGTCCGTGCCCAGGGAGTCAGACTAAGTGGCGTTGTATTAGCGGTAGATGTTGGACGACTACGCCACCCGTTGAATGCAGCGAAGGAGCTGCCGCTGCATGGCAGACCGCTGAGGCCGGTGGTAGGATTGTGCAGCGTGGTAGTATCACCCCCAACGGGAGGGGTATGGCCTCAGGGCAGCCGACGTGGATGATGGGGGTAGCAGGAATCACTCAGAGACGATGCGGTGTAGTTCAGGGTCTTTACTGGTGATAAAGATAGACCCTCCCGGAGTACTGGCTAGCGATCGGGGCCTGGTCAGTCCTTGAGCAGATGGGATCTCCCCTGGCCAGGCGGAGTTGTAGGCCTCCCAAACTGACTGCACTCTTCTGGCTACCTTGCTAGAGGCGGGTATAAGTAGCCCACGTCCCTGAGTGTACCGTGTGGTGCTCACCCGTATGGCCGGTGACTCGGGGCCTTCTAGTGGCGTCCGCTCCACGACGGCGGTGCTGGTCCCACGCGTGTGACCGTGCCTTCGGGTTTCTTGGCCAGAGGACCTGAAATCCCCTGCCGGGCGGTTTCTGCTGCTGGGTAAAGATTAGTCCCCACAGCCTCGGACTCCGGGTCCGGTGATGGCTTCTCAGTCAGGGCGAGCTCTGCAGCTGCCAGCCCCTGACTCCTTATAGCACTGCTCCCACAGAGCTCCTGATGTTCTTCTCCTATATCTGCTGCTCTTCTCTGTCTCTACTTCTTCTCTACTCACTAACCCTGCCTCAGCCCTAGGTTTATATAGGGGAAGTTCTTCCCCTCCCAGGACTGGGCAGGAGGTGTGGCATGCATAGGATCCCTGACCAAGAGACCTCCCACCTGCTCTCAGACGTAATATCTCTATCACTGTGGCAACCAGACCCCTGGGGTGTCACACTATCGCCTGGAAAGCACTTGTCAATCTGCATGCGGAAACGCATGTGAATCCGCATGTGGATCCGCATGTATTCTGCAGGAAAAACGCATGCACAATCTGCATGCGTTTTTTCTGCCAGGGAGATGCAGAAATGCTGCAGAAATTTTCTGCTTCCTTTCTGCATCGTGGGCACATAGCCATAGCCAGAAATTGGCCTAGAGACCACATGGAAACGCTATGAAGAGGACTTCATGAAGGAATGTCACACTGGTCCTACTTCCAATAGTGTCGGGTGGCATAGTGTATTTTAACCTAATCCTTTTAGTCTTCGTTCCAGATACAATAACAGCTTGGCATTACATTGATTTGGACGTGGAACTAGTGGTATGGCCATTTCTCCACAGTGTCCCAGAAGCCATATTTACCCTTCACCATGACAGCACCGTACAGACAGAGATTATCCGCCCCCAGGAACAGGAAACCTACTAAAATAAAAGGGGTGGCACCTCTCTTCCTCCCCATTGTGGTTTCCTGTTCCTGGAAGAGGATACCTACGGTGGAACAGCTTACCTGGGCAGATTTCTCCTGGTGCCGTGACCCGGTAAACCTTGCGGCTGGAGGGCTGATCCAAGAGGTGGGGGCACTTTTCTTGAAGGAACCGCTCCAGCCAGAGCGTAGGACGTCAGCGGGCCACCTTCGGATTCGGAGGTTGGCGATGAGAGGAGTGCAGAGCACCGGAAGCGCGTAAGAAAGACGGCGCCGTTTTGCAGTACGGCGCAGGTGCATGGTTGACTTCCGGGGCATAGTGACGCTGCAAAGGACGTCAGCGGGGCCTACAGGGCGGTCTAGAGTGGAGGTAGAGACCGCCGTTACACGTGGTGTTGCGGCAGTGACCACTGTAAAAAAATTAAAAAAAAGGGAGAGATCCCACCCCTCCCCTGTGGTGCAACCCCTGCTCCTCCCACACCTATTATAAATGGCACATGATGCGAGTCCCTTAGCAGCTGCGGTACACTTAGCACAACATTTGCTGAGTTTGTTAACTGCTGCAAGGTTGGTGTCCATCCCTGCAGAGAAAATGGAGAATCCAAATCTACCTGAAGGGGATGAGCCGAAACCTGCTCCTGGCGCGGTAGTTCCTGGGCACTAGGACGGGGTGAGTGTTTCTACTGCACACACATACTGACTGGTGTCATTACCCATTTTAGGATAGACCCAGGAAAACAATGACCAAGACAAAAAATAAGGAATGTGCCTTATGCAAGGATGCTATACCAAAGTCTTATGCTAAAAAGCTTTGCAGGGCTTGCATAGAGAAAACAGTAATGGAGGAATCCCCGTATCTGTTTCAGGAGTTAAAAACGCTAATCAAACAATAAGTTAAAAATATGGAAAAAAAGGAAAATGTCATATCCGGGGTACGTCTACCTCCTCAGGCATACAGCATACACCCTCAGACATTAGCTCAGAAGAGGAAAAGGAAGAATCAGGAGAATTAGTTGACTCTGATAGCTCAGAACCATCTTCATCTGATGGAGAATATGGCCAGCCTTGCTTCCCGGTGGAAGAAACGACAAAACTTCTGAAAATCATTACGACAACTATGGCGGTAGTGATCCCAAGGAAGCATAGATCTGTGCAGGATTCCATGTTCAGTAACCTGGAGAAGCGCAAACATCGGGTCTTCCCAGTCCACAAAAATTTATTTTCCTTGATAAAAAAGAATGGAGAAAACCAGTTAAAAAAAGTGTCAGTCCCAAACACTTAAAAGGAAGTATCCTTTTGAGGATGAGTTGCCTAGTGTTTGGAAAAAATCCCCGAAGATTGACGTGGCTATTGCCAGAGTTTCTAAGGAAGTAGCCCTTCCTTTTGAGGATCTAAGTTCTCTAAAAGATCCTTTAGTTAAAAAGGCTGACACATTCCTCAGGGGCACTTGGGAGGCAGCAGCTGGTTCCTTTAAGCCCAGCATCGCAGCCACATGTACCGCTAGGTTCCTAGTGAAGTGGCTAAAGAACTGGAGTCCCAGATAAGGAATAAATGTCCTAGGGAACAACTCCTGGAAGCACTCCCCATTATCCAGAAAGCAGCTGACTTCTTGGCTGACGCCTCAGTAGATAGCGAGAGGTTAGTAGCCTGGGCCTGTGGTCTCTCGAACTCGGCACGGAGAGCCCTTTGGCTTAAGAATTGGTCAGCCGATTTTCAATCCAAAATTAAACTATGTGCCATTCCCTGCCAAGATGATTTTTTGTTCGGATCGGTCCTAGACGATATATTAGAAAAGGCGGCCGATAAAAAACTGAATTTTCCCCCTCCCTCTCAAAAATATAAAAAGTCCTTTCAAGGGTCAACAACTAGGGGAAGAGGAAGAAGCCAGAGAGAGGATAGTGGAAGAGGGGATCGACCCTGGAGAAGAGACAGGAGTCACTCCAGGGGGTTCCTGTTTAGTATGTGCGCCACCTACAAAGGGGGACCCAAATACCAATGACGCCAGTTTACCAGTGGGGGGAAGATTAAAACAGTTTTGCCATCAGTGGGCCTAGCTTCCCACCACCCAATGGGTAGTGGATACCCTTTTCAGAGGCTTAAAAATATATTTTTTCCTCCGTTCCCCCACTTTGGTTGGCAAGATAAAGCAGATCGCATTAGAAGCAGAGATCGTAAAGTTACTGGACAAACACAGACTAGTCAGTGTGCCAGAGGGAGAAAAAGGAAGAGGTTTTTACTGCAATCTATTCCTGATAAAAAAAAACGATGGTTCTTACGGAACAATAATAAATCTAAAAGCCTTGAACGTACTGTATAGATAAAAACAGAAAAATTCAAAATGGAGACTTTGAGATTTACAGTAAAGCTTTTGAACCCCTTCTGTTTCATGGCAGTGATAGTACGTATCCTTTAAGTCTATCACATCCCAATCCACCCAGACCACCAAAAATATCTCAGGGTGGTAGTAAAGTTCCAAGGCAATCTTTTGCATCTGCAATATCAGTGTCTGCCATTTGGGGCGTCACTAGCACCCAGAATTTTTACCAAAATAGTGGCGGAGATAACATCCTATATAAGGAAAAGAGACAAATTAATAGTGCCATACCTGGACAAATTTTTGATGGTCGAGGACTCAGAAAAAAACTGTACTTTAGCGGTCAAACAAGTACTATACAGTGCTGGCCAAAAGTATTGGCACCCCTGCAGTTCTGTCAGATAATACTCAGTTTCTTCCTGAAAATTATTGCAATCACAAATTCTTTGGTATTATTCTCTTCATTTAATTTGCTTGCAAGGAAAAAACACAAAAGAGAATGAAGCAAAAATCAAATCATTGATCATTTCACACAAGACTCCAAAAATGGGCCAGACAAAAGTATTGGCACCCTCAGCCTAATACTTGGTTGCACAACCTTCAGCCAAAATAACTGCGAACAACCGCTTCCCGTAACCATCAATGAGTTTCTTACAATGCTCTGCTGGAATTGTAGACCATTCTTCTTTGGCAAACTGCTCCAGGTCCCTGATATTTGAAGGATGCCTTCTCCAAACTGCCATTTTGAGATCTCTCCACAGGTGTTCTATGGGATTCAGGTCTGGACTCAATGCTGGCCACCTTAGAAGTATCCAGTGCTTTCTCTCAAACCATTTTATAGTGCTTTTGGAAGTGTGTTTTGGGTCATTGTCCTGCTGGAAGACCCATGACCTCTGAGGGAGACCCAGCTTTCTGACACTGTGCCCTACATTATGCTGCACAATTTGTTGGTAGTCTTCAGACTTCATAATGCCATGCACACGGTCAAGCAGTCCACTGCCAGAGGCAGCAAAGAAACCCCAAAACATCAGGGAACCTCCACCATGTTTGACTGTAGGGACCGTGTTCTTTTCTTTGAATGCCTCTTTTTTTTCCTGTACACTCTATGTTGATGCTTTTTCCCAAAAAGCTCTACTTTTGTCTCATCTGACCAGAGAACATTCTTCCAAAACGTTTTAGGCTTTCTCAGGTAAGTTTTGGCAAACTGCAGCCTGGCTTTTTTATGTCTCGGGGTAAGAAGTGGGGTCTTCCTGGGTATCCTACCATACAGTCCCTTTTCATTCAGACGGATAGTACGGGTTGACACTGTTGTACCCTTGGACTGCAGGGCAGCTTGAACTTGTTTGGATGTTAGTTGAGGTTCTTTATCCACCATCCACACAATCTTGCGTTGAAATCTCTTGTAAATTTTTCTTTTCCGTCCACATCTAGGAAGGTTAGCCACAGTGCCATGGGCTTTAAACTTCTTGATGACACTGCGCACGGAAGACACAGGAACATTCAGGTCTTTGGAGATGGACTTGTAGCCTTGAGATTGCTCATGCTTCCTCACAATTTGGTTTCTCAAATCCTCAGACAGTTCTTTGGTCTTCTTTCTTTTCTCCATGCTCAATGTGGTACACACAAGGACACAGGACAGAGGTTGAGTCAACTTTAATCCATGTTAACTGGCTGCAAGTGTAATTTAGTTATTGCCAACACCTGTTAGGTGCCACAGGTAAATTACAGGTGCTATTAATTTTCACGAATTAGAGAAACATCACATGATTTTTCAAACAGTGCCAATACTTTTGTCCACCCCCTTTTCTAGGTTTGGTGTGGAATTATATCCAATTTGGCTTTAGGACAATTCTTTTCGTGGTTTTTTCATTGAAGACAAATTAAATGAAGATAATAATACCAAAGAATTTGTGATTGCAATCATTTTCAGGAAGAAACTGAGTATTATCTGACAGAATTGCAGGGGTTCCAATACTTTTGGCCACCACTGTACATGCATTTTTCCTGCCAGGGACAAGCGTAATTGAAGCGTTTTGATCATGCGATTTCGCATGCTGGTTGTCAAGCGATTTTCAAGCGATTTTAGCATCACTTGGAAAGTGCTTGACAACTTGGTCACACTATATAAATCCATGCACCCGGCATGGATTTTATATAGTGTGACCAAGTTAGTTAAAAAAAAGAATAAAAATGGTAAAAAATAAAAAAACATTATACTAACCTTCTGATGGCCCCCGGTCTCCTTATCCGATGCGTCCGGTCTTCCCGGTGTCTCTCGGTTGTGTAAAAGGACCTGCCATGATGTCATTTAGTCATGTGACGGGTCACGCGACCGCTGACGTCAGCAGTCGCGTGACCTGTCACATGACTAAATGACGTCATGGCAGGTCCTTTTAGACCATCGCAAGCTGCCGGGAAGCCAGGACGCATCGCTATGGAGACCGGGGGCCATCAGAAGGTAAGTATAATGTATATTTTTAATTTTAATTCTTTTTTTTTACAGGTACTATGGTACCCGGGTCTGGATGATAGTCTCCTCTTCTCCAAACCCGGGTACCATCCGCACATTGAATCGCTTAATATCCACATGTGCACATGTAGTCATGCGGATATTAAGCGATTCAATGCTAGTCAATGGCGGCGAAAACGCCGCGATTACGCAAAATAATTGGTAGTACTGCAGATTTTTCCACAATGATAATCATTGTGGAACATAGCAGGCCTTCTACCAAGTGTTTTTTAAGCGTTTCTGCAGTGGAATTGCCGCTGCGGAAACGCTTAAAAAATGCATAGTGGGCACACAGCCTTACTCATGTTGCTGTGATTGAGCTCTGCAATCTCAGCGTAAACCTCATTCAGACGTCACAGCGTTACAGGCATCTGAAGGACGCTTTACGCTGACATAGTATCGTGTGATACAGTAAATAGGAATTGTGCGATATAGCCCGCAGAGCAGCATATCTAATCCCTTCATGTGTGATCCAGCCTGTAGTGCTGCTTACCTATTCTTACCATGAGTGATACAACCCGCAATGCCACGTATCAAATACCCATCATGTGTTATGCAGCCTGCAGAGATGTGTATCTAATCACAGCAAGTGATGCAGAGACGCGTATCTAAACCCAGCATGTGATACACTTTACATTTATCACACTCTGTGTATCTAATCCCAGCATGTGGTACAGTCCCATATCTAATCCAATCCTGTGTTATACACTCCGCTGAGCTTTGTATGTAATCCCATCATGTGATTAGATTCACTCCAACTAACAGAATCATCACTGCCAGCTGTCTTCAGTGACACTGTCCACATGTCCATATCACTTTGCCAATGTCACCAATAAAATGGCTCCGCACTGTGATCCTAAACTTCTTCCTCCCTTATCTTTTTGCAAACTCCGGGAGGGAAGGAGTGAAGTCACACACATGTGCTTGCTGTCCGGATTTGATGTGGTTTTTCCTGCGCTGCTGATGGACTCATAAGGAGAAACTTGGAAAATGATGAGTTCATTAAGGCTATGTTCACACATGTTGGGTTTCTCAGCGTTTTTTGCTGCAGATTTTTATGCAAATTTTCAGCTGCATTTTGCAGTACCAGCAAAGTCTACGAGAAACCAGAATTCTCTGTTCACACATCTTTTTTGTTGTTGCGTATTTTGTACCTTGGTTGGGTTTTTGGAAAATAGAACATGTCACTTGTTTCAGCATTTTTTTCAGTGTTTTTCATCCATTGGAAGTAATGGGTAGTGAAAAAATACTGAAAAAAACTATGATGTGTGAAAATCAGGTTTTGCTGCGTTTTTAGTGAAAATAAGCAAGTACAGCAGTATGTGAAACACCATTTATTTTTGTGACATGGTTGTTTGTATTAGGAGAGCTTAACCCCTTTACCTCCCAGGGTGGTTTGCACGCTAATGACCGGGCCAATTTTTACAATTCTGACCACTGTCACTTTATGAGGTAATTACTCTCGAGCGCTTCAACAGATCCCCCTGATTCTAAGATTGTTTTTTTCGTGACAAATTGTACTTCGTGATTCTGGTAGAATTTCTTCGATATCACTTGCGTTTATTTGTGAAAAAAAAACTGAAATTTGGCGAAAATGTTGAAAATTTTGCAATTTTTAAAATTTGAATTTTCATGCCCTTAAATCAGAGAGATATGTTACACAAAATAGTTAATAAATAAAATTTCCCACATTTCTACTTTACATCAGCACAATTCTGGAACCAAATTTTTTTTTTATTAGAGAGCTATAAGGGTTAAAAGTTGACCAGCGATTTCTCATTTTTCCAACAAAATTTAAAAAAAATTAACATTTAACTTTTTTCACAAAAATGTTACTTTAGACCCAATTTTTTTTATTTTCGCAGGGGTAACAGGAATAAATGGACCCCAAAATTTGTTTTGCAATTTCCCCTGAGCATGCAGATACCCCATATGTGGGGAAAAACCACTGTTTGGACGCACAGCAGGGTTCGGAAGGGAAGGAGCGCCATTTGACTTTTTGATTGTAAAATTTGCTTGAATAATTAATGGACGCCATGTTGCGTTTGGAGAGCCCCTGATGTGCCTAAACAGTGGAAACCCCCCACAAGTGACACCATTTTGGAAACTAGACCCCTCAGGGAACTTATCTAGATGTGTGGTGAGCACCTTGAACCCCCAGGTGCTTCACAGAAGTTTATAGCATTGAGCCGTAAAAATACAATTTTCACATTTTTCCCACAAAAAATGTTTTTCAGCCCCCAATTTTGCATTTTCATAAGGGTAACAGGAGAAATTGCACCATGCAGTTTGTTGTTTTATTTCTCCTGAGTAAGCAGATACCCCATATGTGGGGAAAATACAGTGTTTGGGCGCACGGCAGAGTTCAGAAAGGAAGGAGCACTGTGTGACTTTTTGAACTCAAAATTGGCTGGAATCGTGGGCAGACGCCATGTCACGTTTGGAGAGCCCCTCATTGGCCTAAATTGTGGAAACCCCCTACAAGTGACCCCATTTTGGAAACTACACCCCTCAAGGATTTTATCAAGGGGTATAGTGAACATTTTGAACCCAGAGGTACGACAGAATTTGATAACATTAGGTCATCATATTGAATAAGTTGTCATTAGTCTTCAGCACAAGTGCTCGCTACTTGAGTTTGCATCGGGTACTTGGGTATACACCATGTATCATGGGTGCTCAAGTGACATGCTCGAGTCCCCGCCCCGCATGTTTCACGGTTATTAGACACCCAAAAAAAAACATGTGGGGATCACTCGTGCATGGCAGGCAATCCCCGCAAGGTTTTTTTGGTCGCGAAGCATATGGGGCAGAGACTCGAGCATGTCACTCAAGCACACGCGATACTCAGTGCATACCCGAGCACCTGATGCAAACTCAAGTAGCGAGCACTTGCACTCAACACTAGTCGCCATATAGTCATCTTTTTTTTTTTACTTTTGAAAAAAATCCCAACCCTAATACAACCCTAACCCTAGCACAACCCTAACCCTAGAGTTTATTTTTTACGCCGTTCCTCGTGAGGTATAAGTGATTAGACGACTTTATTCTTCAGGTCGGTGTGATACCAGAATCATATCGGGTTTTTATGATTTTTTATTATTTTTTTGCAAAATCTAGTTTTTGCATCACCATATGAGAGCTATAATTTTTCCAAATTTTGGCCGACAGAGTCATGTGACGGCTTGTTTTTTGCAGGATGAGTTGACGTTTTTATATGTATGCGCAGTGCATGACCAAAGTATCTTCTCCATCTGCAGCGCTGACAGCCTGTATATCACAGGGATGGTGCTCCATCCCTATGCTATACAGGCGATCAGAGTAAAAAAAGGTGGAAGTCCCATAGTGGGACAAAGTAAAAAAGGTGTTAAAAATGAAAAAAAAATCAGGGTCACCAAACAGCAGGAACAAGCCACAATACAGCACCGTCAGTGGAGAAATAAAAAAGCTCTCAGAATATAGCAATTTAAAAACAATTCTTTTTTCTATGAAATAGCTTTTATTGTGTGAAATTGTTAAAACATAAAAAAAATCTAAATGTGATATCGCTGTAATCGTACTGACACAAAGAATAAAGCTGTCATCAATTTTACCATATGGTGAAGAACACAAGAAAAAAAAAACTATTCCTGAATTGCTGGTTTTGTTCATTCAGCCTCGCAAAAATCAGAATAGAAAGCAATCAAAAAATGTTGTGTCCAAAAATGGTAACAATAGAAATGTCAATTTGTCCCTCAAAACACAAGCCCTCACATGACTGTCGGCAAAAATTTAGAAAAATTATAGCTCTCAAAATATGGCAATTCAAAAATGTATAACCGCAGCCAAACATAAAAAAATATATATAAATCTGGTATCGCTGTAATTTCACCCACCCGAGGAATGGTGTAAAAACTAAATAAAACCATTTCTTGACCTGATGTTGATTTGTTCACTCTGCCTCCCAAAGATCGCAGTAAGGCTCGGCTCACATTTATCCTGCGCTCTACGCTTAGCGCTTACACTGGGGTTCCATGTAAATCTCTGAAACATGTGATTCAGACGGAACCCCCGACAGAAGATTCAATATAATGAGGCAGATGGAGGCACTGTGGACGCCGTCTGACATCTGATCCAGTGGTGTCTGTCTTTTTAAGCATGCATGAAACTGCAGTAGGCCACAGTTTTGTGAACCTCTGAAAATAAGGACACCACAGAGGCCAGACGGAGTCCAGAGTAACTCTGCTGCCTCATAGTGAATGGATTTCTTGGGGGTGTGAAGATCTGAGGTTGTGTATTGTAATAATCACCTAGGCAGGTTAACAATGCAACAATATTTTATTCCATACATCCATGGTTTTACAACAATTCCGGGTAAAATGGGCAAAATACAATGCTCTCAGTCCACAAGTTCCCAACCTGGGATCGGTAGTTCCACTGCCCCGTACCAGGCGATACTCACTGTCTCCCAACTTTTGGTTGGCCCACAGATTTCGTATCTCCCGCCACTATAGTCTGTAGCCACAGTCCATGCTCCTCCAGACGATAGATAACACGACCAAAGCCCATGTATCGAGCAGCAATAGTCCTTAAGAAAGTTCATCAAATCCAGACGACAGATCCCACAATTGTAGCACGTGTGTCCAGCCCTGCCGGCAACCAATCTCCAAATTCCATAGGCCATCCATCCATGGCTCCAGGACCTTTGCTTAGATCCTCTCCCTTCAACGTCACTCTCCCAACTCCCTGAATAACACATGTGGCTTCTTCTTCCCTCCCTGGGATCAGCCCCCTGAATGGGCAGAAGTGTTCACACCCTCCCCCTTAAACATTTGCATTTAGCTCAAAGAATGAATAATATTCCGGAAGCTCATCACCTGGGATGATGGCTCCCCTGGGTCTACTATCCCCATCCACACAATGGGCCCTAGTGGCTGGGAGAATGATGGCTTGAGGCCCCTGAGATACTGATGAGATTAATGGAATGATTGCTTTACATTTACCTTTAGCAATCTCCTGTCTGGTTATGTATGCGTAAGATCCAGCCTTCACATCTTCCTCTGTTTACTGTCACTGAATGGAAACATTGATTCCTGAGGCTGAACTGACGAGCAAGCTAATGTCTAATAAAACACAGCAATAACATTGACGTAACCGGTGTTCCGTGCTGGAAAAGTCTGCATCCCTTAGAGTCGCGGATTCTGCTACTCATTCTTTGGTCCAATAGACTTTAGAACAAGGTCAGTTCCTCACAGTGGGTTTCATCTGAATCACGTTATTCGGAGATTTAGATGGAAACCCCAATGTAAGTGCTCTGCGTGGAGCACAGGATAAACGTGATCCCAAACGTTATGTAAAATGTTCTCAGTAAAAGGTTCAACTCAATCCACAAAAAAGCAAGTCACCACTCAGGTCCGTCATCTGTTAACTGAAATATAGGGAGCTTCCACGTTACTTAGCACAATGGCGGTAGCAGAATAGCAGTACGGCTCCTCGCCCCCAAAAGAAATCCAGCGATTTCTGCACTCCCAAATCCAAATGCCACTCCCTTGTTAGCCTCACTGTGCGCCTAAACCACATTTAGCGTCCACATGTTTGGCTTTTCTATAGCTATCAGAGCCCGCCCAATTTACGGGTGCGCGTCTCCAGAAGCACAAATTGGGCACAATGTATGGGCACTACAATGTACTGAGCACACTACACTGGGATATTTGCAATTTTCACTCCGCCACATACACTTCTGCTTATTTCTGAAAAACACCTGTGTAGTGTTGAGCGAGTATGTTCTGTTCCGAGTATGCTCGGGCGAGCTCTGAGTATTTACAGCTGCTCGATGATATGTTTGAATCACTCCTGTGTGCATGATTTGCATCTGTTTGACAGCTTTATTACATGTGAGGAATGTGTAAGAAATAGATATTCCTCACATGTATTAAAACTGTCAAACAGTCGCAAATCATGCACACGGGAGCGATTCAAACATATCACCGAGCAGCTGTAAATACTCGGAGCTCGGCACGAGCATACTCGGCAAAAGGGTTAACAGAACATACTCGCTCAACACTACACCTGTGGAGTCATATCATTACTACACTTGTGCATAAATTCCTAGAGCGGTGTAATCTCCAAAATGGGGTCACTTGAGAGGTTATTCTTCTCTTCTGGTACTTAAGGGCTCTGTATATAATAATAATAATAATCTTTATTTTTATATAGTGCCAAAATATTCCGCAATGCTTTACATACATTATCATTGCTGTCCCCATTGGGGCTCACAATCTAAATTCCCTATCAGTATGTTGTTGGAGTGTGGGAGGAAACCGGAGAACCCACACAAACACGGGGAGAACATACAAACTCCTTGCAGATGTTGTCCTTGGTGGCATTTGAACCAGGGGCGGACCTACCGCCCGTGCAGCCGGTTCATTGAACGGGGGCCCCCGAGGGAGAGGGGGCCCCTCCAGCCTCCAGCAGGGCCGCCATCAGGGCATGACTGCCCTGACTCCAGCATGGGGCCCGGCCGGTCGGGGCCCCCCTCTTGTGCGTCTCCTCATGGGGCCCCCCCGCAAGACCCCCTGCCGTCACATGACCGGAGATGTCCCTGCGCTCAGCATGGTTCCCCGGCCCCATGCTGAGCGCAGGGACATCTCCGGTCATGTGACGGCGCCGGCACAATACTTACCCCTCCCCGTGCCTCCGCAGCGTCTTCCGCGTCCTCTGACTGTGACGTCTCAGGTCAGAGGGCGCGGTGATATGTTTACACCGCGCGCGATCTCTCCTGAGCTGTCACAGCGCGAAGACGTGGGCAATGCTGGAGTCTGGATCAGCATCAGGTGAGAAGTGAGGTGAGTATTTGATTTTTTTTTTTTATGTATGGGGGCATGGGGCATTATATGGTGGGGGGGTGACATCCTGCATGGGGCATTATATGGTGGGGGGAGAGTGGGTGTGACATCCTGCATGGGGCATTATATGGGGGGCGGTGACATCCTGCATGGGGCATTATATGGTGGGGGGAGAGTGGGTGTGACATCCTGCATGGGGCATTATATGGGGGGGTGACATCCTGCTTGGGGCATTATATGGGGGGTGACATCCTGCATGGGGCATTATATGGGGGGGTGGTGTGACATCCTGCATGGGGCATTATATGGGGGGGGTGGTGTGACATCCTGCATGGGGCATTATATGGGGGGGGGTGACATCCTGCATGGGGCATTATATGGGGGGAGAGGTGACATCCTGAATGGGGCATTATAAGGGAGGGAGGTGTGACATCCTGCATGGGGGATTATATGGGAGGGGGGGACATACTGCATGGGGCATTATATGGGGGTGTGTGACATACTGCATGGGGCATTATAAGAGGGGAAGGGGGGAAGTGACGTCCTGCATGGGGCATTATAAGGGAGGGGGTGTGACATCCTGCATGGGACATTATAAGAGGGGGAGGGGGGAATTGACATCCTGCATGGGGCATTATATGGGGGAGGGGGAATTGACATCCTGCATGGGGGCATTATATGGGGGTGGGGGGGAGTGTGACATCCTGCATGGGGCATTATAAGAGGGGAAGGGGGGAAGTGACATCCTGCATGGGGCATTATAAGAGGGGAAGGGGGGAAGTGACATCCTGCATGGGGCATTATAAGAGGGGGAGGGGGGAATTGACATCCCGCATGGGGCATTATATGGGGGAGGGGGAGGGGGGAATTGACATCCTGCATGGGGGCATTATATGGGGGTGGGAGTGTGTGACATCCTGCATGGGGCATTATAAGAGGGGAAGGGGGGAAGTGACGTCCTGCATGGGGCATTATAAGGGAGGGGGTGTGACATCCTGCATGGGGCATTATAAGAGGGGGAGGGGGGAATTGACATCCCGCATGGGGCATTATATGGGGGAGGGGGAGGGGGGAATTGACATCCTGCATGGGGGCATTATGTGGGGGTGGGGGGGAGTGTGACATCCTGCATGGGGCATTATAAGAGGGGAAGGGGGGAAGTGACATCCTGCATGGGGCACTATAAGAGGGGAAGGGGGGAAGTGACATCCTGCATGGGGCATTATAAGAGGGGGAGGGGGGAATTGACATCCCGCATGGGGCATTATATGGGGGAGGGGGAGGGGGGAATTGACATCCTGCATGGGGGCATTATATGGGGGTGGGAGTGTGTGACATCCTGCATGGGGCATTATAAGAGGGGAAGGGGGGAAGTGACATCCTGCATGGGGCATTATAAGGGAGGGGGGTGACATCCTGCATGGGGCATTATAAGAAGGGGAGGGGGGAATTGACATCCTGCATGGGGCATTATATGGGGGTGGGGGGGAGTGTGACATCCTGCATGGGGCATTATAAGAGGGGAAGGGGGAAGTGACATCCTGCATGGGGCATTATAAGAGGGGAAGGGGGAAGTGACATCCTGCATGGGGCATTATAAGAGAGGGGGGCGTGACATCCTGCATGGGGCATTATAAGGGGGAAACAGCCTGCATGGAGCGTTACATGGGGGCCAATATTCTGCATGGAGTGTTATATGGGGTTCAGTATTCTGTATGGAGCGTTATATGGGGGACAGTATCCTGTATGGAGCGTTATATGGGGACCAGTATCCTGTATGGAGCATTATATGGGGACCAGTATCCTGTATGAAGCATTATAAGGGGGTCAGTATCCTGTATGGAGCATTATATGGTGCCCATAATACTGTATGGAGGACTATACTGTCCGGTCTGCACTGTGTGCTGTGAAGATTCGCCGGTTTCTGAGCTATTATAGAATTTACAATAGATATCGCTCGTGTAATGGGGCATTATAAGGGGGGAACAGCCTGCATGGAGCGTTATATGGGGGCCAATATTCTGTATGGAGCATTATATGGGGGTCAGTATTCTGTATGGAGCTTTATATGGGGGACAGTATTCTGTATGGAGCGTTATATGGGGGCCAGTATTCTGTATGCAGTGTTATATGGGGACCAGTATCCTGTATGGAGCGTTATATGGGGACCAGTATCCAGTATGGAGCATTATATGGGGACCAGTATCCTGTATGGAGCATTATAAGGGGGTCAGTATCCTGTATGGAGCATTATATGGTGCCCATAATACTGTATGGAGGACTATACTGTCCGGCCTGCACTGTGCGCTGTGAGGATTCGCCGATTTCTGAGCTATTGTAAAATTTACAATAGATATCGCTCTTGTAATGTAGTAAGTGAAATCCTTGGCCTTGTACTATATATATATATTTCTCTGTGGTATCTGTGCATCATGAATCGTGGTATGTGTTAAAGGGGCCCACTGAAACTCTGTCGCCCAGGGCCCACAAAAACCTGGAGCCGGCCCTGGGGGTAAGTACAGTATAACAAGTTTTATTTTTTTTAAATACAGTTAATTAACTAGGAGTGGGGGGAATCAGAGATGCACGGGGGGATGAGAGATGCACGGGGGGGGAAGCCTTCATGCCCCCTATGAAGGGCAGGGGGGGCCCCCCAAAAATTCTTGCACAGGGGCACACTACAGTCCGTGTCCGCCCCTGATTTGAACTCATATGGAGTCTGTAAACTATTCTACGATAGCTTGTTCTCCAAAAGTCAAATAGTGCTCCTTCCCGCCTGATTCTCGATGTGTGGCTAAGTAGTACTGCACAGCCACAAATGGGGTACTGCCACGTTCAGCAGAAATTGTGTGACAAACTTTGGTGCCATATTTACCCATTTCCCCTTGTGAAAATGTAAAATTGGGGTCTAAAACAACACATTTGTGGTTAAAAATGTAATCATTTTTTTCTTTGCAGTCCAAAATTTTGTGATACACTCGTGGGGTCAATATGATCACTGCACCCTTAGATGAATTCATTGAGAGGTGTAGTTTGTAAAATGGGGTCACCTATGGGGTATTTCTGCTGCTCTGGCGCCCCAAGGGCTCTTCCAGTGGGCCATTGGCATCCGCAAACCATAACAAAATCTGCACTATAATATGGTGCTCCTTCTCAGCTTTCTACTGTGCCTGAAAATTATTTCCTGATTACATGCATGGTATTGGCACACTCAGGAGAAATTGCACAAGAAACTGTGAGGTCTATTTTTTCCTATTAGCCCTTATAAAAATTAAAAACTTGTGGCAAAAACAACTTTTCCAGGATGTCCCTCCTGACAGCACCATGGAGGTTGTCCTTTTATCCTTATAGGGACAGGAAATACATAAGAGGTTAAAAGACCCCTCCCACCCACACCCACCAGTGTTTTTCCTGTCCCTGTAATGACAGATGCGAGAGAAGACGGACGGGGCATTACAGCCCATCACGCCCATCCCTGTCAAGTGTCCCGAGGCTGACACCCCCCGAAGAGGGGTTCTTCAGCCAGACACCCAGTTGAGCAGGGGCTCCCGGTCCTGGATTCGCTTCCCTCCCAGCAGGGGCTCTTGGCTCTCACCACCGGCCGGAGCGATACTGCTGAAGCGCATGGAGGTGTACTTCCGGTGACATCTCAGACAGTTTGCGGACTCCTGGCGTCGCATCTCCCAGAATCAGTGGGTGCAGAAAACGATCTCTCAGGGGTAATAAATCTAAAACCGCTAAATCGGTGGATAAGGTACAAGAGATTTAGGATGTAGTCTATAAAATCCACCATTCCTCTTATAGACAGTGATTCAGTGATGTGTACAATAGATCTAAAACACGCTTATTATCACGTTCCCATCCATCCCTATTGGCAGAAGTATCTGCGTTTTGCAATAAAACAGGGAAATCGAAACTGTCACTTCCAGTTCCAATATCTTCCTTTCTGTCTGGCTTCGGCTCCCAGAATTTTTACCAAACTGGTCGCAGAAGTGGTAGTCTACCTAAGGGAAAAGCAGATTATTATAGTTCCCTATCTGGACGATTTCCTGTTGATATCCGGATCCGTGACAGAACTAAAAAAGCAGCTCAGAACAGTCATAACAACATTAGAAGATCTGGGTTGGTTCATAAATCCGGGAAAATCGGACTTGGTGGCAGAGACCAGGAAGAAATTCATGGGAGTTATCCTGAACTCCATTCGAAAAATGTCTCTGTTACCAGTCAAGAAACAGGGAACGGTGAAGAACAGAGTTCGGCTGTTATTACGGAATCGTCCATAAATAAGGACGGCGATGAAGGTCCTGGGGACTCTCACGGTCTGCATACTGTGTATCAAGTGGGGTAAATTCAAAAAAGACAGCTTCAGAGAGCCATTCTTTCATCCTGGGACAGACGACAGTTTTCCCTGGACAAGGAGATTAATTTATCTCCAGGGGTCGGAAGATGTCTGGAATGGTGGACCCAGGGCCGGCTCCAGGTTTTTCTGGGCCCCGGGCGAAAGAGTCTCAGTGGGCCCCTTTAACACATACCACGATTCATGATGGGCAGAGATACGGCGGAGAAATATATATATATATAGTACAATGCAAAGATTTCACTTCATGAGTGATATCTATTGTAAATTCCACAATAGCTCAGAAACCGGTGAATCGCTCCACACAGAATAGTGGCCCCCATATAAGGCTCCATACGGAATACTGGTCCCCATATAACGCCCATACGGAATACTGGCGCCCATATAACGCTTCATACGGAATACTGGCCCCCATATAAGGCCCCATACGGAATACTTGCCCCCATATAAGGCCCCATACGGAATACTGACCCCCATATAAGGCTCCATGCGGAATACTGGCCCCCATATAAGGCTCCATGCGGAATACTGGCCCCCTTATAAGGCTCCATACGGAATACTGGCCCCCATATAAGGCTCCATACGGAATACTGGCCCCCATATAAGGCCCCATCTGGAATACTGGCCCCTATATAAGGCTCCATATGGAATACTGGCCCCCATATAAGGCTCCATAAGGAATTCTGGCCCCCATATAAGGCCCCATACGGAATACTGGCCCCCATATAAGACCCCATACGGAATACTGGCCCCCATATAAGGCCCCATACGGAATACTGGCCCCCATATAAGGCCCCATACGGAATACTGACCCCCATATAAGGCTCCATGCGGAATACTGACCCCCATATAAGGCTCCATGCGGAATACTGACCCCCATATAAGGCTCCATGCGGAATACTGACCCCCATATAAGGCTCCATGCGGAATACTGGCCCCCATATAAGGCTCCATGCGGAATACTGACCCCCTTATAAGGCTCCATACGGAATACTGGCCCCCATATAAGGCTCCATACGGAATACTGGCCCCCATATAAGGCCCCATCTGGAATACTGGCCCCTATATAAGGCTCCATATGGAATACTGGCCCCCATATAAGGCTCCATAAGGAATTCTGGCCCCCATATAAGGCTCCATACGGAATACTGGCCCCCATATAAGGCTCCATACGGAATACTGGCCCCCATATGGAATACTGGCCCCCATATAAGGCTCCATACGGAATACTGGCTTCCATATAAGGCTCCATACGGAATACTGGCCCCCATATAAGGCTCCATACAGAATACTGGCCCCCATATAACGCTCCATACAGGATACTGGCCCCCATATAACGCTCCATACAGGATACCGGTCCCCATATAATGCTGCATGCAGGCTGTTACCCCCCACATAATGCCCCATACAGGCTGTCCCCCCCTTATAATGCTCCATGCAGGCTGTTACCCCCCACATAATGCCCCATACAGGCCCCTCCCTTTTAATGCTCCATGCAGGCTGTTACCCCCCACATAATGCCCCATACAGGCTGCCCCCCCTTATAAATGCTCCATGCAGGCTGTTCCCCCCCACATAATGCCCCATACAGGCCCCCCCTTTTAATGCTCCATGCAGGCTGTTACCCCCCACATAATGCCCCATACAGGCTGCCCCCCCCCCTTATAATGCTCCATGCAGGCTGTTCCCCCCCACATAATGCCCCATACAGGCCCCCCCCTTTTAATGCTCCATGCAGGCTGTTACCCCCCACATAATGCCCCATACAGGCTGCCCCCCCTCTTTATAATGCCCCATGCAGGCTGTCACCCCTCCTCTTTATAATGCTCCATGCAGGCTGTCACCCCTCCTCTTTATACTGCCCCATGCAGGCTGTCACCCCTCCTCTTTATAATGCCCCATGCAGGATGTCCCCCCCTCTCTTTATAATGCCCCGTGCAGGCTGTTCCCCACCTTATAATGCCCCATGCAGGCTTGTCCCCACCTTATAATGCCCCATGCAGGCTGTCACCCCTCCTCATTATAATGCCCCAAGCAGGAATCCCCCCCTCTTTATAATGCCCCAAGCAGGAATCCCCCCCTCTTTATAATGCCCCATGCAGGCTGTTCCCCACCTTATAATGCCCCATGCAGGCTGTCACCCCTCCTCTTTATAATGCCCCATGCAGGATGCCCCCCCTCCCCTCTTTATAATGCCCCATGCCTCCATACATTAAAAAAAAAAAAAAAATCAAATACTCACCTCCCTTCTCCTCACCTGCTACCTGCTGCCCGCCGCTCGCTGCTCGGCTCCGAACTCCAGCGTTGTCGGCGTCTTCCCGCTCAGCGCTCCCTGTGACGGCTCAGGGGAGGGCGCGGTGTAAAGACGTTACCGCGCCCTCTGACCTGAGACGTCACAGGGAGCGCAGAGCAGGAAGACAGCTGATCTGCGGAGGCACGGGGAGAGGTAAGTATCGGGCTGCCGGGGCCCTGAGCAAGCGGCGGAGAAGGGCGGGCGCTGACACCGCTCTCCTCCGCCCATAGCCCAGCGGGGTGCGCGACCGCCAGTGGGCCCCTCTGCCTGCTCAGGGCCCCGGCATTTGCCCGGGTGCGCCGGGTGCTGACGCCGGCCCTGGGTGGGCCGTTTCCGAAAACATCAGGAGTACCATGGGTATTGTCTCCTTGCGTCACTATCGTGACAGATGTAAGCAAGGAGGGATGGGGAGCCCACATAGAAGGAGATTTTTTTCAGGGGGTCTGGCCTCTAAACATCCGACCCTAGACCTCAAACTACAGAGAGCTGCACGCTGTTTAGGAGATCTTAAAACAAATTATGCCTGTCTAATAAAACAACACCTGAAGATTATGTCAGACAACATGACGACGGTGTCATTTCTTCGCCGCCAGGGGGGCCCAAGACACCATCAGCTGCAGGATCTAAGGATTCTTGGGCAGAGAAGAACATTTTGTCTATATCTGCGGTCCATCTGGAGAGATCCAAGAATTCCGTGGCAGACTACCTGAGCAGGCAGTGGATTTGACCTACATGGTGGGAACTCAATAGGGAGGTGTTTCAGTCCCTGTCACATCCATGGGGGACCCCCCAACTAGACCTTTTCGCAACCAGGAAGAATGCAAAGGTTCAGAGGTTCTACTCCCTCAATCCAGGGGACCATCCAGAGGGTATCGACGCTATAGATCAGGTGTGGAAAGGAGATCTGTTGTACACCTTCCTTCCCATAGCCTTAATTCCGAAAGTACTCAGGAAGATCCAGGAAGACAGAGCAGAAGTATTGCTTACAATCCCGTTTTGGCTGAAAAGAAGTTGGTTCCCTTTGCTGCGCAAAATGTGCCGGAAGGATCCAACCCTACTACCAGAGAGGAAAGACCTTCTTTCTCAGGGTCCAGTGTTCCACCCTGACCTGGAAAACCTACACCTGTCAGCTTGGATCCTGAAAGGCAGATCCTAAAAGCCAGAGGTTTGTCGGATGAAATGATTTCAAAAATTCAGGCGAGCCGAAAGCCAGTCACATCAGCTATCTATAATAAGATCTGGAAGAGGTTTTGTTTGGAGAGTTGCAGTTCTTCAATAGAGTTCTCCCCGCCCCAATATTCCAAAGATTTTAGATTTCCTGCAGGCACGGTTTTAGAAGGGGTTGAAACCCAGCACCTTAAGAGTACAAATAGCGGCAATGAGTGTCTTTTTCGACACTTCCCTGGGGGCTCATGTGGCACCCCAGGGGTCTGGTTACCACAGTAATAGAAATATTATGTCTGAGAGCAAGTAGGAGGTTTCTCTGGTCAGGAGCCCTAAACATGCAACACCGCCCGCCCAGACCTGGGAGGGGAGGAATCTGCCCTTATAAACTGGGTCTGGGGCGGGATTAAGTCAGTGAGAGAGTCCCAGACAGAGACGCAGTCTGGTCTGGAGGACAGCAGACACAGGGAAAGGAAGAACCAGGAGCTCTGTAGGAGCAGGAGTGAGAGCCAGGGGCTGGAAGCCAGATAGCTCGCCCTGGCTGGAGACACTAATACCGGACACGGAGTCCGAAGCTGTGGGGACATCCAGGTCCAGCAGCAGAATCCAACCGGCAGGGGATTCCAGGTCCTCTGGCCATAGAAGCCCGGAGGCACGGTCACAAGCAAGGGACCAGCACCGCCGTCGTGGAGAGGAGGCTAACAGAAGGCCCCAAGTCACCGGCCATACGGGTGAGCACCACACAGTATACTCAGGGACGTGGGCTACTTCTACCCGCATACAGCAAGGTAGCCAGGAAAGAGTGCAGATAGACGGGGAGGCCTACAACTCCACCTGGCCAGGGGAGATCCTACTTGCTCACAGACTGACCAGGCCCCTACTGCTAACCAGTACTCCCGTGAGGGTCTGCCTTATAACACCAGTAAAGACCCTGAACTGCACTGCACGGACTCTGAGTTATTCCTGCTGCGCTCATGCACCATCACTCCCATCATTCACACTAACTGCCCTGAGGCTGTACTCCTCCCGTGGGGAGTCATCCCATTCTTAGCTGCACACATAACACCGGCCTCAGCGGTCTGCCTTGCAGCGGGGGTCCCCACTGACCGCAATCCACGGGTGGCGTAGTCGGACTATCATCATACCAATAAACCTGCCTCTGATTTGACCATCCTGGGCACGGACCGGGTCATCGCCACTAGGACTACAACCCCCAGCATTCATCCTAAAAGGCCCGCTTCCGGGTTCCCCACAGGCCTAGGGGGCGCGTCAACTTTGGCGTAGTCGGCAGGATTCAGACCAACCCGCCCCAACGGGTATTGCGTTCCTGAAAAAAGACTTTTTGCACTTACCTGAGAGAAGTTTCCCGCCGCCCGGAGCCGTTTCCCGCCATCGGACGCCATCTTGAGTCGTTTCCCGCCGTCTTCTGCCATCTTCCCACCATCCGCAGCTGCTTCCCGCCATCGGACGCCATCTTCCGGACGCCGCACGGGAAGAAGAAGGGCGTGGACGCCGAAAGCGCGCGAGATCCGAAGCTCCGCCCCACGCTCCGACACTGCGTAAGGTCCTGGAAGGGAGGAAGAGCGACGCTGACGTCACAGGAGCGCGACGCAAGGTCCTCGACCCCGACGATCGACTGCGGAGCCGCGGCCTACGGAAGAAGAACATCGCAAGGTACGCCACGGTCCACTAGGGGGGAAGGAGGATGTCGGACACCGAGGGGAGCTCCACCGCCACACCGGCCGCCAGCGCAACCGCTGCTGCGGTCATGCCGTTCACCATGCCCTATATCCCGGGGGCAACTTGGCTACCCCAGTACTCAGGGGAGTCACATACCCTAAGTGACTTTAGGGAAAGACTGGATAGCCTCTTCCAGGTATACCCCCTCACGGAAGAGCAAAAAGTGAGCATCCTGGTGGCCCAGTTAATCGGGGCAGCCCAAAGGGAGGTAAAGTCCTGGCCACCTAGGAAGAAGAGGACTGTCAGAGAAATACTAGCCCGGCTGAAAGACACATTTGATACCCGAACCTCAGCTGAGATAAAACTCAGATTTTACGGGTGTAAACAACGGGCACACGAAAGTATAAGAGACTATGCTCTAAACCTACAAGAGGCCCTGAGAGCCAATAAGCAGGCAGACCCTGACAGCGTGGGGAATGAAGACAAGCTGTTGACCGAACAATTTATTGAGGGTCTACTGTGCAATGCCCACCGAACCCAGTTGCGGGCAATGGCCTTACAGGACCCTGACCTGGACTTTGCACAGTTCAAGGACAGAGCCATCCGGGTGCTCCGAGAACCGGCACCAGGTGGCGCTCTGACCCACAGGCGCCCTGCTATCACTTATCACCAGGACGCGGCGCCCTTGTCTGCAAGGCCTGTCGGAGCTGATGCGCAGGCTTTGAACAATAACCCGGCTACAGACCTGCACCATCAGGTCCAAGAGCTGACTAAGAGCATTGCCGCGCTAACCAGAACTGTGCAGTCTTTACAGGTCTCTTCTCCAGGAAAGATCCAGCTGGCATCCGGACCGGAGGACGTCCCGTGGCGCCGACTGAGGAGGACCCCACCGGCCAGAGGGAGACCCAGCGACCGATACAACGAGGACGGACAACCCATCTGTCGCCGCTGCAATCAACCCGGACATATGGCAAGGTACTGTCATTTAAACGGGCACAACCTGGGGTAGAGGGCCAACCCCCAGGCATAAGATCATCAGGCCCATCGAACTGGCATGATAAATACGTAGGGGGACGTCCGGTCTTTCCTGTGGTACTGGATGGCATTCCTATGAGTGCCCTACTAGACACTGGGTCACAGGTGACTACCATCCCGTACGTGCTCTTCAAGCGGTACTGGAATGACTCGGACAAAACCCGCTACCCAGATGACGACCTGAGCATTATAGCCAGAAATGGTCAGCCCGTGCCCCAGATTGGATTTAAAGAGGTGACCATCAAGGTCGGTAAAGTTGAACTGCCGGCACAAGGACTGATCATTGTGGACATTGACCGTCGCGAGAGTCACCCAAAAATAACCCTAGGTACTAACGTAATCGAAAACTGTCTTGCAGAGGTGATTCTTATTTTGCAACAGGTTGCCAAGAACGCCAGTTCCAGCCAGCAGCGTGTCCTCCAAAAAGAGATCCGGGCACTGATGAAACGGCAACAGGTGGAACTATCTGGTGGTGAGATTGGTAGCGTGAGAATGTGTGACCCGTTCCCTATTGCCATGCCCCCGAAAAGTGAGATGATGATTTGGTGGCGGGCAGCTATTGGTCTAAGAGGTAGAGACTACCAAGCAATGGTAGAACCCATCTACTCAGACAGTAGGCCCACCATTTTGACAGCACGGGGGGTGGTCGATGTACGCCATGGGAGGGTGTCCGTCCGCATCATAAATATCGGAGAGAGAGAAGTATACCTGCCCCGGTATGCCACGCTAGCCAAATTGTTCACCATCAACCATAACTCTGTACAGGCCGTGGAACCCTTGCCTCCATCTCAACCAGAGGAAGGTAACGGCTCTAAGAAACCAATGGAGGACTGGTGTCAGCAACTGCATTTGGGTACTGACTCCACTCCCTCACACCAAAAACAGGGAGTCTTCCAGGTGGTTCAAGAGTACGAGAGAGTGTTTAGTAAACACCCGCTGGACTTCGGGCGAGTAAAGGGGGTAGAACATCACATCCCTATGGGAGACCATCCTCCCATAAAGGAGAGATACCGACCCGTACCCCCTGCACACTATCAACACGCCAAGGGGATGCTAAAAGACATGAAGGAGGCTGGGGTAATTAGGGACAGCTGTAGCCCCTGGGCAGCTCCACTAGTCCTAGTGAAAAAGAAAGACAACACCATGAGAATGTGTGTAGACTACAGGAAGGTCAACCGTATCACACACAAAGATGCGTACCCGTTACCAAGGATAGAAGAGTCCTTAGCTGCATTAAAATCTGCTAACTTCTTCTCTACTTTGGATCTCACTAGCGGGTACTGGCAGGTTCCTGTAGCAGAGGCGGACCGGGAGAAGACCGCATTCACCACCCCGATGGGACTCAGCGAATTTAACTGTATGCCGTTCGGGCTCTGCAACGCACCAGGAACCTTCCAACGGTTGATGGAATGCTGTCTGGGACACCGGAACTTCGAGACGGTCCTATTGTACCTGGACGATGTGATTGTCTATTCCAAGACCTATGAGGACCATCTGGAACACCTGGCAGAAGTGTTTGAAGCCCTGGCAAACTATGGCTTAAAGGTAAAACCCTCAAAGTGTCATCTACTGAAGCCAAAGGTACAGTACCTGGGACACGTGGTGAGTGCTGACGGAGTGGCCCCCGACCCTGACAAGATCACCGTGATTAAGGACTGGCCAAGACCATCCAGCATAAAGGAAGTGCGGCAGTTCCTCGGGTTGGTAGGCTACTACCGAAGATTGATTCCCGGTTTTACCAAGAAGGCAGCTCCTATGCAGGACCTCCTGATAGGCCAGTCCAGGAAGGCCAAAAACCAGAAGCCACCCTTCAGATGGGAAAAGCTGGAAGAAGAGTCATTCCGCCAGCTGAAGATGGCCCTCACGGGGGATGAAATCCTGGCGTACCCTGATTACAGCCAGCCCTTTTTCCTCCACACGGACGCAAGCAACATCGGCCTAGGAGCCGTACTGTCCCAGATCCAGCAGGGGAGAGAACGGGTAATTGCTTACGCCAGCCGAAAACTGCGACCCACGGAAAGAAACCCTGAGAATTACAGCTCGTTCAAGCTAGAATTCCTGGCAATGGTGTGGGCGGTAACCGAACGTTTTAAGCATTACCTTGCCTCTTCCAGGTTCACCGTGTACACTGACAACAACCCGTTGACACACCTGGACACTGCAAGACTGGGTGCCCTGGAACAGAGATGGATGGCCCGCCTGTCCAATTATGAGTTCATGATCAAATACCGGGCAGGACGCTCCAATACCAACGCGGACGCCCTGTCCAGGATGCCAAACCGACCGGATGGAGGGGAAGACCCAGAAGAACTGGAAGAGGTCGAACTCCCTGCGTTCCACCGTCATGGGATTACCCAGTATTCCCACCGTGTGAGGGGCCAGCGATCCGCTACGTTCAACCCCTTACCCCATTACAACTGGGCGGAGATGCAAGACAGTGACCCCGCAGTCCGTCTGGTGAAGGAGATGCTGACCCAGGCTGACGCCCGCCTGGACCCAGACGCTCCGGAAGAGACCAAGCAACTGTGGACGGAGAAAAGCAGACTGTTTCTCTACAAGGAGAATTGTGCCGCAGAATGGTCAATTCCCGGACACATGAACTGATCTGGCAGGTTGTGGTATGAAGACGGGACGCAGCTATGGTGCTGGAGGCCTACCACAATGGGGCAGGGCACTTCGGATGGAAGAAGCTGGAGTTCCTGCTGCGTGAACAGTTCTACTGGATAGGCATGAGAGGAGCCATTGAGAGATGGTGTAGAGACTGTGGCCCGTGCAATCTAAGAAGAAGGGACCGTGCCAGCCAGAGGACTCCCCTGCAGCCCATCATCACCAGGCAGCCACTGGAACTGGTCGCTCTGGACCATGTTAAACTGGCTCCAAGCAGAAGCGGGTATGTCTACGCCCTAACCATCGTGGATCACTACTCCCGGTTCCTGGTGGTGGTCCCTGTCAAAGACTTGACGGCTCAGACAGCAGCCAGAGCCTTCCAGCTGACGGACTAAGGACCAGCCTTCGAAGCGGAGGTCTTCCCGGAGTTCTGCAACCTGTATGGCTGCAAGAAGATAAGAACAACGCCCTATCACCCCCAAACCAATGGACTCTGCGAGAAGATGAACCAGGTGGTGATGGATCTGCTAAAAACATTGCCCCTGGAAGAACGCAGTCTGTGGCCTGAGAAACTGCCCGATCTGGTGGACCTGTATAACCACATCCCGGTAGGTTCCACCAACTGTACCCCGGCTTACCTAATGCGAGCAAGACCTGGTAAGCTGCCTGTTGACCTGGATATGGGAGTCCTGACACCCGAGGACACTTCGCCAGAGGCAGACTGGGATACAGAACGGCAGCAGCAGTACCGGAAAGTACAGGAGAGCGTCGAGCGAAGTCTCTGTCAATCAAGAGAAAGGCAGGAGAGGACTTATAACCAACATGCTCCCGCTGTTCCCCTGGTACCTGGAGAGCAGGTCTTGAAAAGAAAAAGGCGGCTCCATAAGTTGGATGACCAGTGGGAAAAGGACCCGTACATCGTTCTGCCCTCAAGCCACAATAATCCAAAGGTGTACGTCATCAGCAAGGATGGAGGAGAGACCACAGCCACTGTCTCCTGGGACCACCTGAAAAAGTGCCCCTAGAAGTTGCAAAGCACGGATGAAGATCAGGAAGACCCTCAACCCGTAGAGGAAAAGGAGGAAATGATCAGCACCGTACTCGGAGACTTTCCCCGGTCCTGGACACAAGTAAACAACGCTATCGTGGTCCCCGTCCTCACCTTTCTCCAGCCAGCCCCTCAAGTGCCTACAGAAGACCAGGTAGAGCTGGAAGAGCAGCCGGCCCAGGAGGCAGAAGAGTCCACACCAGCAGCGCAGGAGGATCGACCCTCTGCTAGTAGTGAGCCTGCCGTGCCCCTAGTGAGCCAAAGAGTACGCAGACAGCTGCCCAGCTTACCCCTAACACCTCCTACACCCTGTAGTGCAGGACCAGTTAGTGAGCTCCGTAGGTCCACTAGAGTCACTAGAGGTCAGATGCCCGCTCGTTGGAGAATATAAAGTAATGCACTGTAAATTTACCTGTTTCTTGAAAATGTTTATGGTTTTTGTTGTTGCCTGTTATTAATTATGTTTCTCAGTTACCCTGCAGATTTCTTTGGACTAACAGGTTATGGACGCTGGATAACCGGAACAATTCTTGTAGATAGTTGCACATGGTACCTCTTGCGAAGACGGCCGCGGAAGAGAAAACCTGTCTGGCGTGGCCTCCTTGCGGCCCAAAGTAGCTAGCTTCAGCCTTGCAGCCACGCCCAAGGCCAACGCAAGGGGTTTTCTTTGGACAGGTCCCCTACCTCGCTTAAGACTTCACCTTGGGTGACATGGACGCCCTCTTGTTTCACAAACTTCACCTTGGGTGATATGGACACCCGGTTACGGAAACGCCGTGACCACAAAATGTACTTTTTTCATGTTGACTTGTTATTGTTATACCCTACATTTATGTTTCTTTAAAAATGTGTTTAGTCCCGGAGTACTAAATTTTACTAGGGGGGAATGTGGCACCCCAGGGGTCTGGTTACCACAGTAATAGAAATATTATGTCTGAGAGCAAGTGGGAGGTTTCTCTGGTCAGGAGCCCTAAGCATGCAACACCGCCCGCCCAGACCTGGGAGGGGAGGAATCTGCCCTTATAAACTGGGTCTGGGGCGGGATTAAGTCAGTGAGAGAGTCCCAGACAGAGACGCAGTCTGGTCTGGAGGACAGCAGACACAGGGAAAGGAAGAACCAGGAGCTCTGTAGGAGCAGGAGTGAGAGCCAGGGGCTGGAAGCCAGATAGCTCGCCCTGGCTGGAAACACTAATACCGGACACGGAGTCCGAAGCTGTGGGGACATCCAGGTCCAGCAGCAGAATCCAACCAGCAGGGGATTCCAGGTCCTCTGGCCATAGAAGCCCGGAGGCACGGTCACAAGCAAGGGACCAGCACCGCCGTCGTGGAGCGGAGGCTAACAGAAGGCCCCAAGTCACCGGCCATACGGGTGAGCACCACACGGTATACTCAGGGACGTGGGCTACTTCTACCCGCATACAGCAAGGTAGCCAGGAAAGAGTGCAGATAGACGGGGAGGCCTACAACTCCACCTGGCCAGGGGAGATCCTACTTGCTCACAGACTGACCAGGCCCCTACTGCTAACCAGTACTCCCGGGAGGGTCTGCCTTATAACACCAGTAAAGACCCTGAACTGCACTGCACGGACTCTGAGTTATTCCTGCTGCGCTCGTGCACCATCACTCCCATCATTCACACTAACTGCCCTGAGGCTGTACTCCTCCCGTGGGGAGTCATCCCATTCTTAGCTGCACACATAACACCGGCCTCAGCGGTCTGCCTTGCAGCGGCGGTCCACACTGACCGCAATCCACGGGTGGCGTAGTCGAACTATCATCATACCAATAACCCTGCCTCTGATTTGACCACCCTGGGCACGGACCGGGTCATCGCCACTAGGACTACAACCCCCAGCATTCATCCTAAAAGGCCCGCTTCCGGGTTCCCCACAGGCCCAGGAGGCGCGTCACTCACATTTGGGTGGCAAGGTTTTCTAGAGCCAACCAGAGGTTAAGGCCCATGTTAAGAAGGTCGGTTCCCCCCTGGGATCTAAATTTAGTTCTCAACGCCCTCTGTAAAACTCCTTACGAGCCAGTAAAAGAGATTAACATTGCTAGGCTCACGTTTAATACAATCTTCTTGGCAGCCGTCACCTCAGCTAAAAGACTCGGAGAGCTTCAGGTCCTTTACGTACAAAACTCTTACAATCAAATCTTCAATGGCCGGATAATTCTAAAATTAAATCCAGTGTTCCTGCCCAAAGTGGTTTCTCCCCAAAATCTAAATCAGGACTCCCTCCCCTCTTTCTGACAACAGCCTAAAAACCACAAGGAGAGTTTCTTCCATTCACTAGATGTAAGACAGACAGTTGTCCACTACTTGGAGGTCATTAGTGAGTGGAGGCAGGATAATAACTTATTTATTCAGTACGGGGGCAGAAACCAGGGGAAAAAGGCCTCCAAACACACTTTAGCCAGATGGATAACGTCCACCATTAGCTTAGCTTACGAATCTGTAGGAAAGCCTTTACCTGTGGGTTTAAAAGCCCATTCCACCAGAGCAATTGCTACATCCTGGGCGGAGAGGACCGGGGCATCGGTAGAACAAATTTGCCAGGCAGCCATTTGGTCTACGCTTAACACATTTTATAAACATTATAAATTAGATACCATGTTAAATCACCAAATTGCCTTTGGTAGGAAGGTGCTGCAGGCAGTGGTCCCACACTAAATGTTTCATGCTTTGGTATTCTCCATGGTGCTGTCAGGAGGGACGTCCTGGAAAAGGGGATTAGACCTACCAGTAGTATTGTTTCCAGGAGTCTATCCTGAGAGCACTGTTACTTCCCTCCCTTTAATTCTTGTGCTATGGTGACAGTTAACTTGTACAGGAATTTAATAAATTTGAGTTGCATCCAACCTGGTGTGGTACTTGGAAAATACACTGGTGGGTGGGGGTGAGTGGGAGGGGTCTTTTAACCTCTCGTGTGTTTCCTGTCCCTATAAGGATAGAAGAACAAACTCAATGGTGCTGTCAGGATGAACTCCTGGAAACAATATTACCGGTAGGTCTAATCCCCGTTTTTAGTGGGAAAAATATAATTATTCTTTCTTCACCGCCCAATGTTATAAAATTCTGTGAGGTACATGTGGTGTCAACATGCTCACTGCACCCTTAGATGAATTCATTGGGGGTGTAATTTGTAAAATGGGGTCACTTATGAAGGGGTTCTGCTGTTCTGGCGCATCAGGGGCTCTGCCAATGTGACATGGTACCCTCAACCATTCCAGTAAAATCTGAACTCCAATATGGCGCTTCTTCCCTTTTGAGCTCCGCATTGTGCCTCAAAAGTAGTTTTCGACCACATATGGGATATAGGCGTACTCAGGAGAAATTGCCTAAGAAATTATACAGTCCATTTTCTGCTATTTATTCCTTTTGAAAATTAAAAACTTGGGGCCAAAGCAACATTTTAGTGGAAAAATGGTAATTTTCTATTTACTCAGCCAAATGTTACACAATTTTGTGAGGTCACTTGTGGGGGTTTCTGCTGTTTTGGCACCTAACGGGCTTTTCAAATGTGGCATGGCATCCGCAATGTATTCCAGCCAATTTTGCGCTACAAAAGTTGATTGGTGCTCCTTCCATTCCCAGCCCTGCCGTGTGCCCAAACAGTAGTTTTCCACCAGATGTGAGGTACTCAGAAGAAATTGAACAATAAATTGTATGG
Source organism: Phyllobates terribilis (assembly GCF_046119375.1). Taxonomy (NCBI): domain Eukaryota; kingdom Metazoa; phylum Chordata; class Amphibia; order Anura; family Dendrobatidae; genus Phyllobates; species Phyllobates terribilis. The sequence continues at coordinate 647,720,894 of NW_027362762.1, forward strand.
TCCATTTTCTACTGTCACCCATGTGAAAATTAAACATTTGGAGCAAAACCAACATTTTTGCAGGAAAAATTTATTTTCTCACTTTCAAATCTCAACGTTATAAAATTTTGTGAAGCACCTGTGGGTTCAAGGTGCTCACCACACATCTTTGAGTGGTGCAGTTTTTAAAATGATGTCACTCTTGGGTATTTTCTGCCATATAGGCCCCTCCAAAGTCATTTGAAATGTGATGTGGTCCCTGCAAAAATTGGTTATGGAAAAATTTTTGGGAAAATTGAGAAATTGCTAATCAACTTTTAACCCTTCTAAGTTAAAAAAAAATAATATATATATATGTTTCAAAAATGATGCTTATGTAAAGTAGACATTTGGTAAATGTTATTTATTAATTATTTTGTGTGATATAACTAGCTGATTTAAGGGCATAAAAATGAAAAGTTTGAAATTTGCTAAATTTTTGCAGAAAATTCCGATATTTTCATAAATAAACACAAAAATATTAGCCTAAATTTATCACTAACATAAAGTACAATGTGTCATGAAAAAATAGTCTCAAAATCACTGGGACCCGTTGAAGTATTCTAGAGTTATTACCACTAGTAATGGGCGAGCACTAAAATGCTCGGGTGCTCGATGCTCGGGTCGAGCAAATTGGAATGCTTGGGTGCTCGACCCGAGCAACAAGCCCAATGTAAGTGTATGGGAAACTTGAGCATTTTTCAGGCGGCTCCCCCCGGCGGCCTGCAGAGGGCCTAAAAATTGACCAACTCGATAGGAAAAGTGCTCAAATGACATGGGAACAGCATGGGGAAGACCGCTGGAAGCATTTCTGACTCCCTGGTCACTGCTGTCAACAATGTTGTCAGAGGTATTACAACACTTTTACGGACTCACAATAAAACAAACAAAAACAAAATGGATTTTCCTGGGAAATAATTTAAGAAACATCCTTTCCAGGGTAATGACCTGTATATAAGGCAAAATAAATATACAAAAACAAAAATGCTCCTCCACACCTTGGGCTATGTTCACACGTAGCGTTTTTGATGCGTTTTTGCACTTTTGCATTGCTTTCAACCAAGACAAATGCATTCACTGAGAAATGTCATTTTAACAATTTACAACCTTATCTGGCCATGTGGTGTGTGACACATCATCAGACACATCCTGTTTCATTTATGATGGAGGGACTCTGAAAGTCATAAAGCCTATTTTTATAGGGCCATCAGGCAGCCCTTACTATTCTTTAAAGGGCCAGCAGTCAGCCCTCGCTATTGTTAGAGAGCCATTAGCCGGCTATACTTTGTTGTTCCCATTATTACCGAGTGGGTCTCCTATACTGTTATTGCATATGCAGTGACTGCAAGGCCTCATGGAAGAGACGTAGAGGTCGGAGAGCCACCTAAAATAATGTTCCCATTATTAGGAAGTGGGTCTCCCATAGTGTTTGCCTATGCAGTGAATGCAAAAGCTGCCAAAAATTTGGCCCCTTGAAAGACACGTAGAGGAGGTGATATGGTAGATATGGTGGTGAATGATATGGTGATGGAGGACGAGGAGAAAGAGGAGGACAAGAGCAGATAAACAAAACCAGGAAGCTTATACCCATGTCTGGGTGTGAAGACAGAGGTGCATGGGAATAGAATTAGACCTCCCAAAAAAAGACACTGTTTTTGAGTTTAGGTTACGCTGCTATCATTCGGTGGTGTTGAGAAGTCTGGCCCAATCCAGCCCTTGTTCATTTTAATAAGAGTCAGCCTGTTAGCACTTTCAGTTGACAGGCGGATGCGCCTAACGGTTATAATTCCACCGGTGGCACTAAAAACCAGCTCTGATAAAACGCTAGCGGCAGGGCAGGCCAGGACCTCCAAGGCGTAGAGAGCTATTTCATTCCTTGTGTCCAGCTTGGAAACCCAGTAATTAAAAGGCACAGAGGAATCGCGGAGGACGTTGGTACGGTCGGCAAGGTACCATCTTCCCAAACTTTGCACTCCTTGTGAGAGTACCCCGCGCCTCAGGGCCTGTAAAATGGGAGGGTCTGTGAAAACTGTCCTAGACCTTTGACAGTGTTCCCCTGCTTCTGTTGGATTGGAGGTGTCACTCTCGCCTGTATTCCTTGGTTGTCCAACGAACTGTGACCTCTGCCGCCAGTGTTTTCAGATGGGAATTTTTTTTAATAATTCCGCAACAAGGGCCTTCTGGTACTGCCCCATTTTAGTAGACCTGTCCACCTTGGGAATAAGAGATAGAAAGTTCTCCTTGTAGCGTGGGTCTAGAAGTGTCACCAACCAGTAATGACTGTCACACAAAATTTGGAGAATGCGAGGGTCACGGGAAAGGCAGCGTAACATACACTCAGCCATGCGTGCCACACTGCTAACAGGCAAGACTTCCGTGTCCTCACCAAGAGGACGACTGACCATGCTCTCCTCCTCCTCCCTGTCCTCAGGCCATCCACACTGAACTGACGATATGACAGTTGTGCTGATAGTATCGTCTAGAGCGCATGAAACTAGCTCCTCCTCCTGTACCTCATTGTCACCCAATCCATGTTGGGATGAGATGAGGCTGGGCTGTGTGTAATCACCCAGTATGGTTCCTTGCTCCATCTCATCATGCTCCGCCTGCAATGCATCCTCTTTGATTGTGAGCAGAGAGCGTTTCAGAAGACAGAGAAGCAGGATGGTGATGCTAACTATGGCGTCATCACCGCTCACCATCTTGGTGGAGTCCTTAAAGTTTTGGAGGATGGTACATATGTCTGACATCCATGTTCACTCCTGAGGTCTTATGTGTGGAGTCTGTACTGAATACCGACGGCCTTGTTGATGCTGGTAGTCAATAACTGCCTTCTTCTGCTCACAAATCCTTCCCAACATCTGCAATGTAGAGTTCCAACGCGTGGGGACATCACACACCAGTCGGTGAGCCGGAAGCTGCAAACGCTGCTGAAACACAACAAGGGCAGCAGAAGCTGCAGGTGACTTTCTAAAATGGGCACACAGGTGGCGTACTTTGGCAAGCAGATCTGGCAGCTCCAGGTAGGTTTTGAGAAACCGCTGAACCATGAGGTTAAGCACATGGGCCAAGCATGTTACGTGTGTGAGCTTGCCTCACCTCAGAGCCGCCACAAAGTTCCAGCCATTGTCACACACGACCATGCCTGGCTGTAGGTTCAGCGGTGTCAGCCACAGATCTGCCTGCTCTTTCAGAGCTGTCCACAACTATTTAGGGTTGTGTGGTTTGTCACCTAAGCATATTAGCTTGGCCGAGGCAGTGCTGCAGTGCTTCCAACTTGCGACTGATATGGTCATTTCGAAGATGGATGCTGAAGAGGAGGAGGTGCACAAGCTGTAAAATATGGGTGCAACCCTGATTGACCCAGGGCCCGCAATCCTCGGCGTCAGGAGGACGTGTTCTGTCCCAAGGTCCGACTGGGTCCCGGCTTCCACTATATTAACCCAGCGTGCCGTCAGCGAGATGTACCGTCCTTGCCCACAAACACTTGTCCACGTGTCCGTGGTTAAGTGAACTTTCCCAGTAACTGCATTGTTGAGGTAACGGCTAATGTTGTGGGACACGTGCTTGTGTAATGCGGGGACGGCACACCAGGAGAATTAGTGGCGGCTGGAGGCCGAGTACCGAGGGACTGCCGCCGCCATCAGGTTGCAGAAAGATTCCATTTTCACAAGCCTAAAAGGCAACATTTTGAGCACAAGCAGTCGCGAAATGTGTGAATTTAGTAGTGAGGCCTGTGGGGCATTGGCTGCGTATTTGCGCTTGCGTTCCAAGGACTGGGGTAGGGACAACTGAACGCTGTGTGCTGCTCTCCTCACTCTGCATGTCCTCCTGCCTGGTTGGGTCAGTTACTATATCATCCACCACCTCGTCTTCCACTTCCGCACTCTGGTCCTCCTACTGACTTTCTGGCAATTGTGTCTCATCATCGTCCACCTCTTGTGACAATTTCCCACCGTCGCCTTCGTGTGACCGTGGCTGCTCAAATATTTGTGACGCGCCCCCTGGGACATATTCCTTTTTGAGGGGAATACCCGGCACCGGATCAGATGGGGGGTTGTAGTCTCCGAGCGGCTGTGACCCGGTCCCGTGCCCAGGGCGTCAAGCTCAGTGTGATGTGGCAGTTCTACAGATGTTACTAAAGTTCTTTTGTGTCGACTACGCCACCCGTTGTGATGCGGTCACTGTGGCCGCCGCTGCAGCAGGGTCCGCTGAGGCTGATGGTGGGTGCGCAGCTTGGTGGGATAACCCCCAACGGGAGGGGTATAGCCTCAGAGGGGACAGGCGCAGAGGATGGGGGTTGTGGTGGTGTAGTGCAGACGGCAGTGAAGACAGAGTCGGGTTGTGCAGTTAAGGGTGTTTAATTACTGCAGATGTTGTACTGGTCACTCCAGCTGCTAGTGACCACCCGAGCCGTGCTGCGTCCACCAGGTCCTGGATCCAGCCAACCCCCAAACAAGTCCGGAGCGTGGCCCTGAGCTCTCCCTCTGTCCTTTCTTCAGCCGTCCCCACCAGTGATCCACCTAGGTCCAGCTCCCTCGGGCCTTCTGTTGGGACACCCTTGGCCCTGGGTTCCCTGACCCTTCATGTGGTGTGCCTTCGGGGTGAATGTGGTGGGTGACCATGACAGACACTGCCCACGGTCTCCGGTCTCTGGCTGGGGATTGTTTTTACCCCCACCAGCTTGGGTTCCGGTACCCTGATGCTGACTCCTCACCCGGTGCTCTGATTTGGGTTCTTGGGTCCCTTCTCTTCTGTGCTCTGGGTCTTTCTCTTTTCTCCTCTCTCACTCTGGGTCTTGGTCTTTCTTCTCTCCTCTCCTAACTTGTTTTCTGCAGCTGATCCTCTCTGCATCTGACTCTCTGCGTCTGACCCTGATTCTAGTTGGTGCCCACCTTATATATCCCTCTATGTGTGAGCTCAGGTGACCAGCACCCAATGAGCTCCTAACTTTACCCAGGCTGCTCCCCCTATCTGCCCCTACACTACATGGGATGTTCCACCCCCCTCCCACTCCAGCCAGGAACAGACTCGGTCGTACCTGCACATTTCTAAGTGGGAGTACCGTCGGCCTGTTCCTCGGAAATGGGATGTGTGTAGTGCATGCAGCCTACCGAGCTCAGTTCCACACTCCATCCTTACCCGGGAGTGGAATATCACACCTCTGGGTTGAGGTGCAATACCCCTGTAGCAGCCGAATCCTCAGGGTGCTACATTCCCCCCTGGTAAATCACAGCACGTCCTCGGGCTGTAAAGACAAAAACACCAAAACATACAAATTTTTTTATAACCATAGAAAACATATAAAACATTATATATATATAAAACTTTTCATATAACATTCTCGTCGTCTCTTGTTTCTGGTTCCTCCTCCGGACACTGTGCAACGTGTGTCCGGGAAAAGTGCGACAGTCTCTTAGAAAAACTGGTTTTCCTATAAAACCGGTAGGGGGCGCTTTAGGACGCGCAACTATTTACAGGGGAAGTTGGCCGCTCTCAGTCCTCGGCCAGGTAGAGGGAAGGGAATGGCTGCTCACAGTCCTCAGCCTGTAGGATGAAGGGGTTAACGGGTAAACAGTTCACTGGTCCCAACGGGGACTATTTTAGCAGCAACGGTTCACTGTGCCCCGACGGGCAACTATATACAGTCTCTACCCCCGTCCTTAACGACGGCTCCCTCCTGCTTTTTCTTGGTGATATGGTGTTGCTTCAGACCCGTCCGGGTCCTCTTGCTCCTCCTCCTCGCACCGCAACTCCTCCTCCGTCAAGCGGTGTACGTGGAGGGCGTAAGGTCCTTTGGCACACTTGTGCCGGGTGAAAGTGACCTCGTCTCCTACGTAGAGGTCACGGCCTTTGTGACCTTCCGGCAGGTGGGACTCGACGTCTCTGCGGGTCACAAAAACGTCACCGCGGTTGTTACGGTCCCGAATAAAGCCCCACCCATGCTGCGGGTTGAACTTTATCACCGTCCCGATGGTGCGGGGACAGTGCGCTGCACGGGGGTTCCTCCTAGTCCGGCTCTTCTGCTCCGCGCTCCGGATTTGGGCCTGTTGTTCTCTGACCCGCCTCTCCTCCCGTTCTCTCGCAAACTCTGCTAGCTGCTGACGACAACACTCAGTACGCTCAGCGGCGACTGCCCGAGTTTCTCCGGTGAACCCCATCAAATCTTCTCCCGTGGGGTCCCACACGAATTGGGCTTCTTCTAAAGGAGGCGAGACCCGAGTCACGGGCTTCGGAGCCGGGATCAGGGGCTCACACAAGGGCCCTAGTCTTTGTTGCCGCTCCAGCTCACAAAACTCCTCGGGCCAGATAAAGGGCCGCCCGTCCGGCCATGTGAGCTGGCTGAAGAGGTCCTTTCCCAAACTCGGCACCCTTGGTTTTACGGGTGCGGGCGCGGTGGTGGTGGCGCCCGGGTTGCCCAGGCCTTGCGGCCAGGCCTGGGGCACCTGGAAGGTGAAGGGCACCGTTAGGACGGCGGCGCCCTGGGCTACCTGGCCTTGCGGCCAGGCCGGAGGCTCCGCGGAGGTAGGGGGCGCTGTTGGTGATGCGGGGCCCGGGAGTACCGGGCCTTGCGACCAGGCCGGAGGCTCTTCCTGCTTGGTCACGCTCCGGGTCGGTGCGTGTGACGTCACAGGGGTCGCGGCGGCGGCTTCTGGTCGGGGCCTAGTCATTAGCGGTGACATGGCGGTTACTGGCACGGACGGGGGACTTTCGGGCTCTGCGACGGGGAACCGGGGCAGGTGGGCGGTCTCTCGGTATGGGGTATAAGCATCCCCTTTACCTGCCTTCATACGTTCGGCTCCCTTCTCAGCGCCGTCTCCGACCTTGGGTCCTCCCGCGTCATCCGTAGAGGCAGTTGGTGTCCTCTCCCAGGGGAGCATGCTCCGTGGACGGGTTCCAGCTTGCTGGGCCATCTCCCGGCTCCACTCCGCCAGTATCTCTCGCTGTACCCGGGCCATCCTCCTTGCGAGGCCCTCCAAGGCAGTTTGTGCACACTCCCGGTCTCGGGGGAGCTGCGCTAAGATCTCCGCTAGACCTAGCGGGGTTGTGGACTCTAGCAGGCTCCTGACCATCGGGTCGGTGCTGCTCTGCTCTTCTTCCGGCAGGCTCCTGGCCAGCGGGCCGGTGCTGCTCTGCCCTCCTTCCTCGGTCTCTAGCAGACTCCTGGCCAGCGGGCCGGTGCTGTTCTGCTTTCTCTCCATCTCCGGGTGAGCTCCTCCGCTACTCCTCGTTAGACCTCTTGCCTCCGGGTCCGCTCGCTCCAGACTGCTCCAAGCGACACCCATCTTTTCTCTTCTCTTTCGTCTCCTCCCACTTAGAGGGCGGTCCCGGGGCAACTCGGTGACTGTCAGCTCCAGGGGTAGTTCTTTCACGCTGACAGACACCTCCAGCATCACAGTCTCTGTTGGTGGGGGCGGTTTCCACTTTTGGCGCCATTTTCTGTCCCGGCCCACGATGGGAGGTGGCCTCTTGCCCTCCTTTGGCACGCCCATAATGGCGTCCGCTGCTCTTCCAAGGCGGGAAATCTGCGGTTTTGGCGGGAAGCGTCGCCCAGTGGCGGGAAACTCTGCAGATGGCGGGAACAAGCTGGAAATGGCGGACAATCGGCGGGAAACGACTGGTGATGGAGTCCGATGGCGTGGACCCTCCGGAACCGGCGGGAGACTTCTTTCTGAGGTAAACTTGCACTTTTCTTCAGGCACGCAGTACCCGGTTGTTGCGGGCACGTAATCCTGCCGACTACGCCAAAGTTGACGCGCCCCCTGGGACATATTCCTTTTTGAGGGGAATACCCGGCACCGGATCAGATGGGGGGTTGTAGTCTCCGAGCGGCTGTGACCCGGTCCCGTGCCCAGGGCGTCAAGCTCAGTGTGATGTGGCAGTTCTACAGATGTTACTAAAGTTCTTTTGTGTCGACTACGCCACCCGTTGTGATGCGGTCACTGTGGCCGCCGCTGCAGCAGGGTCCGCTGAGGCTGATGGTGGGTGCGCAGCTTGGTGGGATAACCCCCAACGGGAGGGGTATAGCCTCAGAGGGGACAGGCGCAGAGGATGGGGGTTGTGGTGGTGTAGTGCAGACGGCAGTGAAGACAGAGTCGGGTTGTGCAGTTAAGGGTGTTTACTTACTGCAGATGTTGTACTGGTCACTCCAGCTGCTAGTGACCACCCGAGCCGTGCTGCGTCCACCAGGTCCTGGATCCAGCCAACCCCCAAACAAGTCCGGAGCGTGGCCCTGAGCTCTCCCTCTGTCCTTTCTTCAGCCGTCCCCACCAGTGATCCACCTAGGTCCAGCTCCCTCGGGCCTTCTGTTGGGACACCCTTGGCCCTGGGTTCCCTGACCCTTCATGTGGTGTGCCTTCGGGGTGAATGTGGTGGGTGACCGTGACAGACACTGCCCACGGTCTCCGGTCTCTGGCTGGGGATTGTTTTTACCCCCACCAGCTTGGGTTCCGGTACCCTGATGCTGACTCCTCACCCGGTGCTCTGATTTGGGTTCTTGGGTCCCTTCTCTTCTGTGCTCTGGGTCTTTCTCTTTTCTCCTCTCTCACTCTGGGTCTTGGTCTTTCTTCTCTCCTCTCCTAACTTGTTTTCTGCAGCTGATCCTCTCTGCATCTGACTCTCTGCGTCTGACCCTGATTCTAGTTGGTGCCCACCTTATATATCCCTCTATGTGTGAGCTCAGGTGACCAGCACCCAATGAGCTCCTAACTTTACCCAGGCTGCTCCCCCTATCTGCCCCTACACTACATGGGATGTTCCACCCCCCTCCCACTCCAGCCAGGAACAGACTCGGTCGTACCTGCACATTTCTAAGTGGGAGTACCGTCGGCCTGTTCCTCGGAAATGGGATGTGTGTAGTGCATGCAGCCTACCGAGCTCAGTTCCACACTCCATCCTTACCCGGGAGTGGAATATCACACCTCTGGGTTGAGGTGCAATACCCCTGTAGCAGCCGAATCCTCAGGGTGCTACATTTGGACATCGCTACATGCGATCTCCTCTTGCCCCGCTTCAAGTAGACTAGGTGAGAGACCCGAATCTATAAATGGAAAAGTGAACAGCTCTTCGGAGTGTCCAAGTGTGGATCAGTTGTCTCCGGGCACTCGGCATGGTGGGAGGAAGGAGGATCAGGGTGAGGAATATACGGTCCAGACTCTCACGGCAACTGAGACTTGACCGTGTGGAAGACAGGGTGGTGGTGGTGGTGGCAAAGTGACTGGAAGGATTATCTACTATCCAACCAATAACCTTTTCACACTGCTCTGTGTTCAATAGTGGTGTTCTGCGGTCCTCTATTAGTTGGGACAGGAAGGTCGAGCGAGAAGATGTGGGTGTTTTCTGTGGCACAATTTCAGCTAGCCCACGGCCTCGGCCTCTGCATGCACCATCATCACCATCACGTCCACTTCCCCACCCTTTGCCAAGCGCCTTGCCCATTTTAAATGGAGGATAATATTTTCCACGTTCAGTACAAATGGCTGGATTTGAACCGCAGTGATATGTGATACGTGTGATGGAAAACCACAGTTTTAAATAGCTGGCATGTAGATAACTATTTTTAACAGCGACCTTGTGTCAATAACTTCACTGACACACTGCAACAAAATTTCAATGGAGGCCAGAAATGGAAGAATTTTCAGCGCACTTATATGTGATCCGTGTGACGGACAAACCACAGTTTTAAATAGATGGACTTTTAGCGCTGTAATATGGAAAGGATCTGGCTGTATTCTGCAGTGCCAACAAGCAAATGGAGCAGAAAAACGGTGTTCTCTGGATTGCTTTTTAAGCAAATAATCAGGATTAAGATCCAAAAAAAATTATTCCTGACACCTGGGGCTATTTCTAGAAATATCTGTAAAAGCACCAGCAGCAGACAGAACTGGAATGGACCCTCTTGTTATGTGCACTGCAGTCTGCTATATACCCTGCCTGCCTGCCTAGCACTGATATCTATGCAGCTGGATTAGTCGTCAGATGGACTGTTAGTTGAGATGGATATGTGTAGAATATGTTGTGGTATACCTACACTAACTGAGAAACAAGCAAATCTCTCCCTAGCTCAGCAGCACCTCTCCCTACACTGCCTGATTCCGGAGTACACACTGACGAGCATGGCGGCGCCAGGTCTGATATAGACCTGATGACTCTGTGCGGCCAGCCAATCACTGTAATGCCACAATCAACATGGCTGCGGCATTACAGTGTGTGGCAAACAATCCCTGCATGTTCATTGGTTCAAAGAGCGCCAAACATGGAGGGAAGGTACCCGAGCTCCCGCCAAGCAACCCTGGAAATACTCGGCGAACGTCGAGCATCTCGAGCAGTGAGATGCTCGGGTGAGCAGTAGCGAGGATGCTCGCTCATCACTAATTACCACTTAAAGTGGCACTGGTCAGAACTGTAAAATTTAGCCAGGTCAGGAAGGTGAAAACAGGCTTGGAGGTGAAGGGGTTAAAAGTGGAAAATGTCAAACCTTTTTAAATTAATTTTCATATGTAATGCCATTAAAAAAACAACATTAATACTTTATATTTTTTCTATTTTATTTATTTTTTGATTGCACATTCCCTTTAACCCATTTTACTACCCAAGGTGGTTTGCACGTTAATGACCAGGCCAATTTTTACAATTCTGACCACTGTCACTTTATGAGGTAATAACTCTGGAACGCTTCAACGGATCCCCCTGATTCTGAGAATGTTTTTTCGTGACATATTGTACTTCATGATTGTGGTAAAATTTCACTTGCGTTTATTTATGAAAAAAATGGAAATTTGGCAAAAATTTAGAAAATTGAGCAATTTTCAAAATTTTAATTTTTATGCCCATAAATCAGAGAGATGTCGCACAAAATAGTTAATAAATAACATTTCCCACATGTCTACTTTACATCAGCACAATTGTGGAACCAAATTTTTTTTTAATTAGGGAGCTATAAGGGTTAAAAGTTGACCAGCGATTTCTCATTTTTCCAAGAAAATTTACAAAACCATTTTTTTTAGGGACCACATCGCATTTAAAGTCACTTTGAGCGGTCATTATGACAGAAAATACCCAAAAGTGATACCATTCTAAAAACTGCACCCCTCAAGGTTCTCAAAACCACATTCAAGAAGTTTATTAACCCTTCAGGTGCTTCACAGGAATTTTTGGAATGTGGAAGAAAAAAATTAACATTAAACTTTTTTCACAAAAATGTTACTTTAGACCCAACTCTTTTTTATTTTCGCAGGGGTAACAGGAAAAAATGGACCCCAAAATTTGTTTTACAATTTCCCCTGACCACGCAGATACCCCATATGTGGGGGAAAAACACTGTTTGGGTGCACGGCAGAGTTCGGAAGGGAAGGAGCGCCATTTGACTTTTGAATGTAAAATTTGCTTGAATAATTAACGGACGCCATGTTGCGTTTGGAGAGCCCCTGATGTGCCTAAACAGTGGAAAACCCCCACAACTGACCCCATTTTGGAAACTAGACCCCTCAGGGAACTTATATAGATGTGTGGTGAGCACCTTGATCCCCCAGGTGCTTCACAGAAGTTTATAACATTGAACCGTAAAAATAAAATTTTCACATTTTTCCCACAAAAATGCTTTTCATCCCCCAATTTTGCATTTTCATAAGGGTAACAGGAGAAATTGCACCTTGCAGTTTGTCGTGAAATTTCTCCTGAGTAAGCAGATACCGCATATGTGGGGAAAAACCACTGTTTTGGCGCACGGCAGAGTTCGGAAGGGAAGGAGCGGCTTTTGACTTTTTGGATGTAAAATTTGCTTGAATAATTAGCGGACGCCATGTTGCGTTTGGGGAGCCCCTGATGTGCCTAAACAGTGGAAACCTCCCACAAGTGACACCATTTTGGAAACTAGACCACTCAGGGAACTTATCTAGATGTGTGGTGAACCCCCAAGTGCTTTACAGAAGTTTAGAACATGGAGCTGTGAAAATAAAAAAATCAAACTTTTTCCACAAAAATGATGTTTTAGCCCCAAAAGGGTAAGAGGAGAAAATGGACCCCAAAAACTTTTGTGCAATTTCTCCTGAGTATGCCAATACCCCATATGTGGGGAAAATACAGTGTTTGGGCGCACGGCAGAGTTCAGTAGGGAAGGAGCACTGTGTGACTTTTTGAACGCAAAATTGGCTTGAATGGAGAGCGGACGCGGACGCCATGTCGCATTTGGAGAGCCCCTGATGTGCCTAAATAGTGGAAACCCCCCACAAGTGACCCCATTTTGGAAACTAGACCACCCCTCAAGGATTTTATCAAGGGGTATAATGTACATTTTGAACCCAGAGGTACGACAGAATTTGATAACATTAGGTCATCATATTGAATAAGTTGTCATTAATCTTGAGCGCAAGTGCTCGCTACTTGAGTTTGCATCGGGTACTCAGGTATGCACCATGTATCGCGCGTGCTCAAGTGACATGCTCGAGTCCCCGCCCGCATGTTTCACAGTTATTAGACACTCCAAAAAAACATGCGGGGATCGCTCGTGCATGGCAGGTAATCCCTGCAAGGTTTTTTTGGCCGCGAAGCATATGGGGCAGATACTCGAGCACCCGCGATACTCAGTGCATACCCGAGCACCCGATGCAAGCTCAAGTAGCAAGCACTTGCGCTCAATACTAGTCACCATATAGTCATCTCTTTTTTTTTTTTTTTACTTTTGAAAAAAATCCCAACGCTAGCACAACCCTAACCCTAACCCTAGAGTTTATGTTTTACGCCGTTCCTTGTGCTGTATAAGTGATTAGATTACTTTATTCTTTGGGTCGGTGCGATTACAGCGATACCAGAATCATATCGGGTTTTTATGATTGACAGCTGTCACACACTAAAATACGCATTTTTTTGCAAAATCTAGTTTTTTCATCGCCATATTTTGAAAGCTATAATTTTTCCATATTTCGGCCAACAGTCATGTGACGGCTTGTTTTTTGCGGGATGAGTTGACGTTTTTATTGGTACCATTTTCAGGCATGTGACATTTTTTATCGCTTCTATTACTATTTTTGGGAGACAGAATAAACAAAAACCAAGAATTCAGGAATTGTTTTTTTTTATTATTTTTTCATGCTGTTCCGTGTGTGGTAAAATTTGATAAGGTAGCTTTATTCTTCGGGTCAGTACGTTTACAGCGGTACCACATTTATATCGTTTTTCTATGTTTTGGCGCTTTTACACAATAAAAGCTATTTTATAGAAAAAAAAATTTTTTTGCATCGCTTTATTCTGAGAGCTATAACTTTTTTATTTTTCGGCCGATGGAGCTGTATGGCGGTTTGTTTGGCGGTATGATGATAAAGCATCATTTTTTGCTTAGTTTTTTATTTTTATTTTTTACTGTGTTCGATAAAGGGGTTAACTAGTGGAACCGTTTTATAGGTCAGGTCGTTCTGGACGTGGCAATACCAAATATGTGTACTTTTATTGTTTTTTTGTTTTTTTCATAATAATATTTATTGATGGGTACATTATATTTTATTTTTGGTGGATTATATTTTTGATTTTTTTCTTTATATTTTTACAATTTTTTTTTTTATTTTTTAACACTTTTTTTACTTTTATACTTTGTCCCACTATGGGACTTTCACTTTTTTTTACTCTGATCACCTGTATAGCATAGGGATGGAGCACCATTCCTGTGTATACAGGCTGTCAGCGCTGCAGATGTAGGAGATACTTTGGTCATGCACTGCGCATGATCAAAGTATCTTCCTGCTGTCTGGTGACCCGGATGTTGTCATAACGACATCCGGGTCACCATGACAACCATGGAACCCTGCCTCAGACAGCGCGGGACAGCGGGGAAGAGGTGAGTATGCAGCGTTCACCTCCGCTGGATGGACGCTTGTCTTTTTTCGGCCTTATAAACTATGTAACTATGTAACTATGCAATACTGCGATCGACTTCGATCACAGCATTGCAGGGGTTAATGTGCCGGGAGCGGTGCGGGACTGCTCCCAGCACATAGCATCGGGTGTCAGCTGTGACAATCAGCTGACACCCGGCAGCGATCGCACCCGCACACAGGAAATCAACAGGACGTACTAATACGTACCTGGCTCTTAAAGCCCAGGGCACAGATACGTATTAGTATGCCCTGGGCTGTAAAGGGGTTAAAGCAGAAGCTGTGCTGCATTTTATAGTTCTGCTAATACTACAGTTCTGCTCACCAGAGCTGTTACTGAAGGAGGAGTCTATATACATGTAGTGGATATAAAAAGTTTACTCACCCCTGTTTACCCCTTTACCCCAAGCCTGTTTTCACCTTCATGGCAAGGCCAAATTTTACAATTCTGACCAGTGTCAGATCGCACTGATTCTGGGAGTTTTTTTGTGATATATTTTACGTCATGATAGTGGCAAAATTTGTTCCATATGACATGCATTTATTTGTGAAAAAAACGGAAATTTCGTGAAAATTTTGAAAATGTTATAATTTTCAAACTTTTAATTTTTATGTCCTTAAATCAGAAAGTGTACTTGTGTACTTTACATCAGCGCAATTTTTTAAACATAATGTTTTATTGTTAGGAATTTAGAAGGGTTAAAAGTTGACCAACAATTTTTAATTTTTCCAATAAAATTGACAAAACCATTTTTTAATGACCACATCACATTTGAAGTGACATTGAAGGGTCTATATGACAAAAAAATACCCAAAAATGACACCATTCTAAAAACTGCACCCCTCAAGGTGCTCAAAACCACATTCAAGAAGTTTATTAACCCTTCATGTGCTTCACAGGAATTAACGAAAAGTGGAAGGAAAAAATAAACATTTAACTTTTTTTTCCATAAAATTTTTACTTATCATCCCATTTTTTTTACTTTCACAAGGGTAACAGAAGAAAGTGGACCCAAACATTTGTTGTGCAATTTCTCCTGAGCATGCTGATGCCCCATATGTTGGGAAAAAACACTGTTTGGACGCACGGCAGGGCTAGGAAGGGAAGAAGCGTCATTTGACTTTTTGTATATAAAATTTGCTTGAATAATTACCGGATGCCATGTCGCGTTTGTAGAGCCCCTGATATGCCTAAACAGTAGAAACTAGACCCCTCAGGGAACTTATTGTCTTGCAAGGTGAGGGAAAGACTAAATGCACAACGATGGGAAGAGGGGGAGGAAGCCCAAACACTAGGGAAAGGGGGAGTATAGACCCCTAGGCAGATCTGACAGTCACCCTGACTCCCTCAATGTCCTTAAATAGGTTCCACACCTATCGCCAAGCAGGAAACCTAATCCCTGACAGCCCCTAGCAATAGGTCTTAGGTAGGGAGGGGACAGGGTGAGCACCCACTGCAACTAAAGACAAACAAGTAAACAGACAAGGGAAACACTTAGCTTGAGAAGACACCAATAATAATAAGAATTTTTATTTGTATAGCGCCAACATATTCTGCAGCACTTTACAATTAAGCGGGGACATGTACAGACAATAAATTCAATATAATTTAAGGCAGTTTAAACCGTTACATTAGGAGTGAGATTCCTGCTCGCAAGCTTACATTCTACAAGGAAATGAGGGGACACAATAAATAGGTGGACACAATAGGTGAAAAGTGCTTGTTATTTCATGTCTGGCAATTATAATAAATAGGGATTTTCATATAAAGTTGCATGATCCGGTCATCAGCCAGTATGTTTAAGTACAATACTCAAGTACCGAGTGCAGTTATCGTGTGCATGGAGGGTGTGGAGACAGATGACTAGTAGGGTGCAGATTCTGAATATTTCTGAATATTTAGAAGGAGGGGACAGGGGAAAGTTTGTTTACTGAGTAGTTGAGGTGGTAGGTTTGTTTAAAGAGATGGGTTTTTAAAGCGCGCTTGAAGACATGGGGGCTAGGCATCAGTCGGATCGTCTGGGGTAGTGCATTCCAGAGAACTGGCGCAGCACGAGAGAAGTCTTGGAGACGGAGGTGCGAGGTTCGGATTATGGGGGATGTTAGTCTTAAGTCATTTGTAGAACGGAGGTCACGTGTAGAGCGATAGACAGAGATGAGAGAGGACACCAGAGAGATCACGCCAACTATCCTCCAAGGGAACTCCAAGAAGACACTAGCCGATTACTAGTACTTCAAGCCTGGACAGAGGAACATAGAGCTATTACAGGCGACTCTCTGGAGAGACTGAAGGCATTTAAACATTCAGCAATGGTGTGTCAATTAGCAGCAGAAGGTGGAGGTCACTGCTAGATCCTAGAGGGAGAAGGATACCACTACACTACAGAGATGAAAAGGTCAAGAAGGTGCCTGCAGAGCCAAGCGCAATGACCTTCTACAGTTGGATCCATAACGACTGTCTGTCACACCTGACACACCCGTGACACTTATCTAGATGTGTGGTGAGCACCTTGAAACCCCAGGTGCTTCATGAAAGTAAAAAAATATCACTTTTTTCCCACAAAATTTTTTTTTAGCCCCAAATTTTGCATTTTCACAAGGGTAACAGGAGAAAATGGAACCCAAAATGTATTGTGAAATTTCTCCTGAGTATGCAGATACCCCATATGTGGTTGAAAACTACTTTTGAGGCATAGTGCAAAGCTCAGAAGAGAAGGAGATCCATATTGGAGTTCACATTTTGCTGGTCTGGTTTGAGGGTGCCTTGTCACATTGGTAGAGCCCCTGAGGTGCCAGAACATCCGAACTTCCCATAAGTGACCCCATTTTACAAATTATACCTCTCAATGAGTTCATCTAGGGGTGCAGTGATTATATTGACACTACAAGTGTGTCACAGCATTTTATACCTTTGGGCAATGAAGAAAAAATAAATAAATTTTTACCACCAAAATTTTGTTTTAGCCTCAGATTTAACATTTTCACAATGGGAAATGGGTAAAAATTGCACCAAAATTTGTCCCCCACTTTCTGCATAATGTAGAAATACCCCATATGTGGCTGTACAGTACTGCTTAGCCACATGGCGAGACTCGGGAGGGTATGAGCACTATTTGCCTCCTGGAGTATAGATTTTCCTAGAATAGTTTGCTTACTCCATATATAGAACCATTAAGTGCGAGAAGAGCAAAATTTTGGAAATTATACCACTTTAAGAACCTATATATAATGTGATTTTGTAATGACGATTTTGACTCCATGGGTGTTTTCCAGAAACAAGCAGTAGTGGATGTTGCTGAGTGAAAATTGCAAACTGCTGTTGTAGTGACCAGTACGTTGTAGTGGCCAGTATGTTGTAGTGTCTGTGCATTGTGCCCAGCTCGTGCTTCTGGAGACACGCACCGGTTAATTAGGCAGGCTCTCATCGTTACAGAAATGCCAAACATGTGGACACTAAATGTGGTTTAGACACACTGGAGCTCAGAAGGAAGGGGGGCATTTGGATTTGGGAGCACAGAATTCGCTGAATTTCTTTTGGGGGGTGAAGAGCCATAGCACTTTTCCACAGCCTTTGTACTACCATCAATCCGTCGCTCTACGGATTATTACCCAGCGCCCTACGCTAAGAACTTACTTTGGGGTTTCCATCTAAATCTCTGAGTGACGTGATTCAGATGTAACCCCCGAGGGATTCATTCACTATAATGAGTCAGCAGAGTTACTCTGGACTCCGTCTAGCCTCTGTTCAGCAGTGTCCTTTTCAGAAGTACTCAAAACTGTGGCTGACTGCACTTTTATGCGCGCCTAAAAGAACAGACACTGCCGGATCACAGGGCAGATGGCGTACACAGTGCCTCCATCTGCCTTATTATAGGGAATTTTCCGCCAGGGGTTGTGTCTGAATCAAGTATTTCAGAGATTTACACGGAAACCCCAGTTCAATGGAAAATAATCCAATTCTATAGTGACCGCGTTCCCCGTAGTAATGATTTAAAAAACTTCTTGTCCACAAATAAAATTTATTGCTCAAGCATAAGAATGTAAAAAACAGATACAAAGTGTTTTGGCGGGAACAACTGCCTTCCTCAGGTATCTGAATAAAAATACATATGACTCTTTGTTTTATAGTAAAAAGATAATTGCTCAAATGAGGGTGTGGAAATAACCACACCTGTCTAATCAGTCTCACTATCCGCTTCATCTATAATGCTTCATTAAATAGTGAAAATAAACAAACATCCCTATACAGAAAATCGCTAGACTAAAAACCACTCAAGACATGTATCAATAAAATTACTACCCATGAAGATTTCACTTGATTTACAAGAAAAGTGAAAAAAGTTGTTTATATACCGTATTTTTCGGACTATAAGACGCACCGGACCATAGGACGCACCTAGGTTTTAAAGGAGGAAAATAGGTAAAAAATATTTAAGCAAAAAATGTGGTCATGATGCCCTGTTATGGGGGAGGGGGTCTGCTGCTGACACTAGTATTGGGGTAATGTCCCCCAATTCTGTTAATATCCTCCATCCTGGTATGTATGGCCCCTCATTCCTGGTATAAGTGCCCCCCATCCCATCCTGGTATGCATGTTACCCCTTTATCCCCCAGCCTGGTATGCATGACACCCCTTTATCCCCCATCCTGGTATGCATGGCACCCCTTTATACCCCATCTTGGCATGCATGACACCCCTTGACCCCCCATCCTGGTATATATGGCACCCCTTTATCCCCCATCCTGGTATGCATGATACCCCTTTATCCCCCATCCTGGTATGCATGGCACCCCTTTATCCCCCATCCTGGTATGCATGGCACCCCTTTATACCCCATCTTGGTATGCATGACACCTGTTGATCCCCCATCCTGGTATGCATGGCACCCCTTTATCCCCCATCCTGGTATGCATGGCACCCCTTTATACCCCATCTTGGTATTCATGACACCCCTTGATTCCCCATCTTGGTATTCATGAGACCCCTTGATTCCCCATCCTGATATGCATGGCACCCTCTTAGCCCCCATCCTGGTATGCATGGCACCCTCTTTGCCCCCATCCTGGTATGCATGACACCCTCTGAGCCCCCATCCTGGTATGTATGGCACCCCTTGAGCCCCCATCCTGATATGCATGGCACCCTCTGAGCCCCCCATCCTGGTATACATGGCACCCTCTGAGCCCCCATCCTGGTATGCATGGCACCCTCTGAGTCCCCATGACGCTGCCTACAAAAAAAAAGAAACAATCATACTCACCTCCTCTCAACTCCAGCGCTGTCCTGCTCTGCTACCGACACTCTCACTGTGTGAGCCTCGCATGGCAGGGCGTGCATGGCATTCCTGCCATGCGCCCTCACACAGTTTGAGAAGCTGTGCTGGAATAGTCACTGCTCCCCACGCCGGGACTCTGTGCGTGGAGAGCAGTGACCATTCAGTCTCTTCACCAGCTGGCACACTTTACCGCAGCGTGGCTCCTGCTGCCGCTCTGCGGTCAGTGTGCCCGCTATTAAAGACCATGGATATTCACTACAACTCATGGGAGTAGGTTGTAGGGAATATTCATGAGCTTTAATAGCGGGCACACAGACCGGAGAGCACAGCAGAAGCCGCGCTGCGGCTCCAGTGTGCCGGCCATTAAGAAAAATGAATATTCATTGCTCTCCACGCCCATGGGCGTGGGGAGCAGAGAATATTCATTTTCTTTAGTAGCGGGCACAGAGTAGGCTGCAGCAGGCGGCTGCTGCCTCCTGTGCCCCGCTGATCCCCCGCTGTTGCTCCCCCACACCCACCACCATGCGGCCATACATATAGTATTATATATAGTATTCGGACTATAAGACGCACCCCCCACTTTCCTCCAAAATTTTGGAGGAAAAAAGTGCGTCTTATAGTCCGAAAAATACGGTAAATAATTTTTTCTTTAATTTTTTTTTAGATATTTAAAAAAAAAGGTATATATATATATATATATATATATATATATATATATATATATTACAGACCAAAAGTTTGGACACACCTTCTCATTTAAAGATTTTTCTGTATTTTCATGACTATGAAAATTGTACATTCACACTGAAGGCATCAAAACTATGAATTAACACATGTGGAATGATATACTTAACAAAAAAGTGTGAAACAACTGAAAATATGTCTTATATTCTAGGTTCTTCAAAGTAGCCACCTTTTGCTTTGATGACTGCTTTGACCACTCTTGGCATTCTCTTGATGAGCTTCAAGAGGTAGTCACCGGAAATGCTTTTCACTTCACAGGTGTGCCCTGTCAGGTTTAATAAGTGGGATTTCTTGCCTTATAAATGGGGTTGGGACCATCAGTTGTGTTGTGCAGAAGTCTGGTGGATACACAGCTGATAGTCCTACTGAATAGACTGTTAGAATTTGTATTATGGCAAGAAAAAAGCAGCTAAGTAAAGAAAAACGAGCGGCCATCATTACTTTAAGAAATGAAGGTCAGTCAGTCCGAAAAATTGGGCATGTGTCCCCAAGTGCAGTTGCAAAAACCATCAAGCGCTACAAAGAAACTGGCTCACATGAGGACAGCCCCAGGAAAGGAAGACCAAGAGTCACCGCTGCTTCTGAGGATAAGTTTATCCGAGTCACCAGCCTCAGAAATCGCAGGTTATTTTTTTTATATTTATTCCTTCCATTTTTCCTTTTCCTTATTGTGTGCCCTCTCCCTCTCGATCCCCTTGCCCTATATTTCTCTTTTTTGCTCTTTGGTTTACTAATGGTGCAAAATAATTTGTTATGTGATGCTTTTGCACCGGGCTCAGGTTCCGAGCTAATTGGGAGCAGCCGATTATTCCACTGGAATAAATATAAAAAAAATAATAAAAATAAAAAAGTTGAACATGGAGAATCTGAAGGTATACCTATACCAACAGTGAAAGTATTTAATCTATTCTCATATATTTTATCTGAATCAGAAACAGAGATTCTTAGGAAAGGTTTAAATTTTTGCCCGACACAGGACACAAATGCTTTCAATCTGTTCCTGGATCTGAATGCTTTTATACGAAAATTAACCCTCAAACGACATTTTTTTGTTGGAAAAAACTGATATTTTAGTTTTTCTTTTTTAATAAATTTGCAAAAGTTTCTACATTTCTGTTTTTTTTTCAGTCAAGATGGGGTGCAGAGTGTACTTTAATGAGAAAAAAAAATTAACTTTTTAGAATTTTCTAAATGGCTGCAATAAAACAAAGAGTAAAAAGTTTAAAGGGGTCTGAATACTTTGCCTACCCACTGTATGTTTTGGGTCTTTTACGCAATAAAAACTATTTTATTGATAAAATAATTATTTTTGCATCGCTTTATTCTAAGAGCTATAACTTTTTTATTTTTCTGTTGACGGAACTATATGGCAGCTTGTTTTTTTTGCGGGACAAGATGACATTTTCAGCTGTAGCATTTTTATTTACAAAGAAAAAAGAAAATACAATGATCAGCTCACCCATTCATCTAGAAGAAACAGTTTTATAGGTTGGGTCGTTCCGAACCCAGAGATACCAAATATGTGTGTTTTTTTTGTTTATTCTTTTTTTTTTTACATAAATAAATGTATTTATTGGATCAATATTTTTTCTTGCACTGCACTGCAGAGCATCAGATCAGCGTCTGACAGGCAGTGAGGAGGCGTGTTAGCTCCTGATCTGAGCAGGTGCTGACAGGCCACCTTCCCTGAAGGTCCCTGAAGTACTCCACGGCCATCTTGGGACCCGGCGTCACCATGGAGACCATCAGCACAACGCGATCGCATTGCGTTGTGCTGATGGGCGCACAGAGAGAGCTCACTCCCTCTGCAATGCCCCGAGATGTCGCTGTCACTATTGACAGCAGCATCACAGGGATTAAATGCCCGCGATTGGTGCTAGCACCGATAGTGGGCGTCGCTGCGGGGTGTCAGCTCTCACATAGAGCTGACACCCTCATGGGCCCACGCTATCACTGCGCCATATATACTGCTCTTTGTGGAAACGCAGCTCCCGCAGAGCAGTATATATATGGCGCATTTCTGGAAGGGGTTAATCTTCCTTTGTGTCCAGGCCAGTGAGGGGTCCTGGAGTAACTCCCTGGGACTTGAATCTAGTATTAAATGCCCTTATGAAGGATCCCTTTCAGCCAATTTCATCTGCCACTATTAGGGTAGTCACCCTGAAAACAGTCCTTTTGGTGGCCCTAACTTCGGCTAGGCTGGTGGATGAGTTACAGGCCATCTCAGTTAATCTACCCTTCACAACCTTCCTGGAAGACAGGGTGATCATAAAACCTGATCCAGCTTTTCTCACGAAAGTAGTTTCCAGCAGGGTCGGACTGGGGTGTCTGGGGCCCACAGGGAGAACTGACTCTAGGGGCCCACCTACAGCCATATGCAAATATCTGTTATCCGCTATCCCTGTTATAGCGGAGCATTGACTGGCGGCTCCTGCACATCTACTGTGCGACACTAACTGGGATGTACAATTACGGTAGTTTGCATTAAAGGGCTTCTTTGGTTAAAACAAGTTATCACCGATCCATGGGCTCTACAGGATAGGTGATAACTTATTGATCATTTGGGACCGAACATTGGAAAACGCACCTATCGGAAGAATGGGGAAGTTTTATCCCTGACAGGACACTTATCCCCATTTTAAAATGCAGTGACAGCTGGGATGTCTGACCGCAGCTCCATTCATTCTCTTGGGGGCTTCCAAAAAAGAGCAGCACTCACAGTCACTGAGGGAATGAATGGATCAGTGGTCGCATCTCACATGCTGCTCCAGTCTAATGGGGAGAAAAGCTCCACATTCTGCCGATTGTGTCCCAGCAGTCAGACCCCCACCAATCAATATTATCACTGATCCTGTGGAGAGGTGATTACTTGTTTTCACCGGAGAACCCCTGTTAGTGCATCTCTGCTGCTCTGGTCCAAATATTTAATCTCTAAAGCCACGGCCCCACTATCAGTATTTGGTCAGTATCTGGTCAGTATTTTTTTTCAGGAGTGGGAGCCAAAACCAGGTGAGGAACAATCAGAGAAAAAGTAGAATAGAAACAAGTCACCAATTCTGCATTTATCACTCACTACTTGTTTTGGCAACGACTCCTGAGAAAAAATACTAACCAAATACTAATTGTGGCGCTGTGGCCTAATGGAAAAAAAATCTTTTCCTAGTTAATATCAGCAAGAACAAAATGACCGCCATACACAACACAGTTCACTATATCAACACCAATAATACCACATACAAAAGGGACAAATATCGCCACACCATGACTAGATCACATATTACCACCACATAGTGACCGAATAATACCACATACAAGGAACAAATACGGCCACACCATTACCAGACCACATACTACAATACTGATCATGAATACAAACCACAATACTAACAACACTGTTATTACCACCTGCGACATTATACACAGGAGCTCTGTATATAGTGTCAGTGTACAGGTAACACAGTGATCACCAGTGACATTATACACAGGAGCTCTGTATATAGTGTCATTGTACAGGTAATACAGTGATCACCAGTGATATTATACACAGGAGCTCTGTATATAGTGTCAGTGTACAGGTAACACAGTGATCACCAGTGACATTATACACAGAAGCTCTGTATATAGTGTATACGTAATACAGTGATCACCAGTGACATACACAGGAGCTCTGTATATAATATATACACACGTGGTCAGAATTGTTGGTACCCCTCGTTTAATGAAAGAAAAACCCACAATGGTCACAGAAATAACTTGAAACTGACAAAAGTAATAATAAATTAAAAATCTATGAAAATGAAGAAATGAAAGTCAGACATTGCTTTTCTGCTTCCACAGAATTTTTTAAAAAATTAAACTCATGAAATAGGCCTGGAAAGAAATTATGGTACCCCTGAAAATAATGTGACAAAAGGGACATGTTAAATCAAGTTGTGTCCACTAATTAGCATCACAGGTGTCTACAATCTTGTAATCAGTCAGCGGGCCTGTATATAGGGCTACAGATACTCAGTGTGCTGTTTGGTGACATGGTGTGTACCACACTTAACATGGACCAGAGGAAGCAAAGGAAAGAGCTGTCTCAGGAGATTAGAAAGAAAATTATAGAAAAGCTTGTTAAAGGTAAAGGTTATAAGACCATCTCCAAGCAGCTTTATATTCCTTTGACTACAGTGTCACATATTATTCAGAAACTTAAGATCCATGGGACTGTAGCCAACCTCCCTGGACGTGGCCGCAGGAGGAAAATTGATGACAAATCAAAGAGACGGATAATATGAATGGTAACAGAAGAGTCCAGGAAAACTTCTAAAGAGATTAAAGGTGAACTTCAAGCTCAAGGAACATCAGTGTCAGATCGTACTATCCATCGTTGTTTGATCCAAAGTGGACTTCATGGGAGACGACCAAGGAGAACACCATTGTTGAAAAAAATAATAATAAAAAAGCCAGACTGGAATTTGCCAAACTACATGTTGACAAGCCACAAAGCTTCTGGGAGAATGTACTATGGACAGATGAGACAAAAATAGAAGTTTTTGGCAAGGCACATTAGCTCTATGTTCACAGATGGAAAAATGAAGCATATCAAGAAAAGAACACTGTCCCTACTGTGAAACATGGGGGAGGCTGTTATGTTCTGGGGCTGCTCTGCTGCATCTGGCACAAGGTGTTTTGAATCTGTGCAGGGTACAATGAAATCTCAAGACTATCAAGGGATTCTAGTGAGAAATGTGCTGCCCAGTGTCAGAAAACTTGGTCTCAGTCGCAGGTCATGGGTCTTGCAACAGGATAATGACCCAAGAATGGCTAAGAGGAAAACATTGGACTATTTTGAAGTGGCCTTCTATGAGCCCTGACCTAAATCCTATTGAGCATCTTTGGAAAGAGCTGAAACATGATGTCTGGAAAAGGCAACCTTCAAACACGAGACAACTGGAGCAGTTTGCTCATGAGGAGTCGGCCAAAATACCTGTTGAGAGGTGCAGAAGTCTCACTGACAGTTACAGGAATCGTTTGATTGCAGTGATTGCCTCAAAAGGTTGTTCAACAAAATATTAAGTTAAGAAGAACCATCATTTCTGTCCAGGCCTATTTCATGAGGTTAATTTTTTTTTAAATTCTGTGGAAGCAGAAAAGCAATGTCTGACTTTCATTTGTTCATTTTCAAAAATTTGTAATTTATCAGATTCAAGTTATTTGTGTGACCATTGTGGGTTTTTCTTTCATGAAACAAGGGGTACCAACAATTTTGACCACGTGTGTAGTGTAAGTGTACATGTAATACACTGACTCACCAGTGACGTCTCTAGGTGAAGTCCTTCATCTTTGCTTTTCTTCTTCATCTGGCACAGACGGCCATCACTTCTTCCAGCCAGGAATCGTCTCTGCAGAAAATAACACACAGTTACCAATAACTGATCTCTTCTAGAGAATATTCCCACTCACCCCCCAGACTTCTACACTACACCAGTTGAAGAAATAAAGCAACATAGTGCCATCCTGCTCAGTAACAGGACTCCTCTTTTGTCCCATCCCATGTAAAACAGTTTCCTAAAAAGTAAATTATATTACAGAAGTAATAATGTAATAATAATAATTGGAATCTAAAATAATAATGTTCTCCACTGGCCACCATAAACTAATAAAGTATGTTCCTCAATCTGGCCCCCAAACAGTAATTAAGTCCCTCGTCCAGCCAGGCACCCCCATATGTCCCTTCTGGCCCCATATGTCCAGGGTGGCCTCTCCATATATTTATCCTAGCCCACATGTATCGAGCCTGCCCTCCCCCCCATATATCCATCCTAGCCGCCCATGTGGCCAGCCTGCCCCCCCCCACATATCCATCCTTGCCTCCATGTTTCCAGCCTGCCCCCCCATATATCCATCTTGGACTCCATGTATCCATCCTGACACCCCCCTGCATATATCCCTTCTGGCCCACATTTGTCCAGTGTGACCCCTCCATATATTTATCCTAGCACACGTGTATCGAGCCTGCCCCCTCCCATATACCCATCCTAGCCCCCCATGTGGCCAGCCTGCCCCCCCCACATATCCACCCTTGCCTCCATGTTTCCAGCCTGCCCCCCCATATATCCATCCTGGACTCCATGTGTCCAGCCTCCCCCCCCATATATCCATCCTGCCCTTCCCCCCTGCATATATCCATCCTGACACCCCCCCATATATCCATCCTGCCCCCCACATATATCCATCCTCGACTCCATGTGTCCAGCCTGCCCCACCCATATATCCATCCTGGCCTCCATGTGTCCAGCCTGCCCCCCATATATCCATCCTGGCCTCCATGTGTCCAGCCTGCCCCCCCACATATCCATCCTGGCCTCCATGTGTCCATCCTGCCCCCATATACCCATCCTGCCCACCCCTCTTTGCCTGGGTCCAGCCAGGGTCCCTCCTTGTGTGTCCAGCCGGGGCCCCCCTTGTGTGTCCAGCCAGAGCTCCCCCTTGTGTGTCCAACCAAGGCCCCCCCCTTGTGTGTCCAGCCGGGCCCCACCCTTGTGTGTCCAGCCAGGCCCCCCCTTGTGTGTCCAACCTGGGTTCCCCCTTGCGTGTCCAGCCAGGGCCCCCCTTGTGTATCCAGCCAGGGCTCCCGCCTCGTGTATCCAGCCAGGGCTCCCCCCTCGTGTGTCCAGCTTGGCTTCTCCTCGTGTGTCCAGCTGGGCGCCCCTTGTGTGTCCAGCCAGGGTTCCCCTCTTGTGTGTCCAGACAGGACCCCCCCTTTTGTGTCCAGTTGGCTCCCCCTTGTGTGTCCAGCCAGGCTACCCCCTTGTGTGTTCTGCTGGGCCCCCCTTGTGTGTCCAGCCAGGGTTCCCCCTTGTGTGTCCAACCAGGGTTTCCCCCCTGTGTGTCCAGCCAGGACCCCCCTTTTGTGTCCAGTCGGCTAACCCCTTGTGTGTCCAGCCAGGCTACCCCCTTGTGTGTCCAGCCAGGCTACCCCCTTGTGTGTCTGTCCAGCTGGGCCCCCCTTGTGTGTCCAGCTGGGCTTCCCCTTGTGTGTCCAGCTGGGCCCCCCCTTGTGTGTCCAGCCAGGGGCCCAGACCATTACACACACACACACACCTCTTACCTTCTTGCGCTCCTGTGCGGTGTCCTCCTTCTCCTGAGTTGCGCGCCTCCTTCACAGCAGGTGCATGACGATGACGTCATACGCCGGCCGGCGAAGGGAGACGCGCAGCTTCAGCTGCTTCACTGGGACGTGCGCCGCGGTGGTTCAGGTAATGAACGCCGCGTGCCCGCGTCCCTGTATACACTGTGCCTGCGCTTTTAAAGAGCCCGTGCCCCTTAAAACCGCAGGATTTTTTTTTTTTGCTCTCTTCTCCCCTCTCCTCTGCAGCAGGGGGCGGGGCCCACCGGGAAAATTTCCGGTATCCCGCCAGCCCAGACCGACCCTGGTTTCCAGTCTCCACAGACCCCAGGAAATAGTTCTACCGTCCTTCTGTGAGAATTCTAAATCTCAGGGCGAGTTAGTTTTTCATTCTTTGGATGTCACGAGGAGAGGTATATCTAGGTTTTCAGGCAACTGGGGCAAGAATTCAGTTTGGTGCCCCCCTTCCTCCACAAGCACATGCTGATGACCGTACGTGTGAAAATCACACATGAGTGAAGTGGCCATGTGATGATTGATGGAACCTACAAGTAGAGCTGAATCCTGACAGTGAGGATATTACATGTTGTTAGGATTGGCATGCTACAGGGCTTCATTTTATAAATAAAGGGCTTGTCCAGGTTTGAGATGAAAGTCTTCAGTCACTCTATGTGACTGCAAGCTTCAGAATTCTCACAGCGCATGCACTGCACACTTTTAGGATTCTTCATTGCTGGTGGCAAGAGTGGACGGTCATGTCAGCACAAGTATGCAATCTATATAATTCTGCCCACATTCCAACTAGACATGTCCGTCGTTACTCAATTCATTTTCATTGACTGAGGCCACACATGTAACTGCGTGTATGCAAATCACCAGCATCAGAGAATCATTACAGCATGCAGTGCGCACTGTGAGAATTCAGAAGTCTGCAGTCACATAGAATGACTACAGACTCATCACAAACTTGGATAACCCATTTAATGCTCCAGTCCTAACATAAATAAAAACATGAGCATTAGTCAGTATAAAAAAAAAACGTGTACAACCAGGAACCTGATAGATGACATTGTCTCTGGAGTAGTTCTTTTTCTTTTTTTCTTCATCTTGTCCAGACTCCATGATGACTTTACACATCCACAGCCCATCTCTGCAGACTTCCATCTTCTCCAGTCTTGTGCAGCACATCCCCACATGATGCCCTTACAAATAGCAGTGCCATTATAATGCTCCTGAATAAAAATATCTGCCCTATGCTGAGTACCTGAATAAATAATTGCCTCTCGTTATATTCCC
The DNA here is from genome assembly GCF_046119375.1 of Phyllobates terribilis. Lineage (NCBI taxonomy): Eukaryota > Metazoa > Chordata > Amphibia > Anura > Dendrobatidae > Phyllobates > Phyllobates terribilis. The sequence continues at coordinate 647,749,207 of NW_027362762.1, forward strand.
TGCACAAAATATGACCCACATACTGTCCCTCTTATAATACATGCCCTCCACACTGCCCTCTCCTTTCTATATTGGCACTTCTTCACACTGTTCTTTCACACGGGGTCCCCCCTATGGGGCCCAGTCTCTATATTGTGACCCCTCATCACACTACCCTCCTTGGTATACTGTCCTCTCCTGGCTGTGCCCTTACACTGTCCCCCCAAGCTACCCCACACACTACTCAGTCTTTATTCTGTGCTCACTCACACTTTTCTCCCAACATACTGTTGTTTTCACACTATTCCCCTCAGTAGTCTCCTCACATGTTTCCCCCTCCCTCTTCATGCTGTCTCCTCTCAGGTCCCAACTGCTAACCATACTGTCTCCTCACATATTTACCCCCACTGTCTCCATACTTCCTCCTCACACATTTCCCCGACTTCACATACTGTGTCTGCACACATCCCATCACCCTTGCTCCCCATACTGTGTCCGCATACATTTTTCTTCTCGCTACTCATACTACGTCTGCTCCCTTCCTCCCACTCACCATACTGTGTCTGGACCCACACCCCCCATACATCTTCCCCACTCACCATACTGTGTCCAAAACCACCCCCCCACTCACCATACTGTGTCTGCACTTGTCCCCTCTCATACATTCCCCTCCACTCACCATACTGTGTCTGCACCCATCCCCCCACTCACCATACTTTGTCTGCACCTGTCCCTCCCTTGCTCCCCAAACTTGTGTCCTCAAATCTTACCCTTCCCCCGTTACAATAAATCTCCCACATCCCTGCCCCCCATACTAAATCTCCCCTCCCACACAGAATAAATATCCCCCTCCACACAGAATAAATCTCCCCCCCTCCACACAGAGTAAATCTCCCCGTACAACACAGAATGAATCTCTCCGAACCACACAGAGTGAATCCCCCCCTCCACACAGAATAAATCTCCCCTCTCCAAACAGAATAAATCTCCGCCATCCACCCAGAATAATTCTCCCCAACCATACAGAATAAATCTCCCCCCGTTACACTAAATCTTCAGTGTCTTCAGCTCCACAAGAGCACTTACCACCGATGCTCTTCACTCGTCTGCACGCCAGTGAGTGACGTCAGTAGCGTGATCACATGACCTGATCATGCTGCTGACATCGCCCTAACTCAGCGGTCAGAGCTTCAATTGTACTCGCGTCTGAAAGACGCGAATACAATTCATCAGTGGAAGCCGGCTGTCAGCTTGACAGCCGGCTCAGAGAATGGCTGAATTCCAATGTGAGGGGTGGCAAAATGCAGCCACTCGGGGAGACACCTCAGACCGCCGCATTAGGAGACCCAACGACACCACCCCTCCCATCTGTGCCCGGGGCGGATGCCCCACCTGGCACCCCCCAGATACGCCTCTGGCCACGAGCCCCTGGCGCAAGTGCTCATCAATGTTTATTTTGTTTCATGGTCCCAATAAAGGTAAGGGGACCTCTAAATCCACCTTAGCTAAGTGGGTTACTCAGCATCAGGTCAGATTCCCTCTCTGGAGATTAAGGCATTCTACAAGAGCCATGGCTACCTCTTGGGCATAGATGGCTAATGCTTCCATTAATCAGATCTGAAAAGCTGCAGTCTGGTCCTCTCCTTCTACTTTCTTTAAACACTACAGGTTAGACCCGGGATACTCTGAATTTTTTCCTTTGGAAGAAAGGTTCTTTCTGTGGTGTTCCCTCCCTAGGAATTTCTTCTATTTTAGTCTCACCGTACGGTGCTGTCAGGGTGTAGGGAAAAGATGATAATTACTTACCAGTGATTGGATGTTGTTACGGATCCGGGTGGTGGAACCTCTGTGCTGTGGTGCAAGGAGGGACAAGAGGGGCGTAACTAGGTATCAACTCGGACTGACCAAGGTCGTATGGCGGCTCAATCGACTCTGTGACCAGGGAAGGACCGAGCAGAGGGACCAGATACTACTCTGGGACCGACCTTGTATGAGAGCAGGTGACTCCCACGGGTCAGAAGGCAGGGACTGACCAGTACAGCAGATGAGCACGGCAGGCAGGCTGACGGGTGATCTGGGTAGGCGGACTGGCAGACACGGCAGGTAACAAGCAGGACCCTCCTGGTAGGCTGGCTGGTAGGCACGGCAGGTAACAGGCAGGTGCTTCCAGGTAAGCGGGCTGGCAGGCACGTCAGGTAACAGGCAGGTGCTTCCAGGTAAGCAGGCGGGCAAGGCCCATAGACAGACTGGCGGACTGGACTATAGAAAGACTGTTGGGCTGGAGAGTAGACAAGCTGGCGGACTGGACTTGTAGTCAGGCTGGCGGGCTGGACTAGGAGTCAGGCTGGCGGACTGGACTTGTAGTCAGGCTGGCGGGCTGGACTGGTAGTCAAGCTGGCGGGCTGGACTGGTAGTCAGGCTGGCGGACTGGACTTGTAGTCAGGCTGGCGGGCTGGACTGGTAGTCAGGCTGGCGGACTGGACTGGTAGTCAGGCTGGCAGCGGGACCTGAGGGCTGAAGCAGAGTATAACACACAAAGCTACAACCTTGCACGGGCACCTCCATTTTGGAGGAGGTGCCTTTTATATGAGAGGTCCTCCGGGGACTCCTTAGGACAGCCCCTTTAAGAGGGAGGGAGCACGCACACGCGAGCCCTAAGCACAGAGCCCGGGAAGCTGCGCGCGCTGGCAGCAGCAGAAGAAGGAGCGCCGGAGGACGCCGGGCAGGGAGCGCTGTGGTAAGAGTGACGGCGGGGGCAGAGACGCCGATACTACAGTACCCCCCCCCCCTTTACGCCTCCTCTTTTTAGGCCTGAAATAAAAATTTTAAGGAGAAGCGGGGCGTGGATGTTCTCCCTGGGTTCCCAAGTTCTCTCCTCTGGGCCAAACCCCTTCCAATCCACAAGAAAAAAGGTTTTTCCTCTTATCCTCTTGGTGGCCAGAATGTTCTCTACCTCATAGACGTCCTCAGCGGAGACCGGAGCTGGGGAGGTACCTGGATTGTCGGAAAAAGAATTAAGCACAACTGGTTTGAGGAGAGATACGTGGAAGGAGTTGGGAATCCGTAAGGTGGCCGGGAGTTTTAACTTGTAGGCTACTGGGTTGATTAGCTTGAGGACTTCAAATGGACCGATGAACAGTCGACCCAACTTATAGGAGGGTATTTTGAGACGAACATGTTTGGAGGAGAGCCAAACCTTGTTTCCTGGACGGAATTGAGGCGGATCCAGACGTCTCTTATCCGCATATCTTTTCATCCGCTCAGAGGATTGAAGAAGTGCGGATCTAGTGTCCTCCCAAATAGTGGAAAATTCTCTGACCAGAGACTCCGCGGCAGGGTTATCCACTGAATCGGAAACGGGAAACGGAATCCGGGGATGTTGACCATAGACCATAAAGAACGGGGACTTGGAAGAAGATTCGCTCTCATGGTTGTTATAGGAGAACTCAGCCCATGGTAGGAGCTCCACCCAATCGGTATGGTAAGCGTTGACGAAGAGCTGGAGGAAGCTGGTAAGGATCTGGTTGATACGTTCCACTTGGCCATTGGACTGCGGATGGTAAGCAGAGGAGAAATCCAGGGTGACATCCAACAGCTTACACGTAGCTCTCCAGAAGCGCAGAGTGAACTGGACCCCCCGATCAGACACAATGTGGGGGGTAGGCCGTGGAGACGAAAGATGTGATGGATGAAGTCGTTGGCCAGCACAGATGCAGACGGGAGACCAGGCAGAGGGATGAAGTGGGCCATTTTAGAAAAGCGGTCAGCGACCACCCAAATGACCGTACAACCGTCAGAAACAGGAAGATCAGTAATAAAGTCCATAGCAATGTGTTTCCACGGGGCAGCAGGTACGGGAAGAGGCAGGAGACGGCCGGCTGGAAGATGTCTGGGAACCTTGTTGCGGGCACAGGACGAACAGGTCGTGATGAAGTCTTCCACATCCTGGCGCAGGGTAGGCCACCAGTAATGCCGGGTAATGAGCAGGAAGGCCTTCTTCTGGCCAGCATGGCCGGCTAGTTTGGATGAATGACCCCAGTGAAGAACCTTCTTACGATCCGAAACCGCTACAAAAGTCTTACCGGTTGGGAGACGAGACAGGTCCAAGGGGGCCACATTCATCACTTTGGAGGGATCGATGATATGCATAGGCTCCTCCTCTTGATCGGAAGACAGGAATGATCAGGACAAGGCGTCGGCTTTAACGTTCTTGTCCGCCGGGCGGTAATATAGGGTAAAGTTGAAGCGGGCGAAGAGCAAAGACCACCGGGCCTGACGCGGATTGAGTCTTTGGGCATTCTGTAGATATGCGAGGTTTTTGTGGTCGGTATAGATGACCACCGGGTGCATAGTCCCCTCGAGCAGGTAACGCCACTCCTCCAGCACCAATTTGATGGCTAGCAGTGCTCGGTCTCCTATGGAGTAGTTGCGCTCCGACGGGGAGAAGAGCTTGGAGAAGAAGCCGCAGGTTACCATTCTCCCGGATGAAGATTTCTGGGTGATCACCGCTCCGGCTCCGGAAGAAGAAGCATCAACCTGCAGAAAGAACTGTTTGTTGCTATCCGGACGGTGCAGCACAGGGGCAGAAGAGAAGGCTTGTTTTAAAGAGAAGAAGGCCTCCTCCGCTTCGGACGGCCATTCCTTAGGATTTGCTCCCTTTCGGGTGAGCACAGAGATGGAAGCAGTCCGGGAAGAAAAATGTGGGATGAAGAGACGGTAATAGTTGGCGAAGCTGAGGAATCGCTAATTCACCTTCAACCCCTCCGGATGGGGCCACTTTAAGACGGCAGAGACCTTCTCGGGGTCCATCCGTAGACCTGTCTTAGAGATAATATAGCCCAGGAACGGAAGAGAGGTCTGCTTGAAGAGGCATTTCTCAAATTTTGCATATAGGTGATTCTGCCTGAGCCTAAGCAGGACCTGACGAACATCCCTCCGGTGTGTAGGAAGATCCGGAGAGAAGACAAAGATGTCGTCCAGGTACACCACAACGCAAGAATATAAGAGGTCACGGAAGATGTCGTTAACTAATTCTTGGAAGACGGCGGGAGCATTACAGAGACCGAAGGGCATCACACGGTATTCATAGTGACCGTCCCGGGTATTGAATGTTGTCTTCCACTTGTCTCCTTGGCGGATCCGGACCAAGTTATACGCCCCACGAAGATCGAGCTTGGTGAAGATCTTTGCGCATTTAAGGCGGTCGAACAGCCAAGAGATGAGTGGCAGGGGGTACTTGTTTTTGATAGTAATTTGGTTGAGTCCTCTATAATCGATACAGGGGCGTAGTGAACCATCTTTCTTTTTTACGAAGAAGAATCCGGCTCCAGCCGGGGAGGAAAATTTCCGGATGAATCCCCTAGCCAGATTTTCTTCGATGTACTCCGACATGGCCCGGGTTTCGACCAACGACAACGGGTAAATACGCCCACGGGGTGGAGTGGCACCGGGTACCAGGTCGATAGGGCAATCATATGGCATATGAGGTGGCAGTGTCTCTGCCTCCTTCTTGTCGAAGACATCAGCATAGGACTAGTAAGGTGCCGATAGACCAGGTAAATTAGCCGGAGTAGATGGAGGTCGAGCCGGGCGAACCGGAACCAGGCAGGTCTCATGGCAATCCTGCCCCCAACGGAGCACCTCACTGGATTGCCAATTCAGAACGTATTCATGTCTCTGTAGCCAGGGTAGACCTAGCAAAAGGGGGTGAGAGAGTCCGGAAAGCACATGGAAGGAGATCCTCTCAGAGTGCAGCATTCCCACCTGCAGGGTTACGGGCTCTGTGACGAGCAAGATGGTCACCGGAAGGAGTTTTCCATCCACGGAAGCGACTGCCAATGGTTCAGCCAGAGGTCTGGTAGGAATCTGATACTTCTCTTCAAGGGACTGGGAAATGAGATTCCCAGCGGCTCCGGAATCCAGATGTGCGGTTTCAAAGAAGCGGTTCTCTCCACAGGAGATAGAGACGGACAAAGTCAAGAACGGGGAGGATTTACTCTTGCCTAGGACGACCTCTCCGAGCGGTCCTAGACACTGGAGTTTCCCGGCTTCACCGGACAGGAGCGGATCAGGTGCTCCTTACTACCACAGTAGAAACAGCTCCCCTCGGCTTGGCATGTTTCTTGGCGAGACTTGACCATCTTGGTCTGGTCGATCTGCATGTGTTCGGGCGAGTGAGCCTGGGGAGTTGCGGTTTGGGAAGCCGGTTTCTGGAAAACAGGAGAGCAAGACGGGGAAATCTTCTCTCCCGGGTAGTCTCCTTAGCACGTTCTAGGAAACGGATGTCAATCCGGGTAGCTAGTGACACCAGGTCATCCAGGGTGGTAGGAATGTCCCGGCCGGCTAACTCGTCCTTAATCCGACCGGAAAGACCCTCCCAGAAGGTGAACACCAGGGCCTCGTTGTCCCAGGCAAGCTCAGAAGTTAGGGTACGGAACTGTATGGCATACTGGTCCACGGTGAGACTCCCTTGGCGGAGACGGAGCAATGAGGAGGCAGTAGAAATCCTTCGTCTGAGTTCATCGAAGACCCTCCGGAAGGCTGTGAGGAAAGCCGGAAGATCGGACACCAGGGAATCCCCTCTTTCCCAAAGAGAGTTTAGCCATGCCAATGCTTCCCCGGTGAGGTGAGACATGATGAACGCCACCTTGGCCCGGTCGGAGGGAAACTGATGTGGCAGAAGTTCAAAGTGCAGCGTGCACTGGTTCAGAAAGCCCCGACATAAGACGGGGTCACCCCCAAAACGAGGAGGCACAGAAAGCCGGGGTCCTAGGCTGGATGCCGTGGTATTGGTAGGCAGCGGCGCTGCTGGAGAGGGTGTCGCTCGACTTGAGGCGGCCACAGGTGGAACAGACAGCGTGTCCAGGCGAGAGTTGACAGACTGCAGGTAGGTCAGGATGGTTTCCTGTTGGGATCTCTGACGAGAAACCTCCTGGTACAGGTCAGCAAGCGAAGGGGCCTGGGGGCCACCGGGTTCCATGGCCCGTGCAAACTGTTATGGATCCGGGTGGTGGAACCTCTGTGCTGCGGTGCAAGGAGGGACCAGAGGGGCGTAACTAGGTATCAACTCGGACTGACCAAGGTCGTACGGCGGCTCAATCGACTCCGTGACCAGGGAAGGACCGAGCAGAGGGACCAGGTACTACTCTGGGACTGACCTTGTATGAGAGCAGGTGACTCCCACGGGTCAGAAGGCAAGGACTGACCGGTACAGCAGATGAGCACGGCAGGCAGGCTGGCGGGTGATCCGGGTAGGCGGACTGGTAGACACGACAGGTAACAAGCAGGAGCCTCCTGGTAGGCTGGCTGGTAGGCACGGCAGGTAACAGGCAGGTGCTTCCAGGTAAGCAGGCGGGCAAGGCCCATAGACAGACTGGCGGACTGGACTGTAGAAAGACTGTCGGGCTGGAGAGTAGACAAGCTGGCGGACTGGACTTGTAGTCAGGCTGGCGGGCTGGACTAGTAGTCAGGCTGGCGGGCTGGACTAGTAGTCAGGCTGGCGGACTGGACTTGTAGTCAGGCTGGCGAGCTGGACTTGTAGTCAGGCTGGCGGGCTGGACTGCTAGTCAGGCTGGCGGGCTGGACTGGTAGTCAGGCTGGTGGATTGGACTTGTAGTCAGGCTGGCGGGCTGGACTGGTAGTCAGGCTGGCGGACTGGACTGCTAGTCAGGCTGGCAGCAGAACCTGAGGGCTGAAGCAGAGTTTAACACACAAAGCTACAACCTTGCACGGGCACCTCCATTTTAGAGGAGGTGACTTTTATATGAGAGGTCCTCCGGCCATTGACTGGGGACTCCTTAGGACGGCGCGCGCGGCCCCTTTAAGAGGGAGGGAGCGCGCGCACCCTAAGCACAGAGCCTGGGAAGCTGCGCGCGCCGGCAGCAGCAGAAGCAGGAGCGCCGGAGGACGCCAGGCGGGGAGCGCGGCGGTAAGAGGGATGGCGTCTCTGCCTGTCAGGGGGCAGAGATGCCGATACTACAGATGTTCCCAAACCATGATAGCACCGTGCTTATTCCCCCCCTTATTTTTTCTAGTGGTGTAATGTCTACCCTTTATTCATTTGGTGGGAAAAAAAGGATATTTATATAGCGCTTGTCTTACTTCCAAGTATGTTTTTTCGGTGTCTCTAACAACGCGGATACCTCTTATGCTCTGTAAACACACTGCCTGTTATGGAGAGGTTCTGCCTTTTTATTCTGTAGGTTTCCTGTTCCTGGGGGCGGATACTCTCTCTCTTCATACGGTGCGGTCATGGTTTGGGAAAATCCAATTACCGGTAAGTAATTATTATCTTTCTTGGGCACTGTATATATCTATGTGTCATTGGAGTATGAATGTGCACTAACACAAATTGGACAACACAATAATGATGAAGTTAATTATTCTGTGATATACAACTCATTACATTTATTGTATTTCTGACATTTTTTGCTTGTCTCTGTACTTTACTGGATATATCACATCTACAGTAGGGTGACAGTCAAAAAATCTTCGTGCAAATTCTTAGGTCTCACCTCTGGGAATAATTCCCTTTGGTGTGATTGTAACTAGTGATGATCGAATATGTTTGAAATCCGATCTACAAACTTAAGTTCGACCTGAATCTGGCACATTCGGATTCGTGATCGGAAACACAAGCATTTTTTCTTAAATTTGGGAAAATCGGCACTGTTCGGCAAATAAGTGCGGAAACGTGATTGCAGGTAACTACAGCATTTTTAACAGTTTTTCTAGCATAGTGCTTGTGTATGACGAGTGGAGGGACATGGTAGATAAGTGGGCGGCTGGTGATAGCTCAGAACAGGTCAGATCAGCGGCGCGCTTCTAATCTTTTTCTTTTCCCTGTAACTTTAAGTGAGGAAAGCGCGGCTAGCCAATCAGAGCGCATGAAGCATCCACACTGTCCAGACACAAGAGCTTCTGCCACTGGCTGCTGAAATCACATGTCATCTCTATATAAAGAACGGTCATGTTCTCTCAGCGCCATTTTATGCATGTCACACTGTCGGTGACAGACGCTGCTCAGTGTGCTCCTGTTTAATGAGAGATATTAGCTAGATAGATGGGCGCTTGTTTGGAAGTCAGATAGTGTAGATAAGTCCTCTGCTGTGTACCTGTGAAATCGACCTTGCAGCACTTTTTTTTCTTGTGTAATTACTGAGATTCAGACAGAAACAGCAGGGCCCATGCCATATTACTGTGTTGTGCACTGCTTGTATTGTGCTGTATGTGTGGCGCCCCTGAGGGTTCAGTCGCCAAAGAGGTACTGCACCTCACCCAGAGGTGTGGTATCTCCCTTCTCTCAGGTAAGGAGGGAGTGCTGCACGGAACCCCAACACCTACATCCAACACTACACTACCCCAGGCCAGGCGGAGGGGCAAGAAGCAATGTAGTTTTCTGCTGAGCCCTGTCCCTGGCTGGGGTGGGGGGAACTCGAAGGTAGGGGGAACCAGTAGTGGGTGTGGGTGGAGGAAGTAGTTTAGGGGAGCACTCATACAGTAGATATATAAAAAGGTAGACATCTTAAATTGGTTGGTTGGTTGAGTAGGGACAGTTCAGAGGAACAGTCTGGGAGCAGAGTCTCTGAAGGAGCTCTGGTCTACTAGAAGGGCCTAGGACTGAGGCCCAGGAGGGGAGCAGGGTGTAAGCTCCGTTTTGCAGAAGGGATCCTAGGGGACACGGCGAGTGCGGGCGGCACCCGTACACCCCGAACCTGCCAAGTGTCAGGAGGATCTAGGCCGCAAGAAGGGGACCGGCCCCTGGCCCAGTCGTGCAGCTTCAGGCCTCGGCTGGAAAAACCGGAGGCTTCTGACTTTTATACCCAGAAGCCAAACCCCCACTCCAATCCAAGTAAGGTCAAGCAGGTCTGTGCAACTCCGACGGACAGGGGGGACCTCGCAGCACCCGAACAGGATTCACAGTGGGAAGTGCAGGGCAGGAGGGAGTAAAGACCCAGCATGAAGTCGGTCTAGAGAGGCACATGAGAAAGTGGGGTTCTGCCAGGTACACCCGAGCTGCCTGAGGAAGGACTGGACCCCTGCCCGGTGAATGCAGTGCGACGCGGGAGGCTTGCACCAGTACAGTGCACCTGTGGACTGTCTAAGAACTGTGAGTAAATCTTGGATGACTGCACTGAGCTGCCTCCGTTCCTTTCTTTCGCCGGTGCCATTTCCCTCCCTGCACTACAACGCCCAGCGCACCTCCATTTATCTACACTGCCCTGAGGCCTGCTCCGCCTGTGGGAAGCCGTTCCATCTCAAGCTGCCCTAACACCTGCCTCAGAGGACTGCAGCAGCACTGATGATCCTCACCAGACACCACAGGTGGCGTCACGACAAATCCCCTATAAATATCCCCCTTTTTGCACTGACCGCCCTGGGTCACGGACCGGGCCAGCCGCCGTGATCTCCCCCAAAAGCAGCCATAAGGCCCGGCTGTCGAGCACCCCACGGCCCTGGGGGCGAGTCATATGCACGAGTATACCTTCAACCTATTTTTGCACTTGCTAATGTGATAAAGCAAACAAGTGTCACGGGTGTGTCAGAAGTGATAGTCACCCTGCAGTGGGTTGCAGGAGATCTCTACTTTGGCATTGCAGACAACTTCTTAGAAGCTGTCTCTATGAACAAGCAACTACCTTCCTCTGGCTAATTAACATCCTGGCCTGGGTGCATAAATACCTGCTGTGTTCCAGAGGGAGGTGCCAGCGATATTCATTACTTCTTGTGAAGTCTTTAGCAAGTGCAGTACTCCTTCCTTTCTGATGTTTGAGGACGTGTGCACTTTTATCTGGAGTCGTCTAAAGCTAAGCAATTTCCCCGTTTGTCCTCCCTTGTTGTCTTTAGTGTTCAGTGGGGATCAACTAGTGCTCATCTCCTCCCTTCCCTAGCCTTAGCCAAATGCCAGGGAAAGACAAGGCGAGGAACACATGCAGCGATTGGTGAAGAGCCAATATAGGGACGTTAGGTGAGACAGGGTGATAGTAGATCAGCCAAGAGGTCTCCACTCACCCCTTTCCCTAGTATATTGGCTTCCTTTCCCTCTTCCCTTTGTGTTGTGCTAAGTCTTTCTCACACTTAACGTGACATTATGGCCGGCCAAGCACATTTTGAAAAGGAAAAAAAAAAATGACACTTTGTTTTTTTTTTTCTCTCTGTGTGTTTTTGGGCGTCGACCATTTTTTTATTTTCTCCTTGGCATGGGTTCAGTTGCAGAGCTCGCAGAGCAGTTACGCTGTCTGTTGAATAAACAAGGGGTGCATTTGTTGCCAACCTGCAGTTCCCGGTTTGTCCTGACAGCAGAGGTGGTGCTAGAGAGCAAAATCAAGAAAATATCTGTGTTTGTTGACAGTTTTTTTCATTTGCTAATGTGATAGTGCAAGCTGTGGTAGCCCACTTTGTCATTTTTTGGGTGGGTGAAATTCAGCTGTATGCACAGTAAAAATATATATTTTTTGTCTTGCTAGGCAGAGTCCACAAAATATTTTTTTGTGTCGCAAACGTGATACACTCTGCTGTAAGCCAGTTACTACTTTAGTGGTGGTGAACTTCAGCTGGTTCAGAGTAAAAAAATAGATTTTTTTCTGTTGCTAGCCAGAATACAAAAAGTATTTTTATCTGTCACAAACGTGATACACTCTGCTAAAAGCCACCTACTATTTTAGTGGCGTGGAACTTCAGCAGTTTTCAGAGTAAAAAATAGATTTTTTGTCTGGCTAGCCAGAGTCCAAAAAAATATTTTTTCTGTGACAAACGTAATACACTCTGCTGTAAGCAAGTTACTACTTTAGTGGCGGTGAACTTCAGCTGTTTTCAGAGTAAAAATATTGATTTTTTCTGTTCCTAACCAGAGTCCAAAAAATATATTTTTTTTCTCGCAAATGTGTTACACTCTGCTATAAGCCACCTATTCCTTTCGTGGCGGTGAAATTCAGCTGTATGCAGAGCTTATGCAGAGTAAAAAAAACTATTTTTTGCTGTTCCTAATGTGCATACAGCAGGCTAGATCTGAGTTTTAAATATCTTGGAGCATACTTTCTTCTGTTAGTAACGTTATACAGCAAGCCATATGTTAGCCAAAAAATAAATATATAGTCTGGGTGAAATGGTGGATGAGGATGAGGAAAAAGCCAATATGCTAAATGATTTTTTTTCAACAGTATTTACACAAGAAAATCGCATGACAGAAAACATGATCAGTGATAACAAAAATTCTCCAGTAAATGTCACTTGCTTAACCCAGCAGGAAGTACGGCGGCGTCTAAAAATCACTAAAGTTGACAAATCCCCGAGCCCGGATGGGATACACCTGCGAGTACTGCAGGAATTAAGTAACATCATAGATAGATCATTATTTTTAATCTTTAAAGATTCCATAATAACAGGGTCTGTACTACAGGACTGGCGTATAGCAAATGTGGTGCCAATATCCAAAAAGGGGACAAAAACCGAACTTGGAAATTATAGGCCAGTAAGCTTAACCTCTACTGTGGGTAAAATCCTGGAGGGTTTCCTAAGAGATGCTATACTAGAGTATCTGAAGAAGAATAACCTCATGACCCAATATCAACATGGGTTTACATGGGACCGTTCCTGTGAAACTAATCTTATCAGCTTTTATGAGGAGGTAAGTTCTGGACTGGACCAAGGAAATGCAGTGGATGTTGTGTATATGGACTTTTCAAAAGCTTTTGATACGGTTCCACACAAAAGGTTGATACATAAAATGAGAACAATGGGGATAGGGGAAAATATATGTAAGTGGGTTAAGAACTGGTTCAGTGATAGGAAACAAAGGGTGGTTATTAATGGAAAACACTCAGACTGGGTCCCAGTTAACAGTGGGGTACCACAGGGGTCAGTATTGGGCCCGCTTCTTTTTAACATATTTATTAATGACCTTGTAGGGGGGCATACAGAGTAGTATTTCAATATTTGCAGATGACACTAAACTCTGCAGGGTAATCAATACAGAGGAGGACAATTTTATATTACAGGAGGATCTATGTAAACTAGAAGCTTGGGCTGATAAATGGCAAATGAGCTTTAATGTGGATAAATGTAAGGCAATGGACTTGGGCAGAGGAAATAAAATGTATAATTATATGCTTAATTGTAAAACACTGGGCAAAACTGTCACTGAAAAAGACCTGGGTGTATTGGTGAACGACAAGCTCACGTTTAGTGGCCAGTGTCAGGCAGCTGCTGCAATGGCAAATAAAATAATGGGATGCATTAAAAGAGGCATAGATGCTCATGAGGAGAACATAATTTTACCTCTATACAAGTCACTAGTGCGACCACACTTAGAATACTGTGTACAGTTCTGGTCTACGGTGTATAAGAAAGACATAGCTGAACTAGAGAGGGTGCAGAAGAGCGACCAAGGTTATTAGAGGACTGGGGGATCTGCAATACCAAGACATTTTATTATGTGGCACCCCAGGGGTCTGGTTTCCACAGTAACAGCAATGTTATGTCTGAGAGCAGGTGGGAGGTCTCTTGGTCAGGGATCCTATGCATGCCACACCTCCTGCCCAGTCCTGGGAGGGGAAGAACTTCCCCTATATAAACCTAGGGCTGAGGCAGGGTTAGTGAGTAGAGAAGAAGTAGAGAAGAGAAGCAGATATAGGAAAAGAACATCAGGAGCTCTGTGGGAGCAGTGCTATAAGGAGTCAGGGGCTGGCAGCTGCAGAGCTCGCCCTGACTGAGAAGCTATCACCGGACCCGGAGTCCGAGGCTGTGGGGACTAATCTTTACCCAGCAGCAGAAACCGCCCGGCAGGGGATTTCAGGTCCTCTGGCCAAGAAACCCGAAGGCACGGTCACACGCGTGGGACCAGCACCGCCGTCGTGGAGCGGACGCCACTAGAAGGCCCCGAGTCACCGGCCATACGGGTGAGCACCACACGGTACACTCAGGGACGTGGGCTACTTATACCCGCCTCTAGCAAGGTAGCCAGAAGAGTACGATTAGTTTGGGAGGCCTACAACTCCGTCTGGCCAGGGGAGATCCCATCTGCTCAAGGACTGACCAGGCCCCGATCGCTAGCCAGTACTCCGGGAGGGTCTATCTTTATCACCAGTAAAGACCCTGAACTACACCGCATCGTCTCTGAGTGATTCCTGCTACCCCCATCATCCACGTCGGCTGCCCTGAGGCCATACCCCTCCCGTTGGGGGTGATACTATCACGCTGCACAATCCTACCACCGGCCTCAGCGGTCTGCCCTGCAGCGGCAGCTCCTTCGCTGCATTCAACGGGTGGCGTAGTCGTACAACATCTACTGTTAAATATACTGCCGTCCAGTTTGACTCCCTGGGCACGGACCGGGTCACCGCCACGAGACTACTACCCCCATCTGATCCGGCTCCGGGTAAGCCCCCGTGCGCGCGATGCCGCACGACACAGCAGGCCCAGGGGCGCGTCAATTACACTTGGGGTTATTTAGTTTGGAAAAACGAAGGCTTAGGGGTGATCTTATTACTATGTACAAATATATGAGGGGACAGTACAAAGACCTTTCTACTGATCTTTTTACTCTGAGGCCTGAGACGGGGACAAGGGGGCATCTTCTACGTCTGGAGGAAAGAAGGTTTAATCATAATCACAGACGCGGATTCTTTACTGTAAGAGCAGTGAGACTATGGAGCTCTCTGCCGCATGATGTTGTAATGAGTGATTCACTACTAAAATTTAAGAAGGGCATGGATGCCTTTCTTGAAAAGTATAATATTACAGGTTATATATACTAGATACCTTGATAGGGCATTGATCCAGGGAGCTAGTCTGGTTCCCCAATGTGGAGCTTAGTGTTCGCCACATGGTTTTTTTTTGTCTTCCTCTGGACCAACATGTTAGGCTATGGGTTGAACTAGATGGACTTATCCTTCAACCTTAAAAACTATGTTACTATGTTGTCATTTAGTGCCACTGAAATTCATGTGTGTGCAGAGCTGTTGCAGAGGATAAAAACTAATTTTGCTTTGCTAATAGCGTGCTCCTACCACACTATCTGAGCAACATAAGTGGAAAAAAGAGAGGTCGCGGTGGAAGGGGGAATAGGCTTGGTGTTCAAGGTATACGTGGGTTAGGTGGTAATGTTAGTGAAAGCACTAGTGAACCAAAACCGTCATGTCCTATCCGAAGACAACTGACAACTTCTGTTAGTGGACGGGCTACTCCACTCCCTTTCTTTGGCAGATGCACAGCGATACGCCTTGTTGATAAGGGCCAGAAAAAGCAGGTGCTCCAGAGGTTGGCAAGCGCTGCTTCAAGTGGCCTCTCCACTTCTTCCTCCACCTCCATCACACACAGTACAGTCCACAGAGGTGGCACCACAATTACCCTTGCTTCTCCCCGCGTCACAACTGTCCAACTGCCCAACTTACTGTAGCGAACCACATATGGGCTAGTTTGTAGAACTGTTCACCCATTCTATACCATGGGCATAAGAAGTGTACTCCAAACATTCACCGAGTCAAGAAGAGGAGGAAAGAATCTGCACCGATGCCCAACATTTTTTGGGGGTTGGATTCGGGGCAGGACGGAGAAGAGTCCGAGCAGGTTCCTGACCCTCATCACCAGACATTAACCACCGAGGAGGGAGGTGATCCTGATGAGACTCAGATACCTGAGGCTCATGCAGACTGTAACGTGCTGTCAGGGCAACAAGAGGAGAAGGGTCACTCTGAGGACGAGGAATGGAATAACACATTGGATGATGACGAGGTTGAAGATCCTACTTGGTGTGAACCTAGAGTCACGCAGCAGACTAGTTCATCTGAGCAGGTGGAGGAGGAAGACGAGGAGGTTACCTTTCGCCTTACAGCGCAGACACGGAGTGATGCAAGCATGAGGAGCACGGCATCCTTAGCCACTAGTGATGGGCGGGCACTAAAATGCGCGGGTGCTCGTTGCTCGAGTCACGCACATTGGAATACTCGTGTGCTCGACCTGAGCAACGAGCCCAATGTAAGCCTATGGGAAACTCGAGCATTTTTCAGGCCGCTCCCCCGGCGGTCTGCAGAGGGCCTAAAAATTGCCCAAATCGATGGGAACAGTGCTCAAATGGCATGGGAACAGCATGGGTAAGACCCCTGGAAGTATTTCTGACTCCCAGGTCACTGCTGTCAACAATGTTGTCAGAGGTATTACGCCACTTTTACGGACTCCCAATAAAATATACAAAAACGAAACCAAAATGGATTTTCCTGGAAAATATGTTAAGGAACATCCTTTCCAGGGTAATGACTTGTATATAAAGCAAAATAAGTGACCAAAAACAAAAATACTCCTCCACACCATAGCCTATGTTCACACGTTGCATTTTTGAGGCGTTTTGCACTTTTGTATTGCTTTCAACCGTGACAAATGCATTCACCAGGAAATGTAATTTTAAGATTTTACAACCTTATCTGGCCATGTGGTGTGTGAGACATGATCAGACACATCCTGTTTCATTTATGAAGGAGGGACTCTGAAAGTCACAAAGCCTATTTTTATAGGGCCATCAGGCGGCCTTTACAATTCTTAAAGGGCCAGCAGTCGGCCCTCACTATTAGTGAGCAATCGGCCAGCTATGCTTTGTTGTTCCCATTACTAAAGAGTGGGTGTCCTATACTGTTATTGCATATGCAGTGAGTGGCAGGGCTGCCCAAAATTTGGGCGCACCCCAATAACCCTTTGAAAATTTGGATGCACCCTAATACCCCTTTGAAGAGACTTAGAGGAGGGCCTCCTGAAAACAATGTTCCAATTATTAGGAAGTGCGTCTCCCATACTGTTTGCCTATGCAGTGAATGCAAGGGTTGCCAAAAATTGGGAGGCACTCCAATGTCCCTTGGAAGAGACGTAGAGGGCCTCATGAAAAAATGTTCCCATTATTAGGAAGTGGGTCTCCCATAATGTTGGCCTATGCAGTTAATGCAAGGGCTGCCGAAAATTGGGAGGCACTCCAATGCCCCTTGGAAGAGACGTAGATGGCCTCATGAAAAAATGTTCCCATTATTAGGAAGTGGGTCTCCCATAGTGTTGGCCCATGCAGTGAATGCAAGGGCTGAGAAAAATTGGGAGGCACTCCAATGCCCCTTGGAAAAGACTTAGATGGCCTCATGAAAAAATGTTCCCATTATTAGGAAGTGGGTCTCCCATAGTGTTGGCCTATGCAGTGAATGCAGGGGTTGCCAAAAATTGGGAGGCACTCCAATGCCCCTTGGAAGAGACGTAGAGGGCCTCATGAAAAAATGTTCCCATTATTAGGAAGTGGGTCTCCCATAGTGTTGGCCTATGCAGTGAATGCAAGGGCTGCCAAAAATTGGGAGGCACTCCAATGTCCTTTGGAAGACAGGTGGAGGAGGGCCACATAAAAAAATGTTCCCATTAGAAAGGAGAGGGTCTTCTATACTTGTAATGCCCATACACTAAGTGTATGGGCTGACAAACATTTACCCCTGGGGGGTATACATGAACATACGGTATAAAATATTTTTTTTACGGGCATCATAAGCATTCTTTAAAAAAATTATGTGGGTGTTGCATCACGGACCACGGTCACCCTGGTGATATGGTGGTGGAGGAGGAGGACAAGAGCAAATAGCCAAAATCAGGAAGTGTATACCCATGTGTGGGTGAGAAAAGGTGCATGGGAATACACCTCCCAAAAAAAGAAACTGGATTTGAGTTTATGTTACGCTGCTACCATTCGGTGATTTCTGAGAAGTCTGGCCCAATCCAGCCCTTGCTCATTTTTATAAGAGTCAGCCTGTCAGCATTTTCAATTATCAGTTATAATTCCACCAGCGGCACTAAAAACCCGCTCTGATAAAACGCTAGCGGCAGGGCAGGCCAGGACCTCCAAGGTGCAGAGAGCCAGTTCATTCCATGTATCCAACTTGGATACCCAATAATTATAAGGCACAGAGAAATCACGGAGGACATTGGTACGGTCGGCAAGGTACTCCCTCAGCATCTTCCCAAACTTTGCACTCCTTGTGAGAGTACCCTGCGCCTCACGGCCTGTGCGATGGGAGAGGCTGAGAAAATTCTCCAATAACTTCGACAGTGTTCCCTTGCCTCTGCTGGATTGAAGTTGTGTCTCTCTCACCTGTAGTCCTTGGTTGTCCAATGAACTGTGACCTCTGCCGCCAGCATTTTCAGATGGGAATTTTTTAATAGTTCCGCAACAAGGGACTTCTGGTACTGCCCAATTTTTGGAGACCTGTCCGCCTCAGGAATAAGAGATATAAAGTTCTCCTTGTAGCGTGGGTCTAGAAGTGTCACCAACCAGTAATGACTGTGACCCAAAATTTTGAGAATGCGAGGGTCATGGGAAAGGCAGCGTAACATAAACTCAGCCATGCGTGCCAGACTCCTAACAGGCAAGACTTCCGTGTCCTCACCAAGAGGACGACTGACCATGCTCTCCTCCTCCTCTCTGTCCTCAGGCCATCCACGCTGAACAGACGGTATGACAGTTGTGCAGGTAGTACCGTCTATAGCGCATGAAACTAGCTCCTGTTCTTCCTCCTCCTCCTCCTCTTCCTCATTGTCACCCAATCCACATTGGGATGAGATGAAGCTGGGCTGTGTGTAATCACCCAGTATGGTTCCTTGCTCCATCTCATCATGCACCGCCTGCAATGCATCCTCTTTCACTGTGAGCAGAGAGCGTTTCAGAAGACAGAGAAGCGGGATGGTGACGCTAATTATGTGATTATGTAATCTTGGTGGAGTCCTCAAAGTTTTGGAGGATGGTACATATGTCTGACATCCTTGTCCACTCCTGAGGTCTTATGTGTGGAGTCTGAACTGAATACCGATGGCCTTGTTGATGCTGGTACTCAACACCTGCCCTCTTCTGCTCACAAATCCTTCCCAACATCTGCAGTGTAGAGACCCAATGCATGGGAACATCACACACCAGTCTGTGAGCCGGAAGCTGCAAACGCTGCTGAAACATGGCAAGGGCGGCGGAAGCTGTAGGTGACTTTCTAAAATGGGCACACAGGTGGCGTACTTTAACAATCAGATCAGGCAGCTCCGGGCAGTATTTGAGAAACCGCTGAACCACGAGGTTAAGCACATGGACCAGGCATGGTACGTGTGTGAACTCGCCTAGCCTCAGAGCCGCCACCAGGTTCCGGCCATTGTCACACATTACCGTGCCTGGCTGTAGGTTCAGCTGTGTGAGCCACAGATCTGCCTGCTCTTTCAGAGCTGTCCACAATTCTTCAGCATTGGGCGGCTTGTCACCTAAGCATATTAGCTTCAGCATAGCCTGTTGCCGCTTGGCAAAGGGAGTGCTGCAGTGTTTCCAGCTTGTGACTGATGTGGTCATTTCGGAGATGGAGGCTGAAGAGGAGGAGGAGGCTGAGGAGGATGAAGTGCAGGAGCTGTAGACCGTAGGGGCAACCCTGATTGACCTAGGGCCCGCAATCCTTGGTGTCGGGAGGACGTGTTCCGTCCCAAGGTCCGACTGGGTCCCGGCTTCAACTATGTTTACCCAGTGTGCCATCAGCGAGATGTACCGTCCCAGCCCACAAACACTTGTCCACGTGTCCGTGGTTTGGTGGACTTTCCCGGTAACTGCATGGTTGAGGGCACGGCTAATGTTTTTGGACACGTGCTTGTGTAATGCGGGGGCGACACACCGAGAGAAATAGTGGTGGCTGGGGACCGAGTTCCAAGGGATGGCCGCCGCCATCAGGTTGCGGAATGCTTCTGTCTCCACGAGCCTAAAAGGCAACATTTCGAGTGCAAGCAGTCGCGAAATGTGGGAATTTAGTAGTGTGGCCTGTGGGGCGTTGGCTGCGTATTTGCGCTTGCGTTCCAAGGCCTGGGGTATGGACAACTGAACACTGCGCTGGGACAAGGTGATGGACGTGCTTCCTGATGCTGCTACTTGAGAGTGTGCAACGACAGGTGCAGGGCAGGAGGCATCTTTGCATGCACCATGGACAGGGGATTGGGTTGCATGCACAACAGCGGAAGAACCAGTGATGCCACCCGCAGACAATGTTCATGGACCCTGGGTTTCGGCCCACAAAGTCAAGTGCTTTGCTGCCATGTGCCTGATCATGCTGGTGGTGGTCAGGCTGGTAGTTTTGCCACCCCTGCTGATGCTGGCCTGGCAAGTGGTGCAAATGGCCTTTTTGGGGTTATCGGCAGAGTCTTTTAAAAACAACCAGACTCGGAAAGACCTAACAGTTGTACTGGCAACTTCCTTCGTTTTGGTGTTACGGGGAACAGTTACCTGCCTTCTGTCTGCGGCCACCACACTGCTTCTTCCTGCCTGTTGGGGTGCTCAGTCTCCCTCTCCCTGTGTGCTGCTGTCCTCGCTCTGCATGTCCTCTTGCCAGGTTGGGTCAGTTACTATATCATCCACCACCTCGTCTTCCACTTCCGCACCCTGGTCCTCCTCTTGACTTTCTGGCAATTGTGTCTCATCATCGTCCACCTCTTGTGACAGTTTCCCACCGTCGCCTTCGTGTGACCGTGGCTGCTCAAATATTTGGGCATCGCTACATGCGATCTCCTCTTGCCCCGCTTCTAGTGGACCGGGCGAGAGGCCCGAATCTATAAATGGAAAAGTGAACAGCTCTTCGGGGTGTCCAAGTGTGGATCAGTTGTCTCCGGGCACTCGGCATGGTGGGAGGAAGGAGGATCAGGGGGAGGAATATGCAGTCCAGACTCACGGCTACTAAGACTTGACCGTGTGGAAGACAAGGTGGTGGTGGCAAAGTGACTGGAAGCATTATCCGCTATCCAACCAATAACCTTTTTATACTGCTCTGGGTTCAATAGTGGTGTGCTGCAGTCCCCTAGGAATTGGGACAGGAAGGTTGGGCGAGAAGATGTGGGTGTTTGTTGTGGCGCAATTTCAGCTTGCCCACGGCCTCGGCCTCTGCATGCACCATCACCATCACGTCCAGTTCCCCGTCCCTTGCCACGCGCCTTGCCCATTTTAAATGGAGGACAATATCTTCCACGCTCACTACAAATGGCTCAATTTGGAGCAAACTTCTATGTGATCCGTGGTGATGGAGAAACCACAGTTTTAAATACCTGGCCTGTAGGTAACTATTTTTAACAGCAAACTGGTGTCAAAAACTTCACTGACACACTGAAACAAATTTTTAATGGAGGCCAGGAATGGCAGTATTTTCTGAAAACGTATATGTGATCCGTGTTTTAAATAGCTGGATTTTAGCGCTGTAATATGGAAAAGACCTGGCTGTATTCTGCACTGCCAACAAGCAAATGGCGCAGAAAAATGGTGTTCTCTAGATTGCTTTTTAAGCAAATAATGAGGATTAAGATCCAAAAAAAATTATTTGTGGCCCCTGATACCTGGGCCTACGTCTAGAAATGTCTAACAGCAGCAGCAGACAGGACAGAACTGGAATGGAGCCTTTTGAGCTATATGCACTGCAGTCTGCTATATACACTGCCTGCCTGCCTATATACACTGCCTGCCTGATATCTCTGCAGATGGATTAGTCCTCAGAAGGACTGTTTGTTGAGATGGATATGTGTAATATGCTTCTGTTCTACCTACACTACCTAATAAACAAGCAAATCTCTCCCTAGCTCAGCAGCAGCTCTCCCTACACTATCTGATTGCAGAGTAGACTGACGAGCACGACAGTGCCAGGTCTGATATAGACCTGATGATGCTGTGCTGCCAGCCAATCACTGTAATGCCACAACCAACATGGCTGCGGCATTACAGTGAGTGGCAGGCAATCCCTGCATGTTCATTGGCTCTGTAAAGAGCGCCAAACATGCAGGGAGGGGACCCGAGCATCTGCCCGAGCATCTCGCAAGTACTAGGCGAGCTCGCAGCATCTCGAGTACTGAGATGCTCGGGCGAGTACCGAGTACTTGCGAGTATGCTCGCTCATCGCTATTAGCCACAACTGTGGCTGTGGCCAGCAGCAGTCGTGGGTGTGCAGCTAACAGGGGCGGCAAGGGTTGCCTAGCCTGGGCCTTTTTTGTCACCGTAAAGGATGAGCCAACTCACGTTATCTGCAAACTTTGTGAGAAAAAACTCACTAGAGGGAAAAAGTGCAATAATTTGACTACTACATGCATGAACCTTCACATGCGCACACAACATGCGTTACGCTGGCAATCTGGCAATAAAATGCGGACCTCAACAACTATCAGCCGCCCCATCAACCGCATCTGCTCCTTCTTCCTCCTCCTCTGTTACCGTGTCAAGTATTGTCACGCAGGTCTCTCACCGCAGAACCTCCGGTTCTTTACCCACTCCAGTCAGTCTAAGTGAGAGACCGTCAGCTGTAACGGAAGCAGACATGCCTGCTCTTTTAGACTGATCTCAGAAAACGAGATCCCCACAAGTTTATCAATCCATCGTAACATCTCCTCCCGCATCTCACTCACTGTCCAGCAGTTTGTCTGGTTCACCGTACTCTGGCCTCTCTCAGCACAGCAGCCAGCCCTCGGTCCCTTAGTTGTGGTCACGTAAAAGATTGTGTAGTATCGGCGTCTCTGCCCCCTGACAGGCAGAGACGCCGTCCCACTTACCGCTGCGCTCCCTGCCCGGCGTCCTCCGGCGCTCCTGCCTCTGTTGCTGCCGGCACGTGCAGCTTCCCGGGCACTGTGCTTAGGGCGCGCGCTCCCTCCCTCTTAAAGGGGCCGGGCGCCGTCCTAGGGAGTTCCCGGCCAATGGCCGGAGGTCCTCTCATATAAAGGGCACCTCCTCCAAAATGGAGTTGTCCGTGCAAGGTTGTAGCTTTGTGTGTTATACTCTGCTTCAGCCCTCAGGTCCCGCTGCTAGCCTGACTACCAGTCCAGCCCACCAGCCAGACTACAAGACTACAAGACCAGCCCGCCAGCCTGACTACAAGTCCAGTCTGCCTGCTTGTCTACTCTCCAGCCCGACAGTCTGTCTACAGTCCAGTCCGCCAATTTGTCTATGGGCTCTGTCCGCCCGCTTACCTGGAAGCACCTGCCTGTTACCTGCTGTGCCTGCCAGCTCGCTTAGCTAGAAGCACCTGCCGTGCCTACTAGCCAGCCTACCTGGAGGCTCCTGCCTGTTACCTGCCGTGCCTGCCAGCCCGCTTACCTAGAAGCTCCTGCTTGTTAACTGCCGTGCCTGCCAGTCCGTCTGCCCGGATCACCCGTCAGCCTGGCTGCCGTGCTCATCTGCTGTACCGGTCAGTCCCTGCCTTCTGACCCGTGGGAGTCACCTGCTCTCATACAAGGTCGGTCCCCAGAGTAGCACCTGGTCCCTCTGCTTGGTCCTTCCTTGCACCGCAGCACAGAGGTTCCACCACCCGGATCTGTAACAGATTGTTTCCTCCTACACATTACAAAGCTAAGAGGTTGAACTCCACCATCTCCAATCTGTTGGCCACGGAAATGGTGGTGTCAGGCCCTAATTTTTTGAACTGTGAACACTCCTGTATGGTTGCTTTTTTACTGAGGAGGAAACCGGAGAACCTGGGGGAAACATCCACGGACATGGGGAGAACATATAAACTACTTGCAGATGTTGTCCTTGGTGGGATTTGAACCCAGGGCTCCAGCGCTGCAAGGCTGCAGTGCTAACCACTGAGCCACTGTGCTGCTCTCTCTGTTCTCCCGGCTCTGATATCTAACACGCTGGAGAACCTTGCACCTGCTGCCACTCAGTGTCTTCAGCTCCTTTGTGAGAAACTCATGTTTGGGCAGCCACTCAGTCTACCAAATAAAATTCCTGAGAAGGAAATTGTGGATGGCTTCGCTTCTCGTACTGGGTGCACTGCTAATACCATGGCATCATGCCATAATTCACTGGACATATTCCAGGCTGGTTGGAGACGAGCTAATTCCCACAGAAAAGTACCAGCAGCAAGCTAAGGAGATGGTGACCGCTATCATCATAAAGAAGTTAGCTCGTTGTCTAGGAGACCGACAAAGCTGCTGTCTATCTTGTGAACATTGTGTTGAAGCTTGCAAGGTGTCACAGGTTTACTGTGACAGAGAGGAGCCAGAAGATCCCAGCATCTGATTCCTCCCACTCTTGCAGTCATTAGAAGCCTTTCGCCTTCATATTAATCGGTACAGGGGTTAATCTGCTCAGTTGTGAGCTCCGGAAGCTTACCGTGATTTAGGCTCTCAGCAGATTTGTCCCGTGCATCTCAACTACTGTGTAACGCTGTACCCCAACACATCAGACTGTCGCCTACCGTGAAAACCTTGAAAAGGAAGCTGAAGACCCACTTCTTGTGACAAGCGTACAATCTGCGGTAACCCTCGCTCCAGCATATACCGCTGCATGACTAGCTGTACCCTGACCTACTGTATCCTCACTCATCCCTTGTAGATTGTGCTCCCTCGCAGGCAGGGTACTCTCTCCTCTTGTACCAGTCGGTGAGTCACCGACGGTGACACATTTTCACATGTAAAGCACCATGGAATAAATGTCGCTGTAATAATAATTATAGTACTTGTACTCTGGGTCAATTGATAGCACTTTCCATGTGTCTACCCCTAATTTGATGTGTTTTGGAAGCTTTTGGGACAGTTTGAAGGTGTTGTATATGCATTTTTCTTTTGCCCTCCATTGAATCCTATGGCGTTCTCTAATGTTCGACGAATATTCGACAAATTAATCGGCGAATGTTGCAGATTCGACAATCGTAATCCGAACCAAATATTGAAACATTCGCTCATCCCTAATTGTAACATACACAACATTTTATAACATTACAACATTGGTTACTGGTGGCTCAATTGTGAAGATCTGAGGTTGAGGTTTTGTAATAATCACCTATGCAGGTTAACGATGCAACTATTTTTTATTCCTTACATCCAAGGATTTACAACAACTCCAGGTAAATGGACAAAATACATTGCCCCCAGTCCACTAGATCCCCTCCCTGGGTTGGTAGCTCCATTGCCTTGGTAAAAGGCGATGCTCATTGTCTCCCAATTTTTGGTTGGCCCACAGATTTCATATCTCCAGCCAGTATAGTCTGTATTCACAGTCCACTCTCCTCCAGGTGACAGATAATGTGATAGAAGCACAGGTATCCAGTAGCAACAGTTTATCTCATCCAGACGACAGATCCCACAACTATAGCCTGTTTATCCAGCCCAATCAGCAACCGATCTCCAAACTCCATAGGCCATCGATCCATGAGCACCAGGACCTCAGCCTAGATCCTCTCCCTTCAATGTCATTCTACCAACTCCTGACTAAACATGTGGCTTCTTTTCCTCCCTCACTGGGATCAGTCTCCTGAGTGGGCAGAAGTGTTCACACCCTCCCCCTTAAACATTTGCTTTTAGCTGAAAGAATGAAAAATATTCCAGCAGCCCTTCACCTGGGACTGCATACGAGACCCCCTGTGGTGACTGCTCCAGAGGGTCTACTTTCTCCATCCCCATAATGGGACTAGTGGCTGTTAGAACAATGGCTTGAGGCTCCTAATACTAATAAGAGTAATGGAATTTACATTTACCTTTAGCAATCTCTTGTCTGGCCTTATGTAGACATAAGTTCCAACCAGCATTTTTTCTCTGCTTACTGTCACTGAATGGAAACATTGATTCCTGAACACTTTACAAGTGAAATTAGTACACATAAGCCGACGAACAATCAGAACATTAATAAAACACAGCAAGCAAATCTCTAATAAAACACAATAAGAAGTTTGACGGAACTGGTGCTCCGTGCTGGAAAAAGTCTGCATTCCTTAGAGCCTTGGATTCCGCTTTACGTGCATTGGTTCAATAGTCTTTAGAACAAGGCCAGCTCCTCACACAATCATCACAAAATTAACAATTATTTGTAATAAATGTCTTGCAGCAAAGTAAATGTACAATTTTACAGTAGTTTCAAGGTTTCACTTTTTTAAACAAAACATGTTTTATTTGGTTCAGGATAGTCACGGCCATGCTTCTCCACACACTGGAGAATAAGCTGTTTCTGGTCTTCTTGAGTCCCCAGTGACGAATTGAATGTACTCATGATTGCAATGGAGCATTCGGTGGCATCATTCACAATTTTAAATCCGGCAACTTTTGAGGATGCATAGATGTAACTTGCATTAGTGTACCACAGACAAGGATCTTGATGAAAAAAATCTTGGTTTATTTCCAGTGCAACAAACAGATTTTTTTTGTGTGTTGGACGACATGAAGTGATGAAGCTTTTGTGTGACACAAGGTCTTTGGCAAGCTGCATGCCAGTTGAGCAAACATTGTTGCCTCCCTTCTGCAGAGCCAGTACTATCTCAACTATTTCTGCAGTTGGAACCTCACTATCAAAAAAGCCAGACCCACCATAATCTCACTGAGGTACCACAGGAGTCTATTGAAAATTTTTATTGTTGCTTCAGCAACAGACGCGTTGATTCCTTTGTATGCCATGAGTTCTTGCAGTAATGTCAAGTCATTTCGTGACAATGTGGCTGGGATCTGACAGAGGTACCAAGCCTTCAAGTATAAGCGGACAATAAAAGTGCAAAATTGAAGCAGATTTTTTAACTATGTGAAAGTTAAACAATATTTGTGAGGAAACCTAAAAATATTCAGAGCGTATATCACTTTGAAGCCAAACAGCAAAAGGGGTATAATGTTAGACAACCACTTAGTAAAATAGATCAAAGCAAATATTGTGGTTAGAGGGTTAAAACGTAACCTTTAATTACATATACGGATAAAAACATAGATATACAGATAAGATAATACTAAAAGGTCACACAGACCAAAAGTCACAAAAATTCCTGCCAATAATGTAAAAAGTGGACCCTCATTGTTAACCATTGATTGTCTGTTAGGTTTCATGCATGATGACCTTGGCAGGGATGGTTCTATAATTCTCTGCCACTTTTTCTTTCTCAGGTGGGCAGGTGGGCAGCACTGAGGTACTTTGCCTTTTTTTCCATGTTTGGAGTGAGAATAGATTATTTGTGGCAAATTGTTGCCATTATTGGCAGGAATTTTTGTGACTTTTGGTCTGTGTGACCTTTTAGTATTATCTTATCTGTATATCTATGTTTTTATCCGTATATGTAATTAAAGGTTAAGTTTTAACCCTCTAACCACAATATTTGCTTTGCTCCGTATATCACTTTGGCTATCCATCGGGCCCAATGGTAGGCGCCTGGAGTGTTGATGAGTACGTCTGAGTTTGCCGGCGAACCAAGGAACAGGAGTGCCAGTGTTAACAATTCCTTGTAATCATCTCTTGGATGGTATTGTGTAAGGTGAAAAATTCAACTAGACACTCCTTAAGTGCACCCAGCTCAGTTGAAACTATGTCATCTTCCATTCGAGCCGAAAATTTTTATCCAGTTGATTCCAGGCAGTCGGAAATCTCTCAAACAACTTTACATTTGGACCTGTTGATGCCGGCCACAATTTATGAAACAAGCTTGCAATAATTAGCTTGTGAATGTGGTGCCTGTATGGCAAACTCAGTAGTTCTTTCTGCAGTTTTTTGTTGCAAGAGGATGAACGCACCAGCCTTTGCACCAGTGTTATTACTGGTTGTGTGGAATGACATAAACCTCACTTTATCCAAGAGCTGCCAATCCTGCAGCCTTCACTTGTGCTGCTTCTGTGCTGTTAGGTATCTCTAGGACCGACAACAACTTCTCAGTTCCTCCTCCTGACACTAGTACTGCCAGTCGCTCAGCAGTTTCATTGTGGGTCTGGCTTGAAAACCTTTTCCCTTCCCAGTGTACAGTCAGTGGACCGCTGCGATCGAAGGAAGCTTTGATAGCATTTGCTGCACTCTCTCGATGCTGGTGATGAGCCTGTCTGATAGATTGCCGATTCAACATGAGACTGTCTGGATCATTGCCAAAAGACTGAGAAGCAGCCGAAAGCAGGTAGGTTGCTTTTCTATCACTAGTACTAGCTCTGTCTAGAGCTGCAGCAACTTCTGGAGTCACAATGTTAAGAGATCTTACCAACTTATGTTTCTTGGGTCTAAAATGCCCTTCGTCCTCATCACTATGTTTGTTGGAAGCGCTATTGTCGCTGAAACTGCTTCTACTACTGCAAAGTTCAGCCGTTGCTGTCGACTGCTGAACTTGCTCAGTTTCCTTTTTCTTTGTTTATCTGACTAATTCTCTCATGAATCTTCTTTCCTTGACCTTGGCCAGCTTTCTGTCAAATGGTCCCATGCTTCCACAACAACCTTTTTCTCTTTGAGTCTTTCTGAACTTTTCTAAATTTCATGGCATCAACATCAGTGACATCAAACAAATCATCAAGTTTATTAACAAATTCCTTCTCCTTGGATTCTTGTGTTTTGATTTGCCGTTTAGCATTCTTTTTGGGACTCTTCCATTGACCAAACAGACTCTTGACCTTACTGATCACGTGATATTGTTGCCTTGTCGGGATTCTCATTTCTACCCAGAACCGAATTACTTCATTGGTTGCGACGGTAGCACTGGTACATGTTGGTTGCGATTCTGTATAGTGCAGGAAATAAAACCTGGCCAACACCTGCTGATTCTTCGGCAGCTTAAAACCGGTAATACTGCATGCTGGCTCCAATCAACCACATTCCTCTAACACTGCAATTTGAAGATGCCATTTTTTCTGACAACCGTGACTAAACCTGTGAGAGGCGTAAATAGTAATCCTAAAACCTCATTTAATTAAAGTTTGATACGTTGCTGCTAGAGATGAGGGAATCCCTGTGTATTCGGCTGTGCACCTTCTCCTTCGCCATTATCAACCTATTGTAATGACTGAGGGAGGGGCTACAGCCACAAAGTTTGTTGATTGGCTGCCCTGCACTCAGCCTTTCAACAAACTTTATTGTCTGCTCGGCAGCCAGGACTGTGAATTGAGTGCGAGTGCGCGCTACTGCGCATGCTCGCCCTTCGCTTCATTCACTTCGAGTGCAAGCTGGACAGCGGCCAAAGCCTGATACACAGTGATTCGCTCATCCCTAGTTGGTGCAAATTACCCTAATATCGCTCATCAACACTTGCAAATGACTATTATAAATTAAAATACGTGAATTTCAGGCAAAAATTTAATTAGACAGTAAAAGACACATGGGAGTGGTGTAGGCTGCTGCCTAAATATTTAGAGATTAGATTTACCTAAAACAGTGAATAATACTGAATATTGTCTGTAATCTGGAAAGTTTACTTTGAAACAGGGAATACAAACTAATATTGATAATATTAAGTATTCTTTACAAATAAGTAAATTGGAGAGAGTTTCAAGGAGCGGTGGGGCCCTTATTGCCGCTCTATATTAAAATTACCCAAATCCTATTTTAACGGCTATTAAGTGTTCAATGGCTGACATTGAGCCACCTTTTAAACACAACCAAAAGAAACAATTTTTAAAGGATATTACAGATCATTATATGTAACAATTAAAGGGGGTGAGACTTTGAATAAAACTAATTTTTATTTATTCTATAGAACACATTGTCACCCTAATCTACAGTCGTACTATGTACACCCTCTTTGAATTCTTTGGTCTTATGTGTTAAGACACTGTTGAAAAAAATCTGATCCTTGGAAGGTAAATACAACAAGACAAGACATATTACAACGAGTCATAATTTATTTAACAAAACTAGGCCAGCCCCGCAAGTAAGTACTTTCGGCTGGTGGCCGCTGACACCGATAACAGCTGATCGGCGGGGGTGATGGGTGTTGGACCCCGGCCAATCAGACATTAATGACCTATCATAAGGATAGGTCATTAATGTAAAAGTAGTGGACAACCTTTTTTAGTTCACGGAGATTCGTAGGCAAAGGTTTATGCACAGCTCTTTAAAGGTCCTTAAAGGTCCCACAGCAGCAATTAAATTGGGTTAAGGCCTGGACTTTGATTAAGCCATTGAAGAAGTTTATTTTCTTTTTTTTTAGCCATTCTGATGTTTATTTGCTAGTATGTATCATTAAGTTTCATATAAGCTTTAGCTTTTGGATAGCTAGATAGATAGATGGCCTCACATTTGACTATAGAATTCTTCGGTATACAGAGGAGATCATGGATGGTCCAGTCAATGACTGCTAGGTGACCAGGTCCTGTGGCTGTAAAACAGGCCCAAATCTTTAAACCTCCACCCAGTAGCAAAGGGGGGCAAAGGGTGCGGCCGCCCAAGCTCCGTGCTCTGAGGGGACCCGCACTCTGAGGGGCCCAGCACTCTGAGGGGCCCACCCGAAGCTACGCTAGCTTTAACTGTATTAGTATGCGCTGATACAGTTAAGCTCTGCGGCAGTGCAGGGAGACACCGTCACCCTGCACTGCCACTATGAGGCCCGTGAGCTGGGGGCCCCGCCCCCACAAGTTCAACTGTATTGGCACCTTCTGATACAATTGAAAGCGATGGAGGAGGGAGCGTCACCTGGTGCTTCCTCCCCCAGCATTCTTCCTCGGCGTCTGACGTCTCAGGGCGATGCAGTCACTACGGTTCGTCCTCTACAATGAGATGTGCGACCCTGCAACGCTTAGAACACAAGCTGCGGCCACCGGATCAGCGGGGAGCGAGGAGGAGAGGTGAGTATTGTATTTTATTTTTTAGAACATTGTGGCGGCAATTAAACTTTATTGAGGGCTATGGGGTGCATTATACTAAATGGGGGTGCACTATACTGAATTGGGTGCATTATACTATATGGAGGTGCATTATACTATATGGGGGTGCATTATACTGAATGGGGTGCATTATACTATATGGGGTGCACTATACTGAATGGGTTGTATTATACTATATGGGTTGCATTATACTATATGGGGTGCACTATACTGAATGGGTTGCATTATACTATATGGGGTGCATTATACTATATGGGATGCACTATACTGAATGGGGTGCATTATACTGAATGGGGTGCATGATACTATATGGGGGTGCATTATGCTGAATGAGCTATGGGGTGCATTATACTATATGGGGATGAATTATACTGTATTGATTATGGGGTGCATTATACTGAATGGGCTATGGGATGCATTATACTATATGGGGGTTCATTATACTGTATGGGCTAGGGTGCATTATAATATATGGGGGTGCATTATACTGAAGGGGCTATGGAGGTGCATTATACTGAATGGAGTGCATTATACTATATGGGGTGCATTATATTGAATGGGGTGCATTATACTATATGGGGGTGCGCTATACTGAATGGGGTGCACTATCCTATATGGGGGTGCATTATACTATATGGACTATGGGGTGCATTATACTGAATGGGCTATGAGATGCATTATACTATATAGGGGTCATTATACTG
The DNA here is from genome assembly GCF_046119375.1 of Phyllobates terribilis. Classification (NCBI taxonomy): domain Eukaryota; kingdom Metazoa; phylum Chordata; class Amphibia; order Anura; family Dendrobatidae; genus Phyllobates; species Phyllobates terribilis. Next base: position 647,780,427 of record NW_027362762.1, read on the forward strand.
TATGGGCTGTGGGGTGCATTATGCTGTATAGAGAACTATGTGGGGGCCTTTAAACTATATGCAAGCAATTATACAGTGTGAAGGTTTGTGTGGGGTCCATCATGCTGTGTGGGGGCCATTATACAGTGTGGAGAGGCGAGGGGCAATTATATTGTATGTAGGCCCATTATACTACATGGAGAGCTGTGTGGGGTCACAGTTGGGGAATCATACTGTGTTGGGGTCACCATGCTTTACCTGGACAGTTGAGTGGTGGGGTACAGTAGGGCCTCATACTATACTGCATGGAGGGCTGTGTGGGGTCACAGTTGGGGAATCATACTGTGTTGGGGTCACCATACTTTTCCTAGACAGTTGAGGAGTGGGGTACAGCAGGGCTATCATACTTTGCGAATGCAATGAAAGGGGAATCTAGAGCTCCAGTAGGAGGAAAATTAGAGGGCATACAGTAGGTGCAGTAATAGGGACACATACGGCAGCAGTGGCTCAGTATTGGGGTATCAGCAGGATAAGGAGTTTGTGCAGGTAGGGGATAAATAGAAACGATACCTGAAATGTGAGACGTCTAATGTGTCTTTGTTGTAATCTCGGCAGACAAGTCCTGGCTGGAAGAAGTTGCCGTGTCGGTCTGGACCAGATGGAAAAGACGGGAAAAGTAAACAACTCCTCCAGAAAGAACGTCATCTGTAAGTCACCATCTATAACTGTACTGTAATCTCTTATATGTTCTGCAGGACTGGTATCTACCACTATATGTCACCATATGGTGGTAATATCAGTGTTGGTCTTTGTATGGAGATTTCTTTTAGTAACAGTTCTGTCATCTGCTGAGGTTCTCCTACATCCACTAGTAGGGTGCGTCACCATAGCTGTAATCAGCGTTATCTGGTTAAGGGCGCACTCAGAAGTTTCGCACCCCCCCCCCCAAACCCAACCCCTAGCTACGCCTCTGCCTCCACCATTATCCTTGATAGTTGGTCTAAGGTTTTTTGTTGATATTCTTTGTTTGGTTTTCACCAAGCGTGTTACATGGCATTATGGCAAAACATTACCTTGGTCTTGTTTGTTGAAAGGACACAGTTTCAGAAGTTTTGTGGTTGCAACTTTGCAAACTTTAGCCATGCCACGTTATTTTTAGAAAGAGGCATTCTTTTTTCAACCCTTCCAAGCAAGCCACATTTATTCAATCTTTTTTAATTGCATTGCCATGAACATGAACATTTAACCTGCTTGGCTGAGGCCTTTAGAGCCTTTTTGCAATTTCTCTGAATATTGAACGGTATGACTTTAGGGTGAAATTGGTGGGACATCCACTCCTACGAAGATTGCCAGCTATCTTGAATGTTTTTCATTTTTGAATATTTTTTTCTCACAGTAAAACAATGGACACTAAATTGTTTTAAAATAGCCTTATAATCTCCCCTAGATTGATGGGCAGGAACAATTGCTTATTTGGGATCATTGCTGATGTCTTTTGTCCTTAGCATTACGTGAAATGGTTATAGTCATTTTAAACAACTTGTTCACATTTAGTAGTATTGGTGATGTGCATTGGTAACTATTTACTACTTGCACTTAGATTCTCTTTCTCATTCACACTTAACATTCATTATGCTTACATATGCCCTTACTGTCTTTGCACCACTAATCCTTACTCTCCTTCGCTATCCCCAAACCCCAGCACCCTCTAACCAAATAATCATCTCTCCTTCCCTCTTACCTCCCCACCTGACCTCATCTGCAGACCTGCTCCTTAACCTTAGATCTATCCTACCAAAACATAAAACAAGCCGGACACTCTCCTTCTCCCACCTCCTCTCCCTCTCTCTGCTTCTCCTCACTGCTGGCGATGTTATGATCTGCAACATGTACTAAGGAAAGATAGGGGAAAGCTGTCCCTACAGTAAGACTAAGCTGAATCCCTACGATGTAGCGGGCTGCCTGTTCCTAGTGAACAGACCCGCCTTAGTCCTCGGCTAGTCTGAACGAAGACCTATAGAATTAAGGGGAGGGGTCCCTAAAAGAACTAAGGACTGGGACAAAAATGGACACCTCCTAAACACAAGTTGTTGCAGAACACAAAAAGACAAACTGACAAAAAGTACTAGAGGTCCCAGAGGACCAAGCGAACTTGACAGAGAAAGGCACAGAAGCACCAGGCTAGAGAGACAGTAGGACACTGAAGTCCAGCACAGCCAGAAGGGCGGAGCTGGAATATAAAAACAGATGGTCACATGACCGCAAACCACAAGATAGAAAAAACAAACAGGAGGGTTCTAACAGTACCCCCTCTTTTATGAGGATCCTCCAGGCCCAGGCCTATCCGGAAACCTCCTGTGGAAAGCTTTAACAAGCCTAGGAACAGAAACATCATCCGTCCTTACCCAGGAGATGTCTTCGGGACCGAAACCCTTCCAGGAGACAAGATACTGTAATCTCCCTCTATGCCATCTAGAATTCAAGATACGAGAAATTTCATATTCGCCGTCTTCCACCACAGGAGGAACTGTGACAGTGGCGTCCCTATCAGATATGTCAGCCTTTTTTAACAAGGAAACATGAAACACAGGATTAATCTTCCAGGAAGTACGGACATCCAACCTAACAGAAGACGGGTTAACAACCTGAAGCACTTTAAATGGACCCACAAACTTAGGACCCAGTTTTTTAGAGGGAATCCTCAACCGCAGGTTCTTCGAGGACAACCAAACCATGTCACCCACAGTAAACCAAACTTCTCGAAATTTCCTGTCAAAATACTTCTTGGACTTCTTGTTAGCCTCTTGAAGGTTACAACGTACATTAGTCCAAACTCTCTCCAAATCACCGGAAAAATTCTCCTCCTCCGGCACCGCCGACCCCAATTTGGAGAATGAACCAAAAGACGGATGTCTCCCAGTACAACAAAAAATAGGAGAACACCCAGCAGAGGAGGATGTATGATTGTTAAGAGCAAATTCTGCGAGAGGCAGAAACTCAGACCACACCTCTTGATTGTCCGCCAAAAAACAACGCAAAAACTGTTCAACATCCTGGTTCTTTCTTTCAGTCTGTCCATTCGACTCAGGATGATAACCAGACGAAAATGACAAATGAACTCCCAACCTGTCACAAAAAGCACGCCAAAAGCGAGCCACAAACTGAGGTCCTCTATCAGAAACAATATCCGTGGGAACGCCATGGAGCTTGACAATCTCCTTAACAAACACCTTAGCGAGTGTCTTGGCACAGGGCAACTTAATGAATGGAACCAAATGACACATCTTACTAAAACGGTCCACGACCACCCAGGTGACAGTAAAACCCTCAGACACAGGAAGATCAGTAATAAAATCCATAGTGAGATGAGTCCAAGGCGCACTAGGAACCTCCAAAGGGCAAAGCAACCCCGCAGCAGGAGTATGTGAAGCCTTTGACCTAGCACACACAGTACACTGACGCACCCACTTGATAACTTCCTTCTGCCATCCAGGCCACCAAACACTGCGACTGATAAGTCTCTTAGTCTCCGAAACTCCTGGATGACCTGCCAACCGAGACTCATGACACTTCACAAACAAATCTCTCCTAAAGGCTCAGGCACAAACAACCTCCCATGGGGAGTGTTAGATGGAGCATCATCTTGAGCATTCAGAATCCCATTCTCCAAAACGGAGTGCAAAGCCGCCACCACAACTCCTTTCTGTAAAATGCTCTCCTCCTCCTCGGCACGGCCGTAGGAGAGAAGCTGCGAAATAAAGCATCGGCTTTAACATTCTTAGTACCAGGGATATAGGTAACAGAAAAATGAAACCGAGAAAAAAAAAGTGCCCACCTAGCTTGACGGGCATTCAAGCGCTTGGCAGCATCCAGATAGATCAAATTCTTATGATCTGTGAAAACCTGAATAGGAAATCTAGCGCCTTCCAAAAAATGACGCCAATGTTCAAACGCAAGTTTAATAGCCAGCAACTCCCGATTTCCAACATCATAATTCAGTTCGGTTTCCAAAATTTTTTTCGAAAAGAAGGCACAAGGATGTACTCCACCCTTGTTCTCCTGAGACAAAACTGCTCCGACCCCCACCGATGAAGCATCGACCTCGACCAAAAAAGGCTTGGTCTCATCAGGTGCAAAAGGATAGGGGCAGAACTGAACCTCTCTTTGAGATACTCAAACGCTTCAATGGCCTCAGTAGTCCACTGGGCCGTATTCGCACCTTTCCTGGTGAGATCAGTTAGAGGTTTAACAATTACAGAAAAAGTCTTAATGAATTTCCTGTAATAATTGGCAACACCCAAAAATCTCTGTATAGATTTCAAACCAATAGGCCTAGGCCATTCCTGCACAGCCTGAACCTTCACAGGGTCCACCTCAAAGACCTCGCTGGAGACAATGTAGCCCAAAAAACTAATTTTCTGCACAGCGAACTCACATTTCTCCAGCTTAGCAAAGAGTGAATTATCACTCAATAACTGCAAAACTTCACGTACACTCTGCCAATGGGACTCTAAATCTGGTGAATAAATCAAAATGTCACCCAAATATACAACCACATTCTTACCAATCAAAGGTCTCAGGATGTCATTAATAAGGTTCTGAAAAGATGCAGGTGCATTGGTAAGACCAAAAGGCATCACCAGACTCTCAAAATGACCTACCGGAGTGTTAAAAGCAGTTTTCCATTCATCACCCTCTTTCACACGTAACAAATTGTATGCCCCCTTGGAGATCAATTTTGGAGAACCACTTGGCTCCCACTAACTGGTTAAACAAGTCAGGAATTAACGGCAATGGGTAGGAATTGCGTACGGTAATCTTATTAATTTCACGAAAATCCAGACATGGACGTAAACCGCCGTCCTTTTTTTTAACAAAGAAGAATCCAACTGCCACAGGTGACTTAGAAGGTCTAATGTGACCAGCAGCCAGGCTAGTCTCTATGTATTCCTCCAAGGCCTTTCTTTCAGGGATAGTCAGATTAAACAATCGACTTTTGGGAAGAGTAGCACCCGGAACAAACTCAATGGCGCAATCATAATCCCTATGAGGAGGCAAAACCTGCGACTCCTCCTCCGAAAAAACCTCCAAAAATCTTGAATAGGTACCGGTAATTCCCCTTTTTCCACAGCCGCAATGCGACCATTACAACATTTATCATATCACTTCGGACTCCAAGACTTAATCACATTCGTGGACCAGTCCATTAAAGGATTGTGCAGTCTTAACCAAGGCAATCCTAGAACAACTGGAGAGGGCAAATTATCCAAAACAACCAAGTCCAAAATTTCTTGGTGAACTCCATTGATAGTGAGGGGAAATGCAGCAGTCTTGTGAGTAATACAATTGCAATCACAGTCTTGTTATCAATTGCAATCACAGAAATAGGTGATGACAAAGGTTTGGATTTCAATTTAAGATTTTCCAAAAATCCTTTATCAATCACATTAAGTGTTGAACCACAATCCACAAATACCTGAAATTCAATCAAATCTCCCTGCAAAGTAGTACTCCCAGAAAGAAATACTCCTGCAGAGCGGAAATAAGCTATACGGGCGTAACTGACCTTTTTTTTTTACTTTACTTAAACGACGCTCACAATACTTAATCAAATGGTCAGCTTTACCACAATAAAGACACAATCCCTCGGCAAATCTCCGATCTCTTTCTTGAGAGCGGAGTGATATCGCCCCAACCTCCATCGGTTCCCCGCCGTCAGAGCAGATTTTCTGGGGACTAGGACCTGACATTACAGGAGTCTTTACCTCATTGAGCCTGCACCTCAGTCTCCTGTCTATACGAACAGCTAACTGCATAGCTTCCTGCAGAGTCTCAGGTGCAGGGAATGCAATTAGCAAATCCTTAACCCTTTCACTCAGACCAGCAAGAAATAAACATCTCAGCGCCGAATCATTCCACTTAACTTCTGAAGCCCATCTCCTGAAGTGTGTGCAATAATTTTCAACATCATCTGACCCCTGATTCAAATGTCTAAGTTCTGATTCAGCAAATGAGACTCGATCAGGATTGTCATATAATAGCCCCATAGAAGAAAAAAATTCTTCAACAGACCTTAAACACGGATCAATAGGCTGGAGACAAAAGGCCCACCCCTGTGGTTCATTGAGCAAAAGTGACATAAGAAAACCAATGCGCTGTGATTCATTCCCAGAGGACCTTGGTCTCAAACGAAAATCTAACAAACAAGCATTTTTAAAGGAAAAAAAATCTTGCTGTTTACCATAAAAAACATCAGGAAGTCCTACCTTGGGTTCGACAAAATGCGCTCCAGGACAGCTACTCACGTGTTGCTGAAGCTCGGCCACCTCCAGAGACAATCCCTGCAGGCGTTGAGCCAAATCCTGGACGGAAACCATACTGATCCCCGAATTTCTTTCCGTTTAGTTTTTTTGGGCTGGACTTACTGTTATGATCTGCAACATGTACTAAGGAAAGATAGGGGAAAGCTGTCCCTACAGTAAGACTAAGCTGAATCCCTACGATGTAGCGGGCTGCCTGTTCCTAGTGAACAGACTAGCCTTAGTCCTCGGCTAGTCTGAACGAAGACCTATAGAATTAAGGGGAGGGGTCCCTAAAAGAATTAAGGACTGGGACAAAAAGGGACACCTCCTAAACAGAAGTTGTTGCAGAACACAAAAAGACAAACTGACAAAAAGTACTAGGGGTCCCAGAGGACCAAGCGAACTTGACAGAGAAAGGCACAGAAGCACCAGGCTAGAGAGACAGTAGAACACTGAAGTCCAGCACAGCCAGAAGGGCAGAGCTGGAATATAAAGGCAGATAGTCACATGACCGCAAACCACAAGATAGAAAAACAAATAGGAGGGTTCTAACAGGCGACATATCTCCCAATCCTGGACCCCCACAGCTTAACACCTTCCACCAATTCCCCCACCTGTTGCTTCAAACCAACTGCAAACTAGAATGCCCGCTCTGTCTGCAACAAGCTCCATTTTGTTCACAACCTCTTCACCTCTTGTCATCTCTCCTTCCTGGGGCTGACACCCTCCGACACTGCCTCCCATGCTGCGCTGTGTTACGGTGGCTTGCAGTTCACCCACACTCCTCGCCCTGCTAACAGACATGGTGGAGGAGTGGGACTTCTCCTCTCTCACAACTGCACCTTTAGCCCTACTCCTCCTCTACCCTCCGTTATTCTCTCTTCTTTTGAAGTCCACTCTGTCAGCATCTACTCTCCCTCCAACCTTCAAGTGGCTGTCATATACCGACCTCCCGGCTCGGTCACTGCCTTTATTGACCAATTCTCCACCTGGCTTCTTTACTTTCTCTCTGCTGACATTCCCACAATCATCATGGGCGATTTCAACATCCCCACTGACACTCGCCAGTCAACAGCATCAAAACTCTGTCTCTTACATCATCCATTGGACTTACTCAGTGGTCATCCTCAGCCACCCACACAGACGGACACACACTAGACCTCATCTTCACCCGACTCTGCTCCCTATCTAACCTCACAACCTCCACCCTACCCCTATCTGACCACCATCTACTCACCTTCTCATCCCTGTCCTCCTCACCTATCACCCATGTCCAGCAACTAGCACACCCCCACAGAAACCTTGCACATCTAGACACCCACACACTCTCTGACTCTATTCTACCACTGACATCCATATCTTCACTCCATGACACAGACAGCACCACTGCTTTCTACAATGCCAATCTCGCATCAGCTATTGACTCGGTCGCCCCTCTTGTGCATGGCAGAGCGCGACAAGTCAACAGGCAACCTTGGCACAACAACCTCACTAAACAGCTTTGACAAGCCTCCAGGGTTGCGGAGCGACGTTAGAAGAAAACACATACTCAAGATGACTTAACTGCATTCAAACAAGCAACACTCACATTCAAATCAGCACTCACCTCAGCTAAACAAGTCTACTTCACAACCCTCATATCTTCCCTATCCTACAACTCCAAACAGCTATTCAGCACTTTTAACTCTCTCGTCCGTCCTCCTCTGCCCCCTCCAACCTTCATCATCTCTGCTGAGAAGTTTGCCACACACTTTAAAAACAAGATTGACCAAACATGGCAAGTCTTTACTGTCCGACCACCACAACCCCTTTGTTTTCCACACCATAGTCCTTCCCCCATAACTTCCCTTCCCAACATCACAGAAAGAGACCTTACTCGTCTCTTCTCCAAATCATATCTCACCACTTGTGCACTCGACCCCATCCCACCTCCTCCCCAACCTCACCCCCACACTCATCCCATCCCTAACCCATTTCTTCAACCTATCACTAACTTTTGGTACCTTCCCTCCTGCCTTCAAACATGCCACAATCACGCCCATCCTCAAAAAGCCATCCCTCGACCCAAGCGCGTTGTCCAGCTACTGCCCCATATCGCGCTCCCAATTGCCTCCAAACTACTTGAGCAGCACGTTCAGGCTGAACTTTCCTACCACTTCTCATCTAACTCTCTCTTTGACAACCGACAATCAGGTTTCCGCCCCCACCATTCCACTGAAACTGCCCTTACCAAAACCACCAATGACTTATGTGAGGCAGTGACCGGGATTGTATACGAGGGACGTTATATATCCCCCAGAATGTGTAAAGAGACCTATTAAATCCATTGGAGTGCATTGCAGTCACAAACTCACCTGCGGCTGCAATGCTGGAACGAAGGTGAGCATTGACCTGGTCAGGCTATCTGGCTAAGGCAGATTAGTAAAAGCCGGCAGGGCCTTAATTTCTGGAGGAGGCTACAGGAAGGCAGTGGGGCGGCCTCCTCTCTCCAACCCGGGTTTTCTAGTGGCTCTTGCCACAGGTCCTTTAAAAACCCTGCACTAAGGATTAGTGTTGTTCAGTGTTGGGACCTGCTAGGAGCATAGCAGGAAAGCTCGGCGGGCCTGTGTGTAGCTGAACCCACGCCTGGGAAGGCTCTGCACCTGTCAGGCTCTGAGCGGCCCGGTGCGGCCGTTGCCCACGGCAACCGTTGTTATGGACTTGTGTTAACCCGGCTGCGAACTGGAGGACTTTTCTGTTTACCCGTGAGTTGCTGAATAAAGCTGCTTATGTTGGACTTGCTTGGGTCACTGCCTCAGTTACTGCACGGTGTGAACACGGCCGCCTTACACTTACTTACAGCCAAAGCTAACAGACAATTCTCTGTACTCCTTCTTCTTGACCTGTCCTCTGCTTTTGATACAGTTAACCACTGCCTCGTACTACAGATCCCCTCTTCCTCCGACTTCAAAGACCTTGCCCTACCTTGGATCTCCTCATACCTCTCTAACTGCACATTTAGCGTCTCCCACTCCCACACTACCTCCTCATCCCGCCCCCTCTCTGTTGGAGTTCCTCAAGGCTCTGTCCTAGGACGCCTACTCTTCTCAATCTACACTGTGTGCAGAATTATTAGGCAAGTTGTATTTTAGAGGATTATTTTTATTATTGATCAACAACTATGTTCTCAATCAACCCAAAAGACTCATAAATATCCAAGGTTAATATTTTTGGAAGTTGGAGTGGGTTTTTTTTAGATTTGGCTATCTTAGGAGGATATCTGTTTGTGCAGGTAACTATTATTGTCCTGAATTATTAGGCAACTTAATAAAAACCAAATATAATCCCATCTCACTTGTTTATTTTCACCAGGTAAACCAATATCAGTGCACAAAATTTAGAAATAAACATTTCTGACATGCAAAAACAAAAAACAAAAAATTAGTGATCAATATAGACACCTTTCTTTATGATGACACTCAACAGCCTTCCATCCATAGATTCTGTCAGTTGCTTGATCTGTTTTCGATCAACATTGCGTGCAGCAGCCACCACAGCCTCCCAGGCACTGTTCCGGGAGGTGTACTGTTTTCCCTCCCTGTAGATCTCACATTTTATGATGGAACACAGGTTCTCTATGGGGTTCTGATCGGGCGAACAAGGGGGCCATGTCATTATTTTTTCTTCTTTTAGACCTTTACTGGCCTGCCACGCTGTGGAGTAGTTGGTTGCATGTGATGGAGCATTGTCCTGCATGAAAATCATGTTTTTCTTGAACGATACTGACTTCTTCCTGTACCACTGCTTGAAGAAGTTGTCTTCCAGAAACTGGCAGTAGGTCTGGGAGTTGAGCTTCACTCCATTCTCAACCTGAAAAGGTCCCACAAGTTCACAAGTTCATCTTTGATGATACCAGCCCATACCAGTACCCCACCTCCACCTTGCTGGCGTCTGAGTTGGAGTGGAACTCTCTGCCCTTTACAGATCCAGCCTCTGACCCATCCATCTGGCCCATCAAGAGTCACTCTCATTTCATCAGTTCATAAAACCTTTGAAAAATCAGTCTTAAGATATTTCTTGGCCCATTCTTGACGTTTTATCTTATGTTTCTTGTTCAAAGGTGGTCGTTTTTCATCCTTCCTTACCTTGGCCATGTCCCTGAGTATCGCACACCTTGTGCTTTTTGATACTCCAGTAACGTTGCAGCTCTGAAATATGGCAAAACTGGTGGCGAATGGCATCTTGGCAGCTTCACGCTTGATTTTCCTCAATTCATGGGCAGTTATTTTGCGCCTTTTTGGCCAACACGCTTCTTGCGACCCTGTTGGCTATTTGCCATGAAACGCTTGATTGTTCGGTGATCACGCTTCAAAAGTTTGGAAATTTCAAGACTGCTGCATCCCTCTGCAAGACATCTCACAATTTTGGACTTTTCAGAGCCCGTCAAATCTCTCTTATGACCCATTTTGCCAAAGGAAAGGAAGTTGCCTAATAATTAGGCACACCTTATATAGGGTGTTGATGTCATTAGTCAACACCCCTCCTCATTACAGAGATGCACCTGACCAGATTTACTTAATTGGTAGTTGGCTCTCAAGCCTATGCAGCTTGGAGTAGGACAACATGTATAAAAAGTATCATGTGATCAAAATACTCATTTGCCTAATAATTCTGAACACAGTGTATACCCTTGGCCTGGGACAGCTCATAAAATCCCATGGCTTCCAGTACCATCTGTATGCTGATGACATCCAAATCTACCTCTCTGGCCCAGACATCACCTCTCTGCTGTCCAGAATCCCAGCATGTCTAGCAGCCATATCCTCCTTCTTCTCCTCCCGCTTCCTCAAGCTCAATGTGGACAAAACTGAACTCATCATCTTTCCCCCATCTCGCATATCTTCCCCACCTGATGACATCACACTTTCCCCTGTACCGGCAATCTGATGCCTCGGAGTAACCCTTGACTCTGTCCTGTCCTTCAAACCGCATATCCAAGCTCTCGCCACCTCCTGTCGCCTCCAGTTCAAAAATATTTACAGAATCCGTCTTTTCCTCAACCCTCAATCTACTAAACTGCTTGTGCATGCCGTCATCATCTCCCGCCTCGACTACTGCAACATCCTCCTCTGTGGCCTACCTACTAACTCTCGCACCCCTCCAGTCCATCCTTAACTCTGCTGCGCGACTGGTCCATCTCTCGCCTCGCTACTCCTCTGCTACCCCCCTTTGCAAAACCCTTCACTGGCTCTCAATTGCCCAGCGTATCCAGTTCAAACTACTAACACTGACCTACAAAGCCATCCATAACCTCTCTCCTCTGTACATCTCTGAACTAATCTCCTGATACATTCCCTTATATAATCTCCGGTCCTTCCAAGACCTCCTTCTCTCCTCCACACTTATTTGTTCCTCGCCCAATCGCCTCCAAGATTTCTCCAGAATATCCCCCATCCTATGGAATTCTGTGTGTGCCTCAACACGTCCGATTATCCGCCACACTTTGATCCTTCAGACGGAACATGAAAATCCATCTCTTCAAACAAGCTTACAGCCTGCCATGACCTTGCTTGCTGCCACCTCAACAACACCGGAGCTACTGCAACCCCCCCAACCTACTGTCTCCTTCCCCGTTCCTGTAGAATGTAAGCCCGCAAGGGCAGGGTCCTCTTCCCTCTGTACCAGTCTATCATTGTTAGTTTGTTTACTGTAAGTGATATTTGTATTTGGTATGTAACCCCTTCCTATGTACAGCGCCATGGAATCAATGGCGCTATATAAATAAATAATAATAATGTGCATTTAAAAATGCTGCTATTTTACCCATGAACAATGTCTCTGAAATGGCCACCACTAGGTGTCTCCCTTCATCCTAATCTGCTGTCTACTGCAGAAGGCACGGAAGAAGGCACAGCTCCAAAACGCGCGTAGGGGCAACGGCACCAGGGACAGATATATATATGTGAGTAGTGATAGTTGGTTTACATGTAATTAGGTGTATGATGTTTTTTGATACCATACTAATGCACTGTGCACTTTAAAGCACCTATACATGGTCTAAGATTTATGAATTGTTTATTTATTCTTTGGTTAATTTTTTAAAAACTACTCCGTACTGTCTGACTTCTTGTTGTAATTCCTGCTCATATAGGTATCTGCTTATGGTGCCTCTTGTTCGGCTCATTACCAATATTTGCTGCCATTTCAATGGTATATGTTTTCTCCTGTTTTTTAACGATAACATTAATAAAATTTCTTGTATTTTTGGATATTGTTCGGTGTACGTCTTCTTTTTTTCTTTTTGATTTGCTCTTAATTGACGTCGAACAGCGTTGCGTTTTGGTCCATCTGATTAAATATGTGCATGATCCTAGTGGTCAGTTATTTTGTCTGTCTACTGCTAGTAGTTGTCATGGAAAATCCATCTCTAATAATGGAAACAAGATAGTTCTGCCCCCACTATCTGTACTCTATCAGTAGGACTGGCAGGGCTTCCTCTACTCATTAAGACAAGCTCTAATAGCATTCCAGCATCTCTCTTGAGTTTAGTGAAAGTTAATAAATTCTGTTTCTTCTAATCGAACCAAGCCTCCCGACACACCAGGGCAAGTGCCGGAGCAGGGCCGGCGACAGCACCCAGGCAAGTGCCGGGGCCCTGAGCAAGTGGGGGGGGCCCCACTCACCGTCGGGCACCCCGGCGTGCTATGGGACCCGTGAGCGGAGGAGTGCGGCGCCAGCGCCCCCCCCCTCCGCTTGCTCAGGGCCCCGACAGCCGGCACAATACTTACCTCTCCCCATGCCTCGGCAGATCCGCTATCTTCCTGCTGCGTGCTCCCTGTGACGCCTCAGGTCAGAGGGTGCGGTGACATCTTCCCACCGCCCCCTCCCCTGAGCCGTCACAGGCAGAGCAGAGCGGGAAGATGCCGGTGACGCTGGAGTCCGGACCTGAGCAGCGGCAGCAGGTGAGGAGGAGTGAGGTGAGTATTTGATTTTTTTTTTTTTAATGTATGGAGGCATGGGGCATTAAAGAGGGGGGGGGAGTGACATACTGCATGGGGCATCAAAAGGGGGAGGGGAGTGACATACTGTATGGGGCATTATATGGGGGAATGACATCCTGCATGGGGCATTATATGGGGGGGGGGAGCAACATACTGAATGGGGCATTATAAGGGAATGGGTGTGTGACATCCTGCATGGGGCATTATATGGGGGAAAAAGTGACATCCTAGATGGGGCATTATAACGGAGGGGTGACAGCCTGCATAGAGCATTATGTGGGGGCCAGTATCCTGTATGGAGTGTTATATGGGGGCCAGTATCCTGAATGGAGCATTTTATGGGGGCCAGTATTCAGTATGGAACGATTTGCCGGTTTCTGAGCTATTTTAGAATTTACAATAGATATCGCTCATGAAATGTAAGAAGTGAAATCTTTGTCATTGTACTAATATATATACAGTACAGACCAAAAGTTTGGACACACCTTCTCATTTAAAGATTTTTCTGTATTTTCATGACTTTGAAAATTGTACATTCACACTGAAGGCATTAAAACTATGAATTAGCACATGTGGAATTATATACTTAACAAAAAAGTGTGAAACAACTGAAAATATGTCTTATATTCTAGGTTCTTCAAAGTAGCCACCTTTTGCTTTGATGACTGCTTTGCACACTCTTGGCATTCTCTTGATGAGCTTCAAGAGGTAGTCATCGGAAATGGTTTTCACTTCCCAGGTGTGCCCTGTCAGGTTTAATAAGTGGGATTTCTTGCCTTATAAATGGGGTTGGGACCATCAGTTGTGTTGTGCAGAAGTCAGGTAGATACACAGCTGATAGTCCTACTGCATAGACTGTTAGAATTTGTATTATGGCAAGAAAAAAGCAGTTAAGTAAAGAAAAACGAGTGTCCATCATTACTTTAAGAAATGTAGGTCAGTCAATCCGAAAAATTGGGCAAACTTTGAAAGTGTCCCCAAGTGCAGTTGCAAAAACCATCAAGCGCTACAAAGAAACTGGCTCACATGAGGACCGCCACAGGAAAGGAAGACCAAGAGTAACCTCTGCTTCTGAGGATAAGTTTATCCGAGTCACCAGCCTCAGAAATCGCAGGTTAACAGCAGCTCAGATTAGAGACCAGGTCAATGCCACGCAGAGCTCTAGCAGCAGACACATCTCTACAACTGTCAGGACTGCAAATATTTTTAATTACATTTTGGCCCTTTTTGCCCTCTTTCAAGATGGTGTCTTTTGTCTCATGTGCCCCTTGTCTTCCTGCTTTATAACTCCACCCCAGCCTCTAATCAGTGCTAGAGTATTCTGCCTGTGATCTTCTCCATGTGGTTTCCTAGTTTCCTGCTCTGCCCTGCAGACTTGTTTGGATCTTCTGTTACCTGCTCTCAGAGACTCTGCTGCCTTCAGTTGTTACCAGTATTCCTCCTTCTCCTGGCTGCTTCTGCTGCTACCTCTGAGTCTCAGTCTTCACCTGCATTCTGCTAACAAGTAAGCTGGTTTCTGCTCTGACTCACCTGCTTTAGATAGTGCAGCACAGTCCCGTGCTCTGCAGCTATCAGGGACTTCCTACCCAGGCCTCCCTGGATTATCTAAATATTGTATGGACTTCCTTGCATGGACTTGATAAGGACTTCCTTGTTTTCTAGCATCCTCTAGTGTGAATTGTGCTTTACAGATTGTTTTGCTGATTACATTTAGAGCACGAGACTGTGCTGCATTATCTGGGACTTCCTACCCAGGCCTCCCTGGATTATATAATATATATTGTTTGGACTTGATAAAGACTTCCTTGTTTTCTAGCATCCTCTAGTGTGAACAGTGCTTTACAAACTGCTCTGCTAATTGCATTTTCCCCTGAGTGTTTATGGACTTTGTGTTTTCGTCTGCACTTGTTTAAAACACCGTGTGTTTATAATATACACTTTGACACCTATAAGTTGTGTTCTGTTGTATCTTTGTTCCACGCAAAAAGACTCCTGTGGTATCCATTATAATTATTACAGGATACTCTAGCCAAATAATAAGGAGTCTGCTGGAACAATGTCTGCAGAAAGCAAATTAGAGCAGGTGTATTCCGTAATTAGATCTCTTCAGAAGGAGGTGGAAGGTCTGCAAAAGAAACTTGGAGGCATTGAACGTAATGAACAAGCATTTGGACAAACTTTACAGGACTTAAATACCCGAATGGCGGCCCAGGAAAACAAACTTGCGGGCTTGGACTCCCAGTGCGGACGGGCTTTCCAGGACATTAGTACTCAAATGGCGGCACAAGTGACTTCACCTTCTGGGATACCGCCACCAGCTAGCCCACCTAAGTTGCCTCCATTCAGATTTATTGGTGAACGTGACAAATTTCGTGGCTTTGTGAATCAGTGTATGCTATATTTTGATGTACATGCTGACCGCTTCCTTACTGATAGATCTAAGGTATTGTGTGTAATTATGCTGCTGACCTCACGAGCACTCGCCTGGGCGAATCCGATGATCGAGTCTCGTGACCCACGGTTAAATAATTTGGATGATTTCTTAGCCGCTATGGCATTAATGTTTGATGATCCTAACCGCCGTGCTACCGCTGAGTCTGCTTTACTATCTTTACGCCAGGGTAAACGTTCTGTTATTGAATATGCTACTGAATTTAGGAGATTAGCGGTAGATACCAACTGGGACAGTTATGCACAATTACCTATTTTTAAGAGAGGTCTGTCTAGCATTGTAAAAGATGAATTGGTCCGCTCTGAGTCAACACAAGAGCTAGAAATTTTTATACAGCATTGTGTACGCATAGACATACGCCTTACTGAACGTAGGCAGGAGAAATTGGCTGTATTCAATCGTATGTCTAACTTTTCCCTTCCTCCCAAAGAGCCTGCAGGTAAAACATCTCGGGAGGTAGAAGAAGCGCCCATGCAAATTGATTCTGTGCAGAGGCATGAGAGTAATGAGCGCCGGGAGCACCGCCTGCGAGAGGGGCTATGTTTCTACTGCGGCCAATCTGACCACTTTCTAATCAACTGTCCCAAGCGGCCTAACAAGGTGTTAGCAGCGGTAGGAGAGTATGATAACACTGATGATGAATCTGACATCTCTGAATGTAGCCTGCCATTAAATGCTGTATTCCATGCTCTCTCTATGACTACACCTCCCAAGGAGTTGAAGGAAAAGAACTCTCACTGTTCACTCCCTATTAAGATCCTGTGTTCAGGGCAGTGGATTTCCAGTGCAGCTATGATTGACTCTGGTGCAGGGGGCAACTTTATGGACATTACATTTGCCCAAAAACATGGTATTGAGATACAGCGAAGAGCCTCTCCAATTACCATGGAAACAGTGGATGGGTCACCTTTAATCTCCGGGCCTGTGGATCAGGAGACTGTACCTCTTAAGATTTTGTTGGAGCCTAATCATCAGGAGCAACTTTCTTTCTTGTTAATTTCTTCTCCTCATTTCCCTGTGATTTTAGGCATCCCTTGGTTGCGTTCTCAGAACCCGACTATCAACTGGGAGACCAAGGAGATTATTTTTCCGACTAGGAGCAACCCAGCGATAACTGAAGCTGTCCCTGAGTCCACGGATACAAAATCTACTGTACAGGTATTCACTTTACATTCAGGGTATAAAGCATTCTCTGACATCTGTGACAAGAAGAAAGCAGATCAGCTTCCTCCACATAGGCATTATGACTGTCCCATTGAGCTGCTTCCTGGGGCGGCTATTCCTTTTAGCAACGTATATCCTTTAGCAGCACCTGAACTTCAAGCCTTGAAGGAGTATATTGATGAAAATCTAGCCAAAGGCTTTATACGTCTTTCTTCCTCTCCAGCAGGGGCGCCTATATTTTTTGTAAAAAAAGGATGGGACCCTAAGACCCTGTATTGACTATCGGGAACTCAATAAGGTAACCATACGGAATCGTTATCCTTCGCCTTTGATTCCAGAATTATTGGAAAGAGTCCGCCATGCCAAGGTGTTCTCTAAACTAGATCTTCGTGGGGCTTATAATTTGGTGCGTATTCGTTCCGGTGATGAATGGAAGACAGCATTCAGATGCCGGTTATGGACACTTTGAATATCTGGTGATGCACTTCGGGCTTTGTAACGCCCCTGCGACTTTTCAACATCTGGCTAATGACATTTTTAGAGATTTATTGGATCAGTTTGTGGTGATTTATTTGGACGATATTTTAATTTTTTTCTGACTCTCTACAGGAACATGAAGAACATGTCAAAACTGTTTTGAAACGTCTGAAAGAGAACCATCTGTATATTAAGCCGGAGAAGTGTGAGTTTCATCGTTCTGAGATACAGTTTTTAGGTTATGTCATCTCTCCTCAGGGGCTGAACATGGAATCTGGTAAGATTCAGGCAATCCTTGACTGGCCAGTACCCAGGAACGTTAAAGAGGTCCAACGTTTTACTGGTTTTGCAAATTTCTATAGACGTTTTATTAGAAATTTTTCTGACATTGTCCGTCCCATTACTTCCTTGACAAAGAAGGAAAAGCCCTTTATGTGGTCATCACAAGCTCAAGAGGCTTTTGATCGACTTAAGGTTTGTTTCACCTCAGCACCGCTGTTGATCCACCCAGACCCAGCACTTCCTTTCATTGTGGAGGTGGACGCTTCTGATAATGCTTTAGGGGCCATTCTCTCCCAAAGAACTGGAGAGAAGACTCTGCTACACCCTTGTGCTTTCTTTTCCCGTAGACTTACTTCAGCTGAGAAAAACTACGATGTGGGAGACAAGGAACTGCTAGCTATTATTGTAGCTTTCAAAGAATGGAGGCATCATCTGCAAGGAGCCACACAACAGATCGTAGTGCTGACTGACCATCGCAATTTGGAGTTTCTCAGATCCCCTAGATGTCTTTCTCCTCGTCAGGCTCGTTGGAACCTATTTTTAAATCAATTTAATTTTGTTATTTCGTACCGTCCAGGTTATCGTAATGGGAAGGCTGATGCTTTATCCCGAATCCATGCTGAAAATTCCGTACCTGGAGCCCCGTCCAAGACCATTCTATCCGATGCCAACTTCATCGGAGTTATACACGATC
Organism: Phyllobates terribilis; assembly: GCF_046119375.1. NCBI lineage: Eukaryota > Metazoa > Chordata > Amphibia > Anura > Dendrobatidae > Phyllobates > Phyllobates terribilis. Next base: position 647,798,757 of record NW_027362762.1, read on the forward strand.
AGGACTTGTGGAAGGAGTTCAAGGAGGCCTATGATGGTGATGTATTTCTGGCCAATCCACCTGTTGATATTAATCTTGTCCTTAAGGGTGGCATGTGGTTCAGGGATCGACGTATCTACGTCCCTGAGGCCGTTCGTCTGCAGATCCTCAAGTTGGTCCATGACTCCAAGGTGGCTGGTCACAGGAGGGTACAGAAGACACGAGTTCCTAAGCCGATTTTTCTGGTGGCCGACTTGCCTGAAGGATACTAAGGACTATGTTCTCTCTTGCGAGGTATGTGCTCATTATAAGACTCCTCGTATGTCACCTACGGGTCTTCTTCAACCATTACCTGTTCCGTCCCGCCCATGCGGGTCTATCTCAATGGACTTCATTGTGGAGCTGCCTACATCAGGTGGCATGAATACGATCCTGGTAGTGGATCGCCTGACTAAAGCTGCTCATTTTGTTCCTTGCCCCGGTCTTCCCTCAGCTAAGGATACAGTGAACTTGGTTATACAGAATGTTTTTCGGCTGCATGGGGTCCCGGATGAAATCATCTCTGACCGTGGAGTGCAGTTTACCTCAAGTTTCTGGAAGGAGTTTTGCTCTGCACTCAATATTAATGTCTGTCTTTCTTCCGCTCATCACCCCCAGACGAACGGTCAAACCGAGCGTACCAATCAGAACTTGGAACAATATCTACGATGCTACGATGCTATGTCAGCCATCTTCAGGATGATTGGTTGGAGTTACTTCCATTAGCTGAATTCTCATATAACAATTCTCAGAGTGCCTCCACTAAGTTCACACCTTTCTTTGCCAATCTGGGTTACCATCCGAGTATCTTACCTAGGTCTCCGATGAATGCTCCGGTTCCAGCTGTAGAGGAGAGGCTGACTGCGATGAGGCAAAATCTGGAGGTTCTGAAGGAATCTTTGACCTCAGCTCAGGAACGTTACAAGAAATTGGCTGATAGATTTCTTAAACCGGCACCCATGTTCAAGGTAGGAGATTCCGTGTGGTTATCCACTAAAAATCTGAAGTTGAACGTTCCTTCACAGAAACTTGGACAGAAATTCATTGGCCCTTTCAAGATCAATGCTATTGTGAGCTCTGTGGCCTGCCGTCTGAAGTTGCCTAGGACTATGAAGGTACACCCAGTTTTCCATGTTTCTTTACTAAAGTCTGTATCTCCTAATACCTTCCAGGGACGTGTTGTGTCACCTCCGCAGCCTGTGGTGATTGATGGGCAGGAACAATTTGTGGTGGAAGAGATTATTGATTCTATGTTTCGCAGGAATCGGCTCCAATATCTGATAAGATGGCACGGGTATCCCCCTGAAGAAGACTCTTGGGAACCTGTGGAAAACATCAATGCCCAACAGAAGATTTCTCGTTTCCATCAGAGATTTCCTGAGAAACTGGGTCCAGCATCGTCCTGAGGCCGCTTCTAAGGAGGGAGTAATGCAGGACTGCAAATATTTTAAATTACATTTTGGCCCTTTTTGCCCTCTTTAAAGATGGTGTCTTTTGTCTCATGTGCCCCTTGTCTTGCTGCTTTATAACTCCACCCCAGCCTCTAATCAGTGCTAGAGTATTCTGCCTGTGATCTTCTCCAGGTGGTTTCCTCGTTTCCTGCTCTGCCCTGCAGACTTGTTTGGATCTTCTGTTACCTGCTCTCAGAGACTCTGCTGCCTTCAGTTGTTACCAGTATTCCTCCTTCTCCTGGCTGCTCCTACTGCTACCTCTGAGTCTCAGTCTTCACCTGCATTCTGCTAACAAGTAAGCTGGTTTCTGCTCTGACTCACCTGCTTTAGATAGCTGCAGAGCACGGGACTGTGCTGCACTATCAGGGACTTCCTACCCAGGCCTCCCTGGATTATCTAAATATTGTATGGACTTCCTTGCATGGACTTGATAAGGACTTCCTTGTTTTCTAGCATCCTCTAGTGTGAATTGTGCTTTACAGATTGCTTTGCTGATTACATTTAGAGCACGAGACTGTGCTGCATTATCTGGGACTTCCTACCCAGGCCTCCCTGGATTATATAATATATATTGTTTGGACTTGATAAAGACTTCCTTGTTTTCTAGCATCCTCTAGTGTGAACAGTGCTTTACAAACTGCTCTGCTAATTGCATTTTCCACTGAGTGACTTTGTGTTTTTGTCTGCACTTGTTTAAAACACCGTGTGTTTATAATATACACTTTGACACCTATAAGTTGTGTTCTGTTGTATCTTTGTTCCACGCAAAAAGACTCCTGTGGTATCCATTATAATTATTACAACAACAACTGTTAAGAGGAGACTTTGTGCAGCAGGCCTTCATGGTAAAATAGCTGCTAGGAAACCACTGCTAAGGACAGGCAACAAGCAGAAGAGACTTGTGTGGGCTAAAGAGCACAAGGAATGGTCATTAGATGGGTGGAAATCTGTGCTTTGGTCTGATGAGTCCAAATTTGAGATCTTTGGTTCCAACCACCGTGTCTTTGTGCGACGCAGAAAAGGTGAACGGATGAACTCTACATGCCTGGCTCCCACCGTGAAGCATGGAAGAGGAGGTGTGATGGTGTGGGGGTGCTTTGCTGGTGACACTGTTGAGGATTTATTCAAAATTGAAGGCATACTGAACCAGCATGGCTACCACATCATCTTGCAGCGGCATGCTATTCCATTCGGTTTGCGTTTACTTGGACCATCATTTATTTTTCAACAGGACAATGACCCCAAACACACCTCCAGGCTGTGTAAGGGCTATTTGACCAAGAGGGAGAGTGATGGGGTGCTACTCCAGATGACCTGGCCTCCAATCGAGATGGTTTGGGGTGAGCTGGACCGCAGAGTGAAGGCAAAAGGGCCAACAAGTGCTAAGCATCTCTGGGAACTCCTTCAAGATTGTTGGAAGACCATTTCCGGTGACTACCTCTTGAAGCTCATCAAGAGAATGCCAAGAGTGTGCAAAGCAGTCATCAAAGCAAAAGGTGGCTACTTTGAAGAACCTAGAATATAAGACATATTTTCAGTTGTTTCACACTTTTTTTGTTAAGTATATAATTCCACATGTGTTAATTCATAGTTTTGATGCCTTCAGTGTGAATGTACAATTTTCATAGTCATGAAAATACAGAAAAATCTTTAAATGAGGTGTGTCCAAACTTTTGGTCTGTACTGTATATATATATATATATATATATATATATATATATATATATATATATATATATATATATATATATATATATATATATATCTGCGGTACCTGTGCATCATGAATCGTGGTATGTGTTGAAGGGGCCCACTGAGACTCTTTCGCCCAAGACCCACAAAAACCTGGAGCCGGCCCTGTACGAACTGGGGGAGGGGTTGCCCACTTGCCGTCGGGGACACTGGCACGCTATGGCGCCTGTGAGTCGGAGGGAGCCGAGTACAAGCGCTGGCACCACCCCTTCCTCAAATACTCACCTCTCGTCGTTCCCCTCTGCTCCAGACTACTCTGTTCAGTGTCTTCTGACTTTCTGTGACGTCTCAGGGCAGAGGGCGCGATGACGTCACTACAGCGTGGCCTCTGTGCTGAGCAGTGCAAAAAGTCAGAAGATGCTGAAGAGACCGGAGCAGCGGGTAACAAGGGGAGGTGAGTATATGATAATCTTTTTTTTATGTGTGGAGCAATATGTGGGGCCCATTATATACTGTATGGAGCAATATATGGGGCTATTATATAGTGTATGGAGTAATATATGGGGCCATTATACTATATGGAGCATTATATGGGGCCCATTATATACTGCATGGAGCAATATATGGGGCCCATCATATACTATATGGCGCAATATATGGGGCCATTATATACTGCATGGAGCAATAGATGAGGCCATTATACTGTATGGAGCAATAAATAGGGCCATTATATACTGTATGGAATACTATATGGGGCCATTATATACTGACTGTATGGAATAATATATGGGACCCATTATACTGTATGGAGCATTATATGGGGCCTATTATACCGTATAGAGCAATATATGGGGCCCATTATTCTGTATGGAGCATTATATGGTGCTAATATACTGTATGGAGCAACATGTGGTGCCTATTATACTGTATGGAGCAATTTATGGGGCCCATAATACTGTATGGAGCACTATATGGTGCCAATAATACTGTATAGCGCACTATGTGGTGTCAATAATACAGTATGGAGGACTATGTGGTGCCCACAATACTGTATGGAACACTATATGGTGTCCATAATTCTATGACCATACCATTTAATCACTAGCTTTATTACAGTCCATGTACCCATGCTTTGTCTCCTTGTTTTTCCCGAGCTCATTCTGCTAACCTCAATTGATTTACATATATGGGAAACTGTTTCCTTCTATACCTGTGCTTTTTCACTAGTGATTGTAAATGTTGATTCAATAAAATTATATTCTTTTTTATCAATTTCTTGGAGATATATTAACTCATTTGGTCTTTGGTAGGATATTTATAATGTTGAGTCTTCATCAATTATGATATTTATAGTCCTGAAATCCCATTACTCTATGGAGGACAATAAGGTCCGATCTAAAATGAAAAGTCTGCAGTCACTCTCTGACTGCAGACTTTTGATTTCCCCCAGCGCATGCACTGTGCGCTGCGAAGATTCGCCGGTTTATGAGTTACTGCAGAACTTACAATAGATATCACTCATAATGTAAGAAGTAAGTGAAGTCTTTGGCATTGTACTATACCTATATTTCTTATCTGTGCATCATGAATTGTGTTATGTGTTAAAGGGGCCCACTGAGACTCTTTCACCCGGGGCCCACAAAAACCTGGAGCCGGCCCTGTGTAGGGGGATGATATTCTGAAGTAACTACAGATCGATACAGTGTGCAGGCTATGAACTATGTAAATCCGCCCCCATTCTCCCTCCTTAGGGAGGTGCAATGCACTGTTGGAAGTACTGGAAAAGAAGTCAGAACAGTAAAGTTCTGGCAGAGTCCAAAGTGCTTTACACGCCCCCCACTACTGAGAGAACAGCAAGTTAGTGAGCAGAGGCAATGGTCCATGCGGTGCTTAAACAAAGGGATTTATTCAGGTCAGACAGGCACTAAACACATAACCATGGAGACCCCTGAACTTTGTCAAGTTTTGAATGAAGATACACATACACTTGAAAGGGAACCTATCACCCCATTTGAGCAATTTGATCTATTAATATGGGCATACAGGTTGTAGACAGCTGAAACTAGTCATACCTGTATGCCTTATTGATGATGCCTTGATCTGTACAAATCATCTTTTATCGCTTTACGTTAATTAGATCTTCCAGGCTATGGGGCGTACACTGCCCAGAAGATAACACTGCCTCCTCTCTTCATCATACATTTCTCATGCCCTCTCTCCACTGTGTGCCTATTATGTGAGGTGCGTGGTTTGAAATTGTGAGAGCTGCCTGGCATGACTTTATTATACTGGGGCATCGGAAATGACCAGCTTACTATGCAGAGCGGGAGAAAGGAAGTCTGGTGTGCACCTTTTCTGCGTGCCGGAGAACACTGGGACCAGAATTTACAGTGACTCTTGCCTGCACAAAATAAAAATTTAAGTCAATGTCTATAAAAGGGCGAAACAATGCAGATGAGTGACAGCAGGCAGTATGCGCAGGCGCGGGATTTCTGGGAGGGGAGGAGAAATGTAGTATAATGAAGAGAGGAGGCAGTGTTATTTTCTGGGCAGCATATGCCCCATAGCCTCGAATAAATAATTATAAAGCAATAAAAGATGATATTTACGCAAGGCATCATTAATGAGGCATACAGGTATGACAGCTGTCTACAACCTGTATGTCCATATTAATAACTAAAATCTCTCAAATTGGGTGACAAATTCACTTTAACCCCTTCACCCCCAGCCTGTTTTCACCTTCCTAATGAGGCAATTTTTTTTTTTTTTATTTCTGACCAGTATCATTTTATGTAGTAATAACTCTGAAACGCTTCAACGTATCCCAGTGATTCTGAGAATGTTTTTTAATGACATGTTGTACTTCATATTAGTGGTAAATTTTGGTTGATATGATTTGTGTTTATTTATGAAAATTTTGCCAAAAAACTAGAAAATTTAGCAATTTTCAAACTTTGAGTTTTTATGCCTTTAAAACAGATAGCTATACCACACAAAATAGATAATACATAACATTTACCACATGTCTACTCACAGCACCATCATTTTTGAAACTTTTCTTTTTTGCTAGGAAATTAGAAGAGTTAAAAGTTGATCAGGAATTTTTTCATTTTTCAACAAAATTTACAAATCAATTTTTGTAGGGACCACATCCCATTTCAAGTGACTTTGAGGGGCCTATGTGACAGAAAATACCCCAAAGTGACACCATTTTAAAAACTATACCCCTCAAAGTGCTCAAAACCACATTAAAGAAGTTTATTAACTCTTTAGAGGCTTCACTGGTATTAATGCAATCTGGAAGGAAAAAATAAATTTTCTTTTTCCACCAAAATATTCATTTAGCCCCAAATTTTGCATTTTCAAAAGAGTAACAGGAGAAAATGGACCAGACAATTTGTAGTGAAGCTTTTCCTGAGTACACTGATACCCCATATGTGGTGGAAAACTACTGTTTGGGCACATGGTGGGGCTCAGAAGGAAAGGAGCACCCTTCAACTTTTGGAGCACAAAATTGGCTAGAATAGATAGCGGATGCCCTGTTGCATTTGCAGCGCCCCTGATGTGCCTAAACAGTAGAAACCCCCAACAAGTGACCCGAGTTTAGGAATTACACTCCTCAAGGAATTTATCTAGAGGTGTGGTGAGCACCTTGAACCTGCAGGTGCTTCACAGAATTTTACAATATTGAGCCGTGAAAATAAATCTAATTTTTCCAGCAAAAATGTTGCTTTAGCTCCAAATGTTTCCTTTTCACAAGGGTAACAGGAGAAAATGGACCACAACATCTTTTGTGCCGAGGTTGCTGATATTCCATATGTGATAGGAAACTACTATTTGGGCACACAGCAGGGCTCAGAAGGGAAGAAGCGCCAGTTGAATTCTGGAGCCCAATTTTGGCTGGAATAGATTGCGGATGTCATGTCACATTTAAAGAGGCCATGACATGCCAAAACAGCAGAAACCCCCACAAAGTGACCTCATTTTGGAAAATACACTTCTTGGGGAATTCATCTAGTGGTGTAGTAAGCATTTTTTAACCCACATGTGACTCATAGAATTGTATAACATTGGGCTGAATCAATGGAAAATTACCAATTTTTCCACTAAAATGTTGCTTTGGCCCCAAGTTTTCAATTTTCAAAAGGGATAATAGAAGAAAATGGACTGAACAATTTGTTACGTAATTTGTTCAGAGTACGCCAATACCCCATATCTTGTCAAAAATTACTTTTAAGGCACAATGCAAAGCTCAGAAGGGAAGGAGCGCCATAATGGAGTTCTGATTTTTACATACAGCTATATCAGTAATGAAACATCCAAGTATTGCAATGTAATGTAATACAAAGAAGCAGAATACAAAATCATATTTGTGAAAAAAGGAATAAGCACAAAAGTAATAAAGACGAAGGTATTCACTATCAACTGTGAAACCAGATGTCCAGCTTAAGCTTTTTAGACTTTTTCAGGGAAAGGCAGAAGAGAGGGAAGGTGAAGCTAAGGAAGGAAAAAGATGCAAGGTTGAGAGGGGGAGAGGAAGAAGAAGGGAGGGGGTAAGTAAGAGGGGGATAAGAAGATTCGGCCTCTTTGTTAAGAAGCAAGATTAATGTTTAAATCTTCCTCCCATTTTAGAATAAATGGAGGAAGGGTTGGTCCAGTGGGGAGATCAACATGGAATAGGTCCTGGAAAGAGCGTATCTAAATGGATTATGATAGGACTTGATATAGTGGGGAGGCTGATGCCACCTCCATCTTTTGGTGTACAGATAATTAAACGTTTAAGTCGAGCTGTCTTTCTAGCCCAAATAAAGGCATTTTGAATTTTGCAAATAGTGTTGAAGAAGACTGAAGAAATTCCGATGGGAAGGGTTTGTAGGAGGTACAGGATTCTCAGGAGGATGTTCATTTTGAAAATCTGACATCTGCCGATCCATGTAAAAGGAAAAGTTTATCACCTGGGTGGAGGAGATGCCAAGAGTCAAGAAGCTGATGGTCATGCAGAAGCTGTCTAAATCTGCTTAAGGCTGCTGAAGATAAAGACGGTGACCCAGATGAAGTGTTGAGTGGGGGATCCAAAGCTATGTTAAAATCTCAGCCCCGGGACCAAAGTACCCTTAGTAAACTCATCTACATGCTCCAGAAAATCAGATAAGGTGGAAATCTGACCAACATTTGGCAGATGCAATGACGCGAAGGTCAACAATTGGGAAGTAATCTTGCCCTTAACCAAGAGCATTCTACCCACTCCATCACTATGAGATTCAATAAGTTTCCAAGGTAATGTACGTGAGGTCAAGATACTGGTGCCACGAGATTTGGAGTCTGGTGAGTAGCTATGATATGATGATATGCTGTAGAGAACCATTGACTAGAAAGTTTATAGAGTTTGTCTAAACAAAGATGTCTCCTATAGAAAGCCAACTTCTAAGTGACCCCTCCAAAAGATTCATCAAATTTGATCTCTTTTCAAGACTGTGCAGGCCTTTCATATTTAATGAGCCCACTTTCAAGTCTGTTAGCATTGTTTGTGACATATTCCCACCCGATAAACAGTGAAGGAAGGGGAGGGGTGAAACAGAAAAGAAAAAAAAAAAAGGGGGGTGTAGACAAGAAAGGGAAAACTGGAAAGAAGGGACGGTGAAGTGGAAAAGGAGAGGTGTGGAACTAAAGAAGAGGTACTATGGGGAATGGGGATAAAAGAAAAGGTCAAGCAGGAGGACACCACTTGATCCCGAGCAGATGTCCGGGTAATTAAACTCCCCAAAAAACATTGGAGAGCAGAGGAAGACCCAGAAAACCATGGGGCGGTGCTGCGCTAACCACAGCAGGGATTAAACAATAATTATTAGAATATAATTGAGAGTTCCCCTTCCTAGCAAGTAGAAGAGGGAGGTACTAATCTCAGTTACATGAGATATGAAATAAAATAAATCATAAAAATATGAAAAATAAATATGAAATACTCAAACATATTTAGATTCTTATACAAGGAAGTATACGCATTATATCAGCGACAAATTCCCTTATATTTATCTAAAGACCAATTAATACAAGTCAGAGACCATTGGAGTTGAAAGAAAATAGCACCACGATTCATGTCTCAGGAGGGACGTCCAAAGCAGGATATGAAACTGATGTAGTGACTTCACAGTTCTCTTGTAGATCCGGGGTAAAATTAGTTGACTGAGATGGGAGTTAGTTCCCTTTGGAGTCAAATGTTGTGTTCTCTGGGATCTCTTCTTCTCCTTTGCGGCAACTGCAATGACCTGCCCACCATGAATCAATTGGAGACGTGTAAAGATGGGATGCCCGAGAAGATCTTCTGGTTTTTTTTTTTGTTTTTTTTTAGAAAGTGCACCATTTTTTCTCATAATCAAATGGGGTGGTCCCATCGGTATGATTCACCGTTGTCTTTGATCTTAAGTAAAAGGGGCTGAAGCTGCCTTCTCGTATAGAATGCGGCTGGAAATATCAGGAAATAAACTGATTTCAGCTCCATCCATCGCCACTGCCCGTGATGCCAGAGTATTATTTCTTTATTGGTATAATATTGAAATCTACAAAGAACATCACAAGGGTTGGAGGCAAACAGAGGACCAGCAAGAGACACACAATGTATTCTATTGATAGTGTAGGTAGCCTCAAGGGGCCTTTGTGATACCAGGTAAAAGATAGAAGTCATCATTCATAGATTATCAGAGGTAACACTCTCATGATATTGTTTAGTCTGCCCCAGTTTTCTTGGTCGTCGACCAGCATTGTCAGTGATTGTATATGTCACTGAGAGCGGGAGACTTCTCTCTCTAAGGCAGAAACTCTTTCAGAAAAAGAAGCAGTAGCCTTCTCATTTGAGACAGTTTGTGCTGCTAAGGCGTCGATATCACCCTTTATGGGGGCTAGGGCCGTTCTTGAGAGGCCTCCACCCTAGATTTTAGAGTGTCCAGGAACTGTTTGGTCGGCAGAGCTTGGATCAGCTCCCAGAGGCTCTGTATTTCTGACTGCGTCTTAGGGAGAGAGTTAGTGGTAGTATGAAGTTGCATTATAGCCGATTCACCCCTCTTCAGGAAGTCCCAAGCAGCGGCTGAAGCAGGGTCAGGGTCATCCAGTAGTTTAGGGATCGATGAGACAGTCCCGGTTTATACTTTCCCTGCCCCCAGGGCTTTGGATGTGGAGCCTCGTGTCTGCAGCAATTCAGGAAAATCAGTCACCATTACTGAAGTGTGCGAAAACGCCATTCCCAGCTTGCTGGTCTGAAAGAGGTGCCCCAGGTTTGAGTGACCAGAGGTTCATCGTGAAACGGTAAGAGGTTCACTGGCTTCACTTCTCTTCCTCCTCGACATGATAAGCAGGATTTATCCGTTGTATCAGCTTTCTGTCACCAGGGCCATATTTTTTCTCGAATATGGACTCACATCTCTGAAATTATTTTTATGAACACCCTTGGGGCCATAGACAACCAAAGGGATCGGCTTGAAATGGAAAATGCTGCCTGTTTCCCTGGATGTTTACTGCCACCCTCAGGATAGATACATGGGAATATGCATCCTGGAGATTTAATATTGCCATGAAGCATTCTGGGAAGAGAAGTTTCATCGCTGTTCCTATTGTTTCCATTTTGAAATACTTGACTTTTAAACAGCGATTCATATCTTTCAGGTTCACTATAATTCTTAAGGAACAGTCTGTTTTTTCCCGTAAAAAAAAAGAAGACTGTAGAACCCTCTCACTTTTTCTGGCTCTGCAACCTGCGTAAGCACCCCGTTCTGTATCAAGGTCAGGACGTCCTGTTCTAAAGCCTTTTGTTATGCTTTTGAGAACTGGATTTTTGTGACCAAGAATCTTACTGGTGGCGGGAACTGAATTCTAGCTTTAAACCCTGCTCTATGGTATCTAATCCATCTTTTTTTTTAAAAAAAATTTCTACCCAGGCAGGAAGAAACCTTTTTAATCTTTGACCTACCTGGACCCTGGCATCATCATCTTCTGGGTCTCTTTGAGGGATCAGAGGGAAAGGAGTCTTAATTAAAGCCTTTCCACTTGGGTCCATAGTCCTTGTAGACACAAACTGCCTTCTTTCAAAAGGACCTCCTCTGAAAGGAATTAGCAGGGAATCCTTTCTTGGCATCTGCCGCCTTCTCAAGTATCTCATCTAGGTCTGATTCAAAAAGGAATTCTCCTTGGCATGGAATACCGCATAATTTACTTTTTGACTGAAGATCTCCTCCCAATTCTTCAACCAAAGAGCCCGGCGAGCGGAGTTGGATAAAGCATATAAGCAGGCCGTGAGTCTTACTGCATCCACTAGAAAATCAGCTGTTGTTTGAATGGTTGGAAAACTGGCTAAAATCTGATCGTGCGAGCATTTATTTTTTATCTGAGAGTACAGCTGATCTAACCATACAATCAGGCTGTGCATGTTGCAGCGATATTTGGTTTAAATGCGCCACCCCGACTCCCAAGGCCTTTTGAGGAAACTTTCTGCCTTTTTATCTAAGGGGTCCTTTAGGAGCCCTGAGTCATCAAAAGGCAAGGCCGATTTCCGGGATACATATGAAATGGCCACATTAATTTTTGGGGCATTTTCCCAACTCTCAGAAATATCAGCTTCAAAGGGGTATTTTCCTCTTTTATCAGGCTTCATCCATTCTTACTTTATCAGGGAGGATATATTCTAATGTATTGGAAAACATTTCTGTTTCCTCACTTCAAAATATCACGTCCTGTATGGTTCTGGGCTACTTAATGTCCTCAATTTTCATTGTGGCCCTAACAGCTTGATATAATTTGTTTGTGTCCTCTGCCGGGAAACAAGGACGGCCTTCATTATCATCTGAGGAGGAAGATGAAAATGAGACATCCAAATAAAATCCGTCTAATTCCCCATCTCCCAAGTCCTCGTCCGAGCTCATATCCAACGAACATTAGGGACTTAAGAATAGGACCCCTTAAGTGAATTCCTGACCTCCGTTTTTACTACAGCTTTCAGGTTATTCATAAGGGACCAGAATTCCTCTGCCACAGTCTTCTCTATGCAAAGTTGGCACAATTTTTTGTTATAGGATGACAAAAATTTGGCTCTACAAAGTGCACATTCCTTATTTTTTGCCTTATTCAGCGCTTTTCTAGGCCTGTCCTACAACAAAACGTATTCAAGGGACACAGAATTAGTCTAAAGGTAAAAGGGGTATTTCACCCACCCCAGCAGCAGGAAACTACCGTGCACAAAGAGGCTGCATCTTCCGCAGGACCTCTGGCCTGGCTCCCTTTCTACATTCTGCCGATCCACTGGTGCAGCCAAGAATGGTAAGGGAAGAGCACCTTCCATGACATGAGGTGCCATTTTTGAATTTCCCACCTTGGGGGCGGCCAGGCCCCCGTAAGTGACGTCAGATGCCGGCCACTTTCCTCTGCACATATGTGTGTACGACATACTGCGGCCCTCAGGACGGAAGGGGATGTATCCACCTCCTAAGCCGCTCTGCTTGTGTTGCGATCAGCGCCCCTCACCACCAGACGATCCACCGGGAACGCCTTCAGTCTCCTGCGGCAGCTCAGGTGAGAGGGGAATTTAAAGGACATGTTCCAGACCTACTGCACCAGCGATTTACCTGATCTATCCCAACTGGGGAGAGAAGTCAGTGTCCGGAATCCCTGGCATCCCCAGGGACTGTAGGTCTGGCTCCAAGGACAGGAAACCACTGAAGTGGGAGGAGAGGCTCCACCTTTTAAATCTGTAGGTTTTCTGTCCTTGGGGGCAGATACTCTCTCTCTTCTCTTATGCTGTTGTGGGATGGGAAAAGAAGTATACTCAGAGCTATAGCTTTTTTATTTCTCCGCTGATGGAGCTGGAGTACACATTGTTTTTTTTTATACTTTTTTACTTGCTCCTTCTATAGGACTTTAACTTTGAGTGTACGATCAGGAAATAGCAGCATTTTGGAAGCAGCGTATTTTTGTTGCTTCCAAAACATTGCAGTCTAATCACACAGGTTAATCCGCATGTGTTCATTGAACAATGCGGATTTACTGCTTCCAATACATTCTATTGTGAAAATTTCTGTTGCGGAGGCCAGTGTCTCCGCTGCAGATAATTGCCATACTATGGCTCATAAACCCGTGATCCGGGTGAATTTAAGAGTCAAATAAAAGCAGTGGGAATGGGATTTCTATAACTCTCATCCACTGTGCTTATATGGTAGAACACAGCGTTTTGGACGCAGCGCAGGTGAGCTGCGTCCAAAACGCTTCTATTCCTGATTCTGGACAAGTACCCTTACTACTCTGATCGCTGGTATAATGCATTATATCCGTCAGTGCTACACTGACCGAACGCCTTTTAGACCATGCTCCTGGCATGGTCTAAAAGGCTCCTGTAGCGGGTAGACCCGGAGGTCGTCATGACAATGCTTGGGCCCTTGCAATGATGATCCCCTCCCTCTCCTAAATGTTGCGATCAATATCAATCACGGCATTTAGGGGGTTAAATGCACCTTAAGTTCTTGTGAGTAGAGTCTTTGGTCCTATTGTTTGAATTATTGATTAGTTTCTTAATCTTTAATTTATAATTCACTGTTCAACACCAAAATTGTAAATTGAACAAAAGTAGCTAATTCATAGATTTGATGCTGCAGGTAAAATTGAGAATTAGCTCTAGTTTTTATTTTACAAGTGTCGATCGTGGAGAATTGTAATGCAGTAAATGTATGGAAGCAAAGATATCTTTTCACAATAGGTTGTATTAGGTTGGCAATATCCGGGGAAGAGAAACACTTCAGCCTGGTACGAAAAAATTTACAAAATGAACCATTGGTTGATTCTGACAAAAAATGTTACTCCCTCCGCTGCACATCAAACTAGGACTAATGAAAAACTTTGTAAAGCGCAAGAAGATAGTGATGGTTTCAAGTATTTGACATCAAAATTTCGATTAAGTCATGCAAAGTTGAAAGAGGGTATCTTTGTTGGCTTACAGATTAGGGAGCTTCACAAGGACATTCAGTTCGATGACGTACTTCAAGCTGTTCAGTTTTTTACCCCTTCACCATTTTGCGATTTTCCGTTTTTGCACCTTCATTTTTTTCTCCCCTTCCTTCCCAGAGCAATAACTCTTTTTTTTCTGTCAATATAGCCGTATGAGGGCTTGTTTTTTTGCAGGACGAGTTGTACTTTTGAATGACACCATTGATTTTACCATATAGTGTACCGGAAAACGGGAAAAAAATTCCAAGTGCGGTGAAAAAATTGCTTAGGTTGCCACTTTTTGAGACCCATAGCGTCTCCATTTTTTGGGGATCTGAGGCTGGATCCCCTTAGGGGACTTTAAGATGCGATCGTCCAATCGCCTATGCTATACATAGCAGTGCATCAGCACTGTTATGTATAGAAGAAATCAAGATCTCCTATGAATGCTGGCCAAGAGCAGACCCCAGGCTGACATGCCAACCCATCGGCACCACGATCACATGATGGGTGCTCATGGGCGGGACTTTTGACGCGCTTCCAGCTGGCGAGTGTTAAATGCTTACAGTGGCATTTAACTGGTTAGCAGCCATGGGTGGATCTTGGATTCATCAGTGGCTGTTATAGAGGCACACGACAGCCGTCATGTGGGGAAAGATGCGGGCTCAGTGTCGGAGCCCGCATCAAAGGCAAGGACACGACCTGGGACGTACCTACAGTGGGAAAAAAGCATTTTATACACTGCTGATTTTGCAAGTTTTCACACCTACAAAGAATGGAGAGGTCTGTCATTTTTATTGTAGGCACACTTCTGAGCTGGAATCTTAACAAAAAACAGAAAATCACATCGTATGATTTTTACATATTTCATGCAATAAAATGCCAATCAATTAAGTATTTGATCACCTACCAACCAGCAAGAATTCTGGCTCTCACACATTTGTTAGTTTTTCTTTAAGAAACCCTACTACTCTGCACTCATTACCTGTATTAATTGCACCTGTTACTCACACTCCAACCTCTCCAGCATGGCCGACACCAAAAAGCTGTCTAAGGACACCAGGAACAAAATTGTAGACCTGCATAAGACTGGGATGGGCTACAGGACAACAGGCAAGCCGCTTGGTGAGAAGGCAACAACTGTTGGAACAATTATTAGAAAATGGAAGAAACACAAGATGACTTTCAATCTTTCTCGGTCTGGGACTCCATGCAAGATCTCGCCTCATGGTGCAAGGATTCTGAGAATGGTCAGGAATCACCCCAAAACTACATGGGACAGCCTGGTCAATGACCTGAAGAGAGCTGGGACCACACTCTCAAACATTACCGTTAGTAACACACTACCCCGTCATGGATTAAAATCCTGCAGGGCACGCAAGGTCCCCCTGCTCACACCAGCACATGTCCAGGCCCGTTTGAAGTTCGCCAATGACCATCTGGATGATCCAGAGGAGAGATGGTCTCATCTGACCACATGTCCTTCCAAAATAGAACTTTTTGGTATCAACTCCACTCGCCGTGTTTTGGAGGAAGAAGAATGAGGAGTACAACCCCAAGAACATCATCCCAACCGTGAAGCATGGTGAGGGAAACCTCATACCTTGGGGGACAGGAAAACTGCACCGTATTGAAGGGCGGATAGATGGGATCATGTATCACGAGATGTTGGCCAACTACCTCCTTCCCTCAGTAAGAACACTGAAGATGGGTCGTGGCTGGGTCTTCCAACATTACAATGACCCGAAATACACAGCCAGGGCAACTAAGGAGTGGCTCCGTAAGAAGCATTTCAAGGTCCTGGAGTGACCTAGCCAGTCTCCAGACCTGAACCCAATAGAAAATCTTTGGAGAGAGCTGACACTCAATGTTGACCAGTGACAGCAATATGTCCAAGGTTGTGAAGGGGTTAAGAGTGTTTGTTTAGGATTTTTGGGAAACAAGTGTGTGTCCGATTACAAAGAGCTTGTGGATGAGATCCTCATTTGCCACCACAAACTTGGGATACATGTCTCTGAAGATTCACTTTCTCCATTCCCACCACAACTTCTTCCCAGAGAACTGTGGAGCTGGCAGTGATGAACACTGTGAGAGATTCCATCAGGACTTTTCTGCTATTGCTAAAAGGAATGAAGGGAAATTGAGCCCAGCAATGTTAGGTGACTACTTCTGGACAATCAAGAGAGACACTCCAGAGCTACACTACAAATGGCAGGCCAAGAGAAAGCACCCAACTTGAAATTGCAATAAATGTAGTTACTTAGTAATTTATTATGTACTTTGGCCCATGTAATGATCGTTTGTCGCAAAAAAGTCCAATAAATGTGTGGAAGGTTTTTGCAAATTTCACCTTTTAACCATGAATTGTGTAATTCATTAATTTCACTGCCCCACATCTCCCATTTTAAAAACTAGAGCTAATGATTTAGTGATATGGTAATATTCTGTTCCCTTATGGTCATAGGAATGTAGAGAAATTATTTGCAAATGCAGTCAAATTAGGTTATGAAAATTTGTTGAACAGTGTTATTTGAATGTATCCTCAGATTTGTAAACTGCGTTAACATAAAATATATAGGCTAGAAGATAAAAAATAAAAAAATTATTGGAATTTTATCTGCATTGATCACCAGTATTACAACTTGCAGGCCCCATCTCGTTTTCCTTTAATGGCTCTTTAGGAGAACACTAGCGGCAAAGATTTTTTTTTGATATATAGATACATAATACAGTAAAAAGCAGTAAAGTGAGTAAAAAAATCAAAGTATCATATGCATTTCAGTTTTGTTTGGGTCTCTCCCTCCTTCCCTTAAACTTCTAGGAGCAGAAGCTGCAACCTGGTCTGCCAATCAATCTACATCTTTGCCTAAGATGGATACTGTAAATTCTTGTTTATCACGGTTTGTATTAAAGTATTTTCAATGAAGAATTCATTACCATAAAGATAACCAAAGAAAACTCTCTACATTTTGTTTATTGAGACATACTAATTAAAAAGGCACAAACATGGGGCGTGTTTACATGGACAATATAACAAACATATACATTAAAAGTGTAGGAATGTGGCTGCTTTCTGCTACACAGAAAGTACCTAAGCTTTTGTATATACAAAAGATGTACAGTTTGTCCTACAATACAAAAGATCAGTTATAAAATATTTATACACTGAATTCTATTTATTGTATATATCAAGCCCCTACACGGTCTGTATTTTTCTATCCAGTTTTCTCATGTGAGAGGAGTCCTCTTTTTAAAGCATGCCATTTTTCTACTGCAATGGCTGAATAGGCCTTTAGTTTTAGAATACTTAATCTATTTCATCGACCCCATTATCTGCTAGAATAAAACTATTCATGCAGCAGAAAACAGGTTGAAATGTATAAATAAAAATTACTCTAAATCTGATAAAAAAAAAACCTCTACATTTACTTTTTTATTATTTTTTTTTATTTTTTTTTTTAGTATCGCTAAACTGAATGGCTGAAACAGTCGCAACACATTGCTTATAAAATGTGTTTGCTAGTATCTAGAGCAATTTAAGAATTTAATGCATATCTATAATGAAAATAAAAATTCAGTTCACATAATGCTCTAAAAGCAGAAATCTTGTATTCTTTTGGTTTACTACAGTACAAGTAACATTTTGGATGGGGAATAAAATATAAAATAAAAAAATATATAACTGAGTAATTAATGGGGTAGCCTTGAAGTGTGTTATCTGACCAAAAAGCAAGTGCTATTGGGGACACACCAGAATAGGCATCATCCCACTGTCGCTAAAAGAATACTAGCAAGAACAAGGATCTGAATATAAAAAAATGCTAACATATTTACACATTGAACACAGATTTCTACAGCACACACTTAAAAAATTCCATAAAGGAAGAGAGGAAGAAAAAAAAAAGGAAAAGAACAAAACAAAAACCATACATATATCTTGATATAATCTTGGCTTGTCTTGTTGGACTCACTACCGTTAGTGGTTAGCAAACAAACTGTATACAATTTTAATAGAAGCCAGCAGTTCCTTGTTAACTTTCTGACCCATCAGCAATCCAAATGGGCAAAGAATAACACATTCAGTTCTTGTGCTTCCAGACCCGTTATAGATGATCTTTTCAACTTTGTTTTTTGAAAGGTATTCCATTTGTTTGTTTCATGCTGGTTCATGTGCTGTTTACTGCTGTAATGGCATTCACTTTAATCAGCTAGGCAAGGCAGCATTGCTTCAGACCAGAACTTTCCTGGAGGAATTGGATGTAACCTTCAGAAGCACACCATTTTATTTTTTTTTTCATACTCAACCCAGACATCTTTGTAAGTGGAATAAAGAAGATGCCTCCATTCTGCTGTTCTCTGCCCAAATTCTTGATCAAATTAAATACTCCATTCAGGTTATACACTTAAATATATTTACATTCCAAATGCTGAGGATTCAGGAAGCAAAAGGGACAAGCTTCTTGGAAATTGTTTTTCCTTTTCAAATCTGTTTCTGTATAATCCCGGGCATTAGTATTCATTCGCACAATGTGTGATAAGACCAAATTTTTGTGTGCTTTTCAGCCCAGTATAGGCAATTCTATCTTCCTATGGAATACTGTTTGCAAACTTGATTCATCACTGTTGAATACAGATTCATGTGAAGACATTTTATTGTGCAACCTACAGATTTCATTTACTTTGAATATTAACAGTTAAGCACGAAGGATGCCTTAAACGAACATCACAAAAAAAGTGATTTAAAAAAAAAAGTAAAATGTATCCAATTAATTGGCATACAAATGAAGAAAAGAAAATACCTTGCTAGTGTTATTAAAATCATTAATAAATCATGTAAAATACTAATACAATTTCATTAAATCTGTTATAAACAGTCTCCTAGCCTATGTTCAGTCTTCGGTTATGGTTTATCCCTCTCCTCCTTTAATAGATGTGGTCCAGGACAAACAATTCCCAAATACTAAAAATGACCAATGAAATTGTATCTCCTTCTTATATCAGAAACAAGTTGATTGTAGAGAAGTACAAAACAACGCAATAATACTGTTGGAAATTCATGTATAAATCCATATTTCCTTTACCAAGGTGATGTAGAAGGTAGAGCTTGGGATAAGAATGACATACTCTCCACTGGTCTCATTGCTATATTTAATGGAGCAGCTAAAGTCATTGGTGTTGGGAGATTCATGGGGCTTGTTATAGTGACTGGGTGGGCTATATTAACAGGAGCAGTAACTGGCGTAGGCAAATTAACTGGTGATGTCAAAGACAAAGGTGAAGTCATTGAAATTGGTGTTGCTATGGTCACTGGATGGCCCAAATTCATGGCTGAAGGGATATTAACAGGACTGGAGACATTGACTGGACTTCTCATGCTCATGGCTGCTGCCACAGTTACTGGGTTAGTCAGGGTTCCTGATGCTGCCATGGAGGATGTAATATTGAAGGGAGAAGTAAGCGTTACAGACGTCTGAGGTGCAGTCGAAGTTTGGCACATATTGCTTGTATCTGCATTAAAAAAAATAAGAAATCAGACATCCACAGATAATTCAGGAAAGAAAAGTTAAGGAAACCACTAATTCTGACTGTTAATACAATACATTCTATTGCCCTTTGAAATTAATATAGATATTACAGTGCCATTTGTATGGCTTGTGAATCAACTGGTATGAAGACATAAAATCACCTATTGAAAAGGTCCTATGATTCTGATCCACAGCACAAAAGAGCGAGTCTGGAGCTGAAATAAGAGGAAAAATAATATATCAAAGACCCAACATAAAGTGTGACAAACTTTTCAGTAGATCATTTCAATTTGTGTTACATTATCTCAGTGTTAGGCCAGATTCACATGAATCATTTGAACCACTAGATTTGCAAAATGGAGGAATTGCTATTTTTGTTCTTCCCCCTCCCAAAAATTGGGTTAAATAGCTATCAATAAACTCATACCCCAAAATGGTATCAATGAACGCCTGAAAAAAATAATGAATCCAGCAAAACATAGCCTCATACGCCTGTTGCATAGAAAGTAAAGTTTATGGCTCACTGAATATGAGAACACAATTTTTTTTTTTTCTAAATTGATTTTATTCCATAAAAGTAAGAAAACTTAAAATATAAAACTATATGAATTTGGTACCTCTATAAATCATGCTGACCCGCAGAATAAAGTGAATATGCAATTTATCCCATACAATGAACAGTGTTAAAAAAACATCCAGATGAAAAGAGAGGAGAATTGTTGCAGTAATTCAACCCCTACTGACATAAAAAAATATGTACACACAAAATAGAACCATTCAGTTTTTTTTATATACTGTATATGTAAATAATAAGAAATAAAAGGCATGTGGAAGAATAAAAGTTTCACTGATATTAATTATAAATTGTAATAACCTTATTAACCGGTCACTAGATTCATTCTACCAAAACCACGGGCAGCATTAATCAGAGCCTGGCTGCACAATTGCAAATGTTGCAGCGTTTAAGGAAAAAAAAAAGAGTTTAAAAAGCAGGTCAGGGATTAGAAGGAGAGACCTGCAAGTCCAATGACTTTCCCGGCCAGTTCTCCAGCTCCACTCCAATGATTGACAGGTTCCTCCATATGTACACACTGGGTGGGCAGGCTATGTTTTCTCTGAGACATTGAAGCATTTCAGAGTACAATACACATGGCTGCAATCACGCAACTCATGGTTAGTTCGGCAACATTAATCTAATGGAAGGTTCCCTTTCATGTATGAGAGGCAGCTCATTTAAAAGCGCCACTAAATTCAAGGTTATTTTAAGCCCTCCTAAACGTCCTATATGGGCATGCAGATCATAGAAGGTTGAATAAAAGAAAGATACCTTG
Organism: Phyllobates terribilis; assembly: GCF_046119375.1. Lineage (NCBI taxonomy): Eukaryota > Metazoa > Chordata > Amphibia > Anura > Dendrobatidae > Phyllobates > Phyllobates terribilis. The sequence continues at coordinate 647,819,733 of NW_027362762.1, forward strand.
ATGTCTGCAATTTGAGGTCTTATTCCAGAGTAATCCACATTTTTCTGAATATGTAAATGAGCTTTTAAAATCTATGGGTAGGACACAAATCGGCACGAGAATATTCATCCAGAACTTATTTTAAATGAAAGGGGGAGTTACCAGTGCGAGACATGTTATGACAGACAGTCTGCTCTACTTGTCTCACACTGGCATCGCCCCCATTCATTTAAAATAAGCTCTGGATGCAGATTCTCAGGGAGATCTATGTCCGCCCATAGATCTTAAACAGCTCATTTACAAATTAAGAGAAACGAGTATTTCTTCGGAATAAGATATCGGATCACAGATATCAAACTATCATTTTATTCAACTTTCTATAACCAGCATGCCCATATAGACGGTTTACGTGGGTTGATCTGATGACAAAATCTTTCGGAAGCATTCATTAAAGAGAATTGATTTCCTGATGGGAAGAACAGGGCTGAACTACACATAACATGCAGACAGGTATGGTGCAATTTTTGTTAAAAGAAAAAAAAAAGCAAAGGCTTTAATATTCTTCATTGTACATGTAACTTCCATGAATGTCTAGCTTTTGTACTGACCCCTGCAATTTTCCTTGTAGAAATGGCCATAAGTGTATACATTTGTTTTAAAAACTGGTTTTGCAACATTTTTCACACAAAAAAACAAACAAAAAAAAACACATTTAAGAAACCTTGCAAACAGCATTTATTAAAATAGATATGGTCCTCAATGGTTGTAGATCTAAAATAAACCCTGTGTATAGTGTAGGGTTTTCTACTCACTTCAGCTGCGTTAGAGGTAGGCACAGGACACTGTTTTATTGCTGCATAAACCGCACTTTCAGAAGTATACAAAAGAAAAGCCTTGTCCGGCACAGTGTAACAAAACAGAAAACAAACAGTCCATCCAATATGGCGGGTTCACCCGCTCACGGTCAGTGTCCTTTTGGCAAAAACACTCTGGAGGTCTCCACACCTTCAGCCCCAGACAGTGAATGAGACACTTGGTCTCCATTTTATACACACGCCCTGGGGATGGGGATATGTGAGCAGCCAATCCCCCCCATCTCTTATGACTGCTTGAAAAAAACAGCCCTGATACACCTAATTAACCCTCTCAGCACTACTTGTGCTGGAGCATGCTTCTTTGGTTTTACATCACTGAAGTTGCCAACCTCAGCAATACATATCTCCCCTTAAGGACATGTCCGGTGGCCATTTTACAATAGTTATATCCTGCAGTCATGGTCAGGTCTTCTGATAAGGCTGCAGAAACTATTTGACTGTAGGCTTTTGAATCCACAAAGCATGCACCCAGTATACTGTCATGACTCTCAGATGATGCCAGCGAGAGCCGGCGGTCATGTAACCGCAAGTATGCGATCTGCATACTTCCGGCAACATTTCAGCTAGAAGTGCACGGCTACGCTCAATTCACTTGCCTAGTCGGAATGTATGCAAATTGTATATTTGCAGTCACATAACTGCCCTCTCTATCCGGCAACACCAGAGAATTAGAAACAGAATAAAATAAGGTACAAACTGGCCACTTTTAACCTGGTGACAGGTCCTCTTTAAGCCGCATTTACATATAAACTGAAAATATGCAAGTAAAAACTATTGGCAACAGTAGCAGGTGGATTTAACAGATTAAATGAACACCTTCTTTGTATGTAAACAGTGCATGTAAAAGGTACCTAAAGTAAATTGGTCCAGTACAATATCCCGCGTCAAAGAAAACAAATTAATTGTGTTTAACCCAAGATAACCCAATAAATATTAAACACCTCTGGGCTGTAAGCAACAGGTTTTACACTAGTTCTCATTTTCTCCTCTATTACCAAATCATATGTTATTTACATAGCACCAACATATTCTACCACACTGTACAGATATAGTCACTTTCATCAGTCCGATTCCAATGGGGCTCCCAAACTAAATTTACCATCTCAACCACATGCGACACCAGGACAAAATACAAAATCCATGTAGTTTTGGGCCTTATTCAGACATCTGTGTATCATTGTCCCAGTACGGACTGGCAAGAGTTCTCCTGACTCAAACTTGACAACCATTCATATATGCCTAAGAGGCTGTGGAGTGTAGGTCAGGAGAGCCATGGCAAGTCCGTTTACCATGGTCCATACATGGATAGTGTTTAATGGACGTCAGAATTCGGCCTTATACTGCATGGACCTATTTAATAATTTCAAAGAATTTTCTATACAAGTCTATTTAGCCAAGTTAAACATAAATACAAGTTAGTGTATTTGCACTATAGTATGTGCAATGTCATTCAAATGTAAACGTTGAAATACCTTCATACTTGATTCTACAATGAACTGGAGTCTGAAGTTCATGAAGTTGTCCTGGAAAAAGGACAAAAATGTAGATTACATCCTGAGAACAGACCACCACAATTGCCATTTTTGTAAACATACAAGGCAACTACACATTATTAATCTGGCATTTAATTAGTCTGAATTCTGGAAACAGAGACATTTTAAGACATTAAATAGAGGAATACAAGGTTATAGTTCCACTGTGACTTTAACGAGCAACTGATGTTTTAATTTTTACAAAATTAAATTTCCAAAAATTTATCTGATAATATATTGCAAAGTTTCCAATTTTCATATGTACTTTTTGAGTTATAAAATTAAAATGACAGCTACTCTTTAAAAAGTCTTTTGCAAGTCATGTTGGTGTCAGTGCATTAAAGGACCTGTCAGCACAGAATGACTGTTTGTGCTGACAAGAGTCCCTTTAATGTACCCTTTGATTACCTAGGAAAAAAAGAAGTGACAACTAATAAGACTACTAAAAAAAAAAAAGATCCCTTTTGACAATTTCCAATAAATCTAAATCTGCCTAAAACTACCAAAACTGGATTTAATTAGAACCTTGAATAAACGAATAAGTAAAGTAAACTAATGATAAACAACAAACTGTCAGTCTTCAGGATTTTACCATGTTCATGAAACATTTAGGGTATGTGCCCACGTAGTATTTTACAAGCATATATGCTGCGGAATTTCCTCAGCATAAACGCTTGGGAAACGCTTGGTAATCCGCCCCCCCATGGTCCCCAATGACAAGCCGCAATGTCAGTGCCCATGCTGCGGATTTTTCCGCAGCAGTTATGCTGCGCTCAAAAATCAACAGCATGTCCATTAATTTTGCGGACACGCAGCGTAATCGCCGCCATTGACTTGCATTGAAACGCATAATATACGTGTCAGTACATTTGTACACACGGATATTATGCGTTTCTATGTGCGGATGGTACCCAAGTCTGGAGGAGAGAAGACTCTCATCCAGACCTGGGTACCATAGAAACTGTAAAAAAAAGAATTTAAAATAAAAAATAAAAGTTTAAACTTTATTTTTTACCATTCTTATTCTTTTTTTTTAACTAACTTGGTCACACTACTATAAATCCATGTCGGTTGCATGGATTTATATAGTGTGAACAAGTTGTTAAGCACTTTTCCAAGTGATGCTAAAATCGCTTGGAAAAGCTCTTGATATGCAAAGACGCTTGACAAACGCTTCTACCTGGCGGGAAAACCGCATGTAAAATCAGTATGCGTTTTTCCTGCCAGGGAGAAGCGTAAAAAATATGCAGCATTTCTGCATCGTGGGCACATAGCCTTAGAGCATCTCTTTTTGAAACTTGAAATTGATTACTGGGTTTTCTCATTCCTCTTGTCAATGGAGCACCCCCCTGCAGCATGACAATGTTCGACTTCATTAGGGACCCACCGTATTGATAAGTGGAAAGAAAAAGCCCAATTGTGTATTTACATTTACAGGGGAATAAAAAGCAACAGTACAAGACAGCACTCTAAAAAGAAATGCATCAGAATTATTAACTTATAGGGAAAGCAAGTGTGTACTAAGACAGTGAAGGGTAGGACATGTTCTATTATACAGAATATTGGCTCCATCATATTATAGGGCTGTACCTGAAATCCTCCATGTAATTCAACCCTTTTCCCAACTGCCGCCATACATTCACTCCGTAAGGCAGAAGTAGGTGTATTGAGTGGGATCAGGGGCTAAACCTGGTCCATACAAAGCTGCGTGCCTTCTGTGTTATGCAGCTGAGTATTCTGCTCTTTTTATTTCAGAAATCGCAGATGTTTCACCACCAATCAAAACGTCTGGTATGTTACTTTAGTATTTTAATAGTTTTATAAATATGATCGTTACACTTTAGTTTCTGTTTTATACAATATGCAGATTGTAGAAAACCAGAATCACTGATAAGTTTTGATGACTGAACCAGTATTGGATCTGCCCACATGACTGAAACCATTACACTGCAGGGGGAAGAAAGTTCATTTTCTCCCCGCAGCGTTCAGCTAAGTGCGGGGAGAAAATGCTATTAACCCAATATCTGCAGTATATTAACATTTTTCTGCTGACAGATTCCCTTTAAAGTTTCACAAAGTTTCAGGCTGCCATCTAAATTTCTTTATTAGTTTTCAGATCCAACACTACAGCTTTCAGCCTTCTGCTGATGCCTATATTAGATCTCATGTACAAGCTCGTCTTTATTCCTATACGGCATTTCGAAGGCCATGAGGGATCGTATCTACTGACTGATGAGTGCAATTTAATTCCCCTCTATCAAAATCTGCTAGGGTCTCTCCTCTCTGTACACAGATGCACTGCCTGTGTAACAGCTACTCACCCAAGTCTTGTTTGCAGATACCTCCCTATCTATACCCTGAGAGTAGAGTTGGCCCTCCTTAAAAACTTGCATGCTTTGCTCATTCTCCATATTCTGTTGTAGCGTACAGAAAAGTAGAGAAAAAAATATTAATTAAAACTATTTAGAAAGTTGATTCATTTTACATTTAAAAAGGCAAATGAAAGGAATAATGAGGAAGGTTTCTGACAGACAAATTCATCGGATTAAGAGAGTGGCAGCTAAAATACCATTACAAAGCAGAAGACAGGTATTTGAAGCTGCTGGGGCCTCTGGAGTCCTGCAAACCTCAAGGTGTAGAATCCTTCAGAGGCTTGCAGTTGTGCATAAATCTACTATTCGGCTGCCCCTAAACACTGCTCACAAGAAAAGGTTGCAGTGGGCCCAGACATACATGAAGACTAATTTTAAAACAGTCTTGTTTACTGATGAGTGCCATGGAACCCTGGATAGTTGATGGACAGAGTAGTGGATGGATGGAAAATGGCCACCATGTCCCAACAAGACTAACGTCAGCAAGGAGGTGGTGGAGTCATGTTTTGGGCCAGAATCATGGATAGAGATCTAGTAGGCCCCTTTAGGCTCCACGAAGGTGTGAAAATTACCTTTGCAAAGTATACAGAGTTTCTGACTGACCAATTTCTTCCATGGTACAAAAAAAAAACAAAAAAACACAACAGTGGCATTCGTAGCAAAATCATCTTCATTCATGACAATGTACCATATTATGCTGCAAAGAATACCTCTGAGTCATTGGCTGCTATGGGCATAAAAGGAGAGAAACTCATGACATGGCCACCATCCTCCCCTGAGTTCAACCCTAGTGAGAACCTTTGGGGTATCATCAAGCAAAAGATCAATGAGGGGGAAGGGGTGGAGGCAGTTCACATCAAATCTCTGGGAGGCTATTCTGACATCCTACAAAGAAATGCAAGCATAAACTATCTGAAAACTCATAAGTTCAATGCATAAAATAATTGTGAAGGTGATTTCAAAGAAGGGGTCCTATGTTAACATGTACCTTGGCTTGTTAAGATGTTTTTGATTTCAGTAAATGTGACCTCTTTATGCTGCATATTCATGCTGCATTCAACAAATGACCATTTTCAGTTCATTCAACCTATAAAATGTTTGGAAACTGTTGTGCATAATAATTTGGTACAGTGCATTTTGAGTTTTTTAGTTCTGAAATACTCATCATTGGGACGTTTGTTCAATAAAATATGATTTATACTTTAACGGTTGATGATATAAACGTTATACTGTCTCATTTGCATCAACCATTTAAGAAAATCGAAGAAAAATCGAAGCATTTACATAATTTGTAACGTGGTGTAGTTTGCCTGCCTTCCCTGTGATGTTAGCCATCTTAGACCACATAAGGTGACTCGAGCAGATTAAGCTTTTAGAAAACAAACCCAATTATTACAAAGTTACTATATCCAATGGTATTACAAATAAGAAAATTCTTTACCTTGAAACTTTTTTCCTTGCTTACAAGTATTACAGTTAATACTTTGACTTTGGCCATGTGTCTTTAGGTGACTGGTGATGTAGGCTGGACTAAGAAGCTTGCCGCATACATTACATGAAACCTTCCCTTCATGGCGCACCATGTGTGTTCTCAGCCTGTCTTTTGTAGCAAAGGCAGCCGTACATGTCTAGAACAAAAACAAAATGTGAGGAAAATAAAAGGGGGAAAGAAATCCTGTAACATTAAAAACACATCAGTCATTATTGGTTAGGATACAAAGACTCCTTTGAATACAAATTATTGCTGACCCAATAAATGTCCTCTTTTGAATTTAGTGGATCAGATGGTTAAATGGAACCTTGTCAGTAGGATCCACCCTCCTAAGCCGTCTATATGGGCATGTATGCCATAGGAAGCTGAATAAAGTGATACCTTGATGTCTGATGTATTCTAGAGAGACCAACATTTTTCCTAATATGTAAATGAGCTGTTGAGATCTATGGGCCGGACACAGATCTGACTGAGAATCTGCCTCCGAAGCTTATAACTGTATATAATTGTACATAATTAAAATTATGTGCTATAAGATAACTGTAGTATCTATGTGAATGAGAACACTATCTTTCCAAAAGGTGATAGTGATTATAAATACAATTACTGTTAGGGCTCGCTCCCACTAGTGTATAAATCAGACAAGTGCAATCCGATAAAAAAAAGTATTGCACTGGGACAAATGTTACTCAATGAGGCAGTGGAGATCTGCGTATTCTTTCTCAGCTGTATTCAGCTGGGAGTAAAAGCTTCCAGCATGCTGCGATTTGACTCTGAAATTGGATGGGAGTGAGGGGGGGGGGGGGGGATCGGTTGCCATATGGACCCAACTTTTACGGATACATCACAAATCTGTAAAACTGTAAATGGTGCTGTAAAAGATTAATAGAGTAGTAAAAACAAACAAAAAAAAAACGGATTGCACATGGACTCTTCAGGATAATAATGGGACAGATTTTTTTTTTTTTTTTTAACGCTCATGTGACCTCAGCCTTACAGGCAACTAGTAGAAAGTATATTGTTTTGGCTCTATACCATAGCATTACACACATGCAAATTAAGCAAAACTGCCAGTTATTCAGGCACTACTCAGTTTGTGACTTTCATAATTAAGGTCAATTCACAACATAGTATTTTGGCTCTGTGAATGGTGCACATATTGGCGCACGTATTGTGTGTTCATTAAATAGAATTGTACATGTATTAAGAAAAGGTCAATTTATGATTTTTGTAAATGGGAGAACTGATAAGTCTGCAAAGGATGTTAATTATTAGTGTATATTCACTCGAGTAAAGCACTAAATGAGCCTGGACGTCTGTCAACATGCCGGCATGCGGCAGCCTCCTGGTGTGCGGCTGTTAGCGCTTTTTGTGAAGCGCAGCAGCAAGCAGAGATCTATCCTTCACGCTCTCGTACGCTGCGATCACATGTGATTTCCTGCAACAGCAGCGAGTGTCAGGCTTCTCTCTATACTAATGTCAGGACTGCCGTCCTAATGCGCGTTTTGCCGGCTTCTTCCATAAAATAGTGATCAAAAAGTCACATGTACCCAAAAATAGGATCAATGAAAAGTACATCTTGTTACACAAAATATAAGTCCTCACAGAATGCTGTTCCAGTAAAATTGTGAAAAGGAATTTGTCACCAGGTTTTTGCCACCTCGCCTGAGAACCGCATAATGTAGAAAGGACGCCACCCTGACTTCAGGGATGTCAATTACTGGGCTGCTTTCTGTAGTTTTGATAAAATTATTGCTTTGTCAGCAGGAGAGATTCTCATTACTCAGTGACAACCAACCCTTTTAAAGAGAATTAATATTTTTTTTCTAAAGACATGTTGTTGGTTTTTGTTTCTGAAACTAAATCTGTACGGTTATATAGTGTTGCACACTTTAAGTCTTTTTTATTTTATTACAAACAGTAATGCTCATTTCCAACATTAATAATACCTTAGAGGGATTGTCCAAAAACAATTTACATTTTAATTTTAAGGCATCTTGGAATAATAATAAGTTCCACAATTGGATGTTTTAAAAAAAACAAACATTCATGTTAAAACAGCAACTGTGAGTTTTAATGGGTAAGTTCTGACATGTGAAGGTGCATGGCAGCCCATTGACTGATTGTATGCGGGGCTCTCGTGGCATAACAGTGTCACACGAGCCTTAGGGGACCCGGCACAAATGTGGCAGGCGAGTATAAGGCAGTTTTCATTTTACATTGGGAAATGTAGTATTTAAGATATGGTTGTCCAAGTGGTGGATCACCCTTTTAACTATATTTTAAATCTAAAAAATGGAAAGTAAAAAAAAAAAAACAAAGCATTAATTTGTCAAAAACATTATTTAGTAAAGTTCACATTTGGATATTCCATTTGTCTTTTCCATTTTTAGGAGCAAAGAAAATGTATGTCCATAATGATCTGTTGCATAACTAATTCAAAGGGAAGCAGACGGATGAAATTATTTATGGGATCGGTCTGGGTTCTGTCATGTGTACATTTTTAGAACAGAAGGAAAAGTGAACTGTGTAAATCTTTCTGTTCTAAAAACGGTCACATTGCGCAACCAAGTAGGAAAGCATAATACAAAATGGAGTCCATCTGCATTAGTTTGCATCACTTATGGAATGGATCCATTTTCAACATTAATTCTGTTCACCTGTCCCCATCATTCACACTGCAATGATATTGTGCAAGCCTGACTAATCAAAAGAAGAGCCAGGAATGCTGCAGGCCTCCTATCCAGGGGTCACAGATTACGGATCTGGCCGATGGACCGGAGTCCTGCTAATTGTTCTCCCATCTCAAGTTAATACGACTGTTCTGTCCCCATATGGCATTCATGTAATCAGCAGAACATCCCTTGTTTATACGAGGAGATGTGCTGCCAATAACAATGATTTTTAAGCCGGCTTAAATGATCCAATCATCCCAGGACTCAGCGTTTTTGCTCATTTATTAGGTGATCGCTGGCATGATCACACAGGCCAATAATTGGGAACAAGAGTTTATCAACACTCATTCGCTGATTACCGGCTCGTTTAAATGAACCTTTAGACTGTCTTTACAGAAGCCTATATACAATTGTAGCAATCTCTTGAGTGATTAGGTCTTTGGGCAATATCAACAATGTTTAAGATTTTGTTAATATAAAAAAACTGAACTAAATGCAAAAAGTTGTCCCATCCCTAAATACAACGGGCCCGATTCACCATTTGCAAGTTATTGAAATCACTTACAGTATGTTTCGTTTTGTGGCATTTGCTGAGGTTTCTTTTAACTTAAATTCTTCAAAATAGTGCATGCAATTCATGAATTTGTCACAATATCATTTTTTTCCCTCTGTAACCAGTTTTTACAACTTTAACTCCAAAAGTCACAAAATATGTCAAAATTTGAAAAATACGCTAAATTGAAAGCTCCTCCTGACACTTTACTCCAGGGGACACTCTAGGGAGATGAACCAACAAAAAACTATTTGGTTAAAGTTGCATTTCATGAATAATCTCAATTATTGAGGGAAAAAAAATGCCACAAAAAGTATAGAGATGCAGATACTGAAGCCACTAAAAAAGAATTACTCCAGAAAATTGGAGAAACAGCAATGATGAATCAGGGCCAAAGTCTCTAAAATAATCAAAATCTATTGCTGCAGAACATTATAGGACAGCGTTGGGCAAACCGATGCCCATGGGCCCCATCTGGGCCTGTGCTGTCCCGGTCCTATTTACAATAAAACTTATTGCAACATGTATACCAGCAGCAGCTAATCAAAACAAAATGATTTTTAATGGGAACTAGTGATGATCAAGTATGCCTCATTAACCCTTTCGGTGAGCACTTTCGGGTAGTATTTTGGCGTGCATGGCGTTTCATTCATTGTCGCCGGCTGTTAGACAGCTGTGACTGATGAACAGGCTATCTCTGCATGTGTCACAGCTGTCTAAATAGCCGTGACACTCGCAGGCGCAGCGACAACGAATGAAAAGCTGAGCACGCCAAAATACTCGGCGATCACCCGAGCATACTCGCCGAAAAGGTTAATGAGGCATGCTCGATCATCACTAAAGGAAACCTGTCAGCAGGATTGTGGCAAGTAAACTACATGCAGTGTCAGGTTGGCACAGTTTCACTGATTAAAATGATACCTGTGTTAATGAAATCCATCCTGTGTTTGTTGTTTAATATTTATTTGCAGTTTGGAGATAATTTGATTCTCGTGCTTCAGGGTGGCCTGTGGGAGAGGCTCTCTTTGGTGCTCTGGCATTATCTTCATCATTGTTGCTTAAATGACAGGTCACTGATCCTTCAGTGACCCGCCCCCTGTTTTAAATACTGCGCTTGTGCAGTTCATATTGTGGCCTTTTGCAAATAAAATTTAACTACAGCAAAATGGCACAGGGCCCGCGCAGTAGCAGTTATCGCTTGCCGATAAATGCTACCGAGCACACGCCGCGGCCATTTTGCTGAAGCGGAGAAAAAATTTTGTCCAACAAAATGGCTGCTGCACGTACGCAGTAACATCTATCGGCCAGTGATAACTGCTACTGCACAGCCTCCATTTTGCTGGAGCTAAAAAAAAATATTTTAAAAGACCACAATATGAACTGCGCAAGCGCAGTACTTTAACTAAGAGGCAGGTCACTGAATGATGAAGATAATGCCAGAGCACAAAAAAAGCCTCGCCCACAGGCCGTCCTGAAGCACGAGAATCTATCTCCCAACAGCAAATAAAGATTAAACAACAATCACAGGACAGATTTCATGAACCCAGGTATCGATTTAATCAGTGTAACAGCACCAACCTAACACTGCATGTAGATTACTTAGCACAATCCTGATGACATGTTCGCTTTAAGAAAGTGATACAATTTTGAGGATAATTAAGCTCAACCTATTGGTTCAGCTCTTAGCAGTCCAAGTTTCTCATCTGGTCCTTCTTGAAAATGATTTGCCCACCCCTGCTATAGGAAAATTAAATTACATATTATATATTCTTACTTGGCATTTGAAGGGTCTTTCCGTAGAATGAACATGCTTCACATGACAGCTTAAATGGTCTGGTCTGTCAGAAAAAAAAAAATTTAATCAATAGGAATAAAAACATACATCTATAATATGAAATTCCTTAGAAACATAGCATGAAAACTACAACTACTTGATAGTATAAAATATATATAATTACAGGGTGCTTCGTATATAACTGTTGAAAAGTACATAACCCCTTTACCCCAGAAGGTGGTTTGCAAGTTAATGACCAGGCCAATTTTTACAATTCTGACCACTGTCACTTTATGAGGGAATAACTCTGGAAAGCTACAACGGATCCCCCTGATTCTGAGAATGTTTTTTCGTGACATATTGCACTTCATGATCGTGGTAAAATTTATTCGATAAGACTTATTTCTGGCAGGGGGGGGGGGGGGATTGGAAATTTGGTGAAAATTTAGAAATTTTCAAACTTTGAATTTTCATGCCCTTAAAATCAGAGAGATGTCACACAAAATAGTTAATTAATAACATTTCCCACATGTCTACTTTACATCAGCATTTGATTAGGAAGTTAAGGGTTAAAAGTTGACCAGCGATTTCTAATTTTTCCAACAAAATTTACAAAACCATATTTTTTTAGGGACCACATCACTGATGAAGTGACTTTGAAGGGCCGTTATGACAGAAAATACCCAAAAGTGACACCATTCTAAAAACTGCACCCTTCAAGGTGCTGAAAGCCACATTCAAGAAGTTTATTAACCCTTCAGATGAGTCACAGGAATTTTTGGAATGTGGAAGAAAACAATGAACATTTAACTTTTTTTTTTCCCACAAAAATGTTACTTAAACACAATTTTTTTATTTTTGCAAAAGGTAACAGGAAAAAATGGACCACAAAATTTGTTTTGCAATTTCTCCTGAACACGCCGATACCCCATGTGTGTGGGAAAAACACTGTTTGGGCGCACTGCAGGGTTCGGAAGAGAAGGAGCACCATTTGACTTTTTGAATGTAAAATTTGCTTGAATAATTAGCGGACGCCATGTCGTGTTTGGAGAGCCCCTGATGTGCCTAAACAGTGGAAACCCCCCACAAGTGACAATTTGGAAACTAGACCCCTGCGGGAACTTATCTAGATGTGTGGTGAGCACCTTGAACCCCCCAGGTGCTTCACAAAAGTTTATAACATTGAGGCGTAAAAATTAAAATTTTCACATTTTCCCACAAAAATGTTTTTCAGTCCCCAATATAGCGTTTTCATAAGGGTAACAGGAGAAATTGCACCATATCATTTGTTGCGCAAATTCTTCTGAGTAAGCAGATATCCCATATGTGGGGAAAAAACAATGTTTGGGTGCACGGCAGGGTCCTTTTGAAGCAGTGTGAGACTTGTTAAACGTAAAATTTGCTGGAATCAAGAGTGGACGCCATGTTGCGTTTACCTGATGTGCCTAAAAGTGGAAACCCCCCCACAAGCGATCCCATTTTGGAAACTACATCCCTCAAGGATTTTATCAAGAGGTATAATGAACATTTTGAACCCAGAGGTAAGACACAGAATTTGTTAACATTAGGTCATCATATTGAATATGTTGTCATTAGTCTTGAGCCCAAGTGCTCGCTACTTGAGTTTGCATCGGGTACTCAGGTATGCACCAAGTATAGCGGGTGCTCAAGTGACATGCTCAAGTCCCCGCCCCGCATGTTTATTGGTTATTAGACACCCCCCAAAAAAACATGAGGGGATTGCTCGTGTATGGTAGGCAATCCCTGCATGTTTTTTTTGACTGTATAACAGCCGCGAAACATACGGGGCAGGGACTCGAGCACGTCACTCGAGTCCCCGTGATACTCAGTGCATACCCGGGCAACCTATGCAACCTCAAGAAGCGGGCACTTGTGCTCAACACTAGTCTCCATATTGTCATCTTTTACTTTTGAAAAAATCCCAACCCTAACCCCAACACAACCCTATCCCGAGGGATCTATTCACTATAATGAGGCAGAAAAGTTACTCTGGACTCCGTTCTGGCCGCTGTTCAGCTGTGTCCTTTTTTCCCCCCAGAGGTTCACAAAACTGTGGCCGACTGCACTTTTATCCACGCATAATAAAAAGACGAACACCGTGGGATCACAGGCCAGACGGCGTCAACGGTGCCTCCATCTGCCTCATTACAGGGAATCTTCAGCC